>NC_060066.1:95665508-95975258 GCF_922984935.1 Meles meles
TGGGAAGAGAACATGAACAAAACAGGTAATGCCCCTACTCTTATTTAGGATAAAATGTCTCTTGCTACAATATTCTTAGTGTGTTGAAAATAATATGTTCTTCTGATTCTAATAGGTGGGTAGGAAAGTAAAAATGAAATGGTATGTATGGAAATACAGAGCAGTCTGCAAAAGCAAGACATGATATTATCCCTAGAGATCAGTAGACTTAGTTTACCTTGCAAAACCGTTCCTGAATAACTAATGAAATCTCTTCCCCTCCCAGATTCCCTCAACTCTGAAATGCTAATTGAACTGCATAAACTTTTAACCATAACAATAATTTTTTTTAAGTCACCTATACAGATTGTCATGAAATGCTTACCATGTTTTGGGATGGCTCCTAGGTTGTGAAATGTCTGTGTCACTCTGTAGCTTCTGTCATTGACATCTTTCAAGATGAGACTGGCAATCCAATGAGGGCGGTTTCCTGGAAACTGGTCAGTTGATTGTGGCCCATGAAGGCAAGATGACACTTCAGTCTCTGTCCACTATGGGTCCGAAGGATGGTGAAATAAATACCCTGGAATATCCGGTCAGTTTAGACAAAAAGTGTATATAATGTTTACAAAATGAAAGTCCTGAGATAAACACAAGAACTCTAAGAAAATTGAAAGTATGTGGTAATGGACATCCATTTGACAAATCCGTCCAGATACGTGAAAATGCAGTGGCACAGGTGTGCCAGAGAGTAAAGGTCCCCTCAATGATGCAGGATGCCAGATGCATTACATCCATAGAATAAGTTATTCTACATAAAACTGCATTATTATATTAAAATCTTTCAGAGAATTTTACATTGTATTGGGATTTCATACCAGTTAGACATTTTTACAAAATTAGAGGTAATAATGTAAGAGTGAAAATACCTCCAGCTTCTTTCAAAGAGGGGGAAGATTTAAAGAAACACCATGCAGAAAGAAAATAAAAAACAAATTGTAAAAAAATAGAAATTGCACCTAGATTGCTACCTAGAATTTGCCAGCATAATGGCCAAATTAAAAAACAATACAACTTTGTCTGCTAATAGTGACAGGCACATATACAACTCATACAATAAACACTCTCGTATCCAAAGGGAATTCTTAGTCAAATAGAATGAACCCCTGGATACAATTCAAAAGACAACTTTAGAAATACAAATGACAGCTTATGGAAAGTAGTAATTTTCTAATTTGAACAAAAAGCTTGAAACAGGAGAGACAAAATAAGGTCTTTTTTAATTGCAAAACATACTATGACAGATAATTTGGGAAATAATATGAAATGAAAGGTAAAAATCACCGTATGTTCAACAGTGGAAGGAGACATGCTATGTTATGGGATAATTTTCAACATATATTTAATTACATATATTAATACTAAACATAGGGTAAATATCTGTTCTTATTTCTACCAGAGCCATCCAAAATTACAGAAAAAGAAAGGTTGTTCTTTCTTTACATATGACCTTTACCTAAGTCCTTGCTAGTCACTTGATGATCATAGCACACGCTTCTGAAGCACTTCACATTCCCAGATGCGAAGTGCAAAGGTGACCTCAAGTTTCTTCATGTCTTTCTGGGTTATTCTTAATAAAGCATCACTGGCTTAGGTGTGTATAAATATTCAGTATTAAGTATGAGTTTAAAACCTTATTTCTTTAAACTTATTTAGAAAATTGCTTGGTTAAACTGAACTGTAAATTTTAGAAAATTATGAGTCTGTTTTCCTATGCCATGTACTAACAATTCACACTTTTGTGTAGAATGCTACAAATCAAACAGATATTTTAAATTTCA
This sequence comes from Meles meles, assembly GCF_922984935.1. Lineage (NCBI taxonomy): Eukaryota > Metazoa > Chordata > Mammalia > Carnivora > Mustelidae > Meles > Meles meles. The sequence continues at coordinate 95,667,329 of NC_060066.1, forward strand.
GAAAAATTTTCATTGAAAATCACTACTTGACTTCTTAACCTCTGATTTTTAAAAATCCTCATACAGAAAGAAATTGTGCTTGTGAAAGGAAAAAATGAATGAATATTTATTTGTTCCTCAATAGGGAGTGAGATTTTGATTCTCAGTCTCAGATCTCAATTCTCAGTCTCAATCTCAGAAATGAGATTTCATTGTCTCATCACATTTTCCAATTTTTATATTGTTTACCTAATTAAAAGTTTTTTAGTAGCTCTTTGCTTTAGAGATAAAAATGGCTGAAAGTTTTCCATTAATTATAATTGAGAAATGATGACATTTTCGTTTAGTGTAATAAAAGTACACTCTAATAAAATATTATATTGGAAAGTGGAACTTTTCCTCAAAAATAAATTTTCAATCTGTATAAAATAACTAGTGTTTCAGGAACATGTGGAAAATATAACACTGCATAGTTAGTTAGGTGGCACTAAAATGCAATTTTATAAAGGCCTAGGCACAAGGCCTACAAAGATAATGTCATTACTCCAGTCAGACCCAAGGTAAAAACAGATGACCCAGAGATAGTAATGTCACAAATGAGTCATTGAAAAAAGTAATCTCTCATGAAGAGTTTGCACAACACTTGTAGGAAACCATTCATGATAAGTTGCTAAACTTATTTTCAATTAAAACAATAGAATATTAACTAAGAAATAAAGCCATTAACTCAGTCTCCCCACTACAAAAGTTGTCCCTAAGACCTCTGAGAAATTGAACCTTCAAACTTCCAGGCAGCCTTGTTCACTTGGTGTTTCAGTGAGTATAGAATTTGTGAGGTGATAATCATGGAGAAATATTTGTTTAAACCTCCATGAAAATGGATATAAAACCAAGTATAAAAAAAAATGTAGCCTGTGCTAAAATTAAATGGGTGAAGTTGAGAGAGAGAGAAGGTAAGCACAAAACAGCAGAGCAGGGATAGAATATTTTCAGTGTGGGAACTGTAGGGAGAAGAAAATACAATAAATTAATGGCAAAGTGTTTACACAACGATATACTTTTTTTGCTTAATACTATGAAGATTATGTCAAGAATTAAGGGCATTTAAATGTGGTCTGGGGTGTTTTAAAATAGTGATAATTACTCAATGTGGAGAATTTAGAAAATTCAAGCAGATATAGAAAAGGAAATTAAAATTACTCATACTCTGCATGAAGCAGGCATAAACCCTATGAACATTTTGGCCTGACAGAATACGTGTGTATTCGGCGGGCAGCTGGCAGATGTGTATAGCGATGGGGTGGGCTGTGGACTCTGTGTGTGCTTACCCAATCATTTTTCCCTTTGTGTCTGTGTAAATGTAAATGTTGTTGTTGATAATTAGATCTTACCATGTTCCACTTATTCCATGAAACATTAGTATTCTCTTCTGTTAATAAGAGTAAGGGGTGCCTGGGTTACTCAGTTGGTTCTGCGTTTGCCTTTGGCTCTGGTCATGATCCCAGGGTCCTAGAATTGAGCCCAGGTAGGCTACTTCCTCAGCAGGGAGTCTGCTTCTCCCTCTCTCTCTGCCCGTCCCTCTCACTCATGTGCTCTCTCTCTGTTAAATAAGTAAATAAAACTTTTTAAAAAAAGAGTAATAATTCCATTGCATGGAGGTACTATGGTTTATTAACCATTCCTCATTAGGCATTTAAGTTTTCCAGATTTACTCTATTTTAAATACCAATGTGATAAACATTACCTGAAATGTTTTCCACATTCTTATTATTTTCTAATGAAAGTTATTACAAGTAGCATTACTGTGATAAATGTATAAACAGTAACCTCATTTTTCATCTTTAGGGATTTTATTTTCTCTATTTCACAAAGGATGCACTTTTATTATAGGAAAGCTAGAAAATACATGAAAAAAGAAAATCTAAATAATTAACATTTTAAAACCCAGTGATAACTGGCCTCCTCATTTTGTCTTAGAGGGCTTCAGTCTTTTTTCTGGTCAATTATAGCAAATAAATATGTCTGCTTTTTCTTTCTTTTCTTCTTTTTTTTTTTACAAATATCGTGTTATATCCTACATTATGCCCTATAACTTTTTTAAATTTGATAATGTACATAAATAATTTATTAAATAGAATATATCTGTCTAAATGAACTCCAGAAATATTGTACCAATTTCAAGTCTCACCAAGAGTTTGTTTTTCCACATCAATATCTATTCTGTGTATTATTATTCTTTCTAAAATCTGTCAATCCAATAGGTGAAAGATATTCTCTTAAAATATGAATTCACTGTTACTTGGTTACCAAACATTGAACATTTTTTATATATTTAATGACCATGTCTATGCCTCATATTTTCAAATTACTTTTCAAATATATTTTACTACTCAGTTTTCTATAAGAATTTGTATAAATTAAATATGCATACACACACATATATACTATTAACTCATAGGGTTGCATTCATTGCAAAAATCTTCCAGTTTGTCTTTGGTTGTTTGTTCTGATGGCTTTTGTCATATAGTAGTTCTTATATGTAATATACGAACAATTACTAGTCTTTTCTCTGTGACTGTGTCTTGTTTAAGAAACTTTCCTCAGGGGCACCTGGGTGGCTCAGTTGGTTAAGCGTCTGCCTTCAGTTCAGGTCATGATCCCTGGGTCCTGGAATCAAGCCCCATGCTGGGCTCCTTGCTCAGCAGGGAGTTTGCTTGTCTGCTTCTCCTTCTGCCACTTCCTCTGCTTCTGCTCTCTCTCTTGCTCTCTCAAATAAATAAATAAAATCTTTTTTTTTTTTTTTTTTTTTAAAAACCTCTCGCTAGTTTTGACTTTGCCTCTCCCATTTTTATGATCTTGGTTGCTGCCTCCAAACAGCCCCCACTGCTACAATTTTTTACCAAAGCAATTGTTTGGATTCAAGGTTAAGAATGCCTTGGATCCTATTATGTTAATTATTTTTTCTAACAATTAGCCAGTAAGATAGAAAAAAAAAAACATGGTCTCAAAAGTCATTGCTAATGTTTCTCACACCTGATTTCAATATAGAATTTAATGTCTTTATTTGAAAAATGCTAAAGAATCTCACAGCAATGCCCAGGGATTGTGTGAACACTGACTTTTTTTTTTAATTTATTTATTTTTTTCAGAGTAACAGTATTCATTGTTTTTGCACAACACCCAGTGCTCCATGCAATACGTGTCCTCCCTATTACCCACCACCTGTTCCCCCAAACTCCCACCCCCGACCCTTCAAAACCCTCAGGTTGTTTTTCAGAGTCCATAGTCTCATGGTTCACCTCCCCTTCCAATTTTTTTTTTTTAATAAACATATAATGTATTTTTATCCCCAGGGGTACAGGTCTGTGAATCGCCAGGTTTACACACTTCAAAGCACTCATGATAGCACATACCCTCCCCAATGTCCATAACCCCCTCCCCCTCTCCCAACCCCACCTCCCCCGAGCAACCCCCAGTTTGTTTTGTGAGATTAAGAGTCATTTATGGTTTGTCTCCCTCCCATTCCCATCTTGTTTCATTTATTCTTCTCCTATCCCCCTAACCCCCCATGTTACATCTCCATGTCCTCATATCAGGGAGATCATATGATAGTTGTCTTTCTCCAACTGACTTATTTCACTAAGCATGATACCCTCTAGTTCCATCCACTTCATCGCAAATGGCAAGATTTCATTTCTTTTGATGGCTGCATAGTATTACATTGTGTATATATACCACTTCTTTATCCATTCATCTGTTGATGGACATCTAGGTTCTTTCCATAGTTTGGCTATTGTAGACATTGCTGCTGTAAACATTCGGGTACACGTGCATCTTTGGATCACTGCGTTTGTATCTTTAGGGTAAATACCCAGCAGTGCAATTGCTGGGTCATAGGGTAGTTCTATTTTCAACATTTTGAGGAACCTCCATGCTGTTTTCCAGAGTGGTTGCACCAGCTTGCATTCCCACCAACAGTGTAGGAGGGGTCCCCTTTCTCCACATCCTCGCCAGCATCTGTCATTTCCTGACTTGTTAATTTTAGCCATTCTGACTGGTGTGAGGTGATACCTCATTGTGGTTTTGATTTGGATTTCCCCGATGCCGAGTGATGTGGAGCACTTTTTCATGTGTCTGTTGGCCCTCTGGATGTCCTCTTTGCATAAATGTCTGTTCATGTCTTCTACCCATTTCTTGATTGGATTGTTTGTTCTTTGGGTGTTGAGTTTGCTAAGTTGTTTATAGATTTTGGACACTAGCCCCTTATCTGATATATCGTTTGCAAATATCTTCTCCCATTCTGTCAGTTGTCTTTTGGTTTTGTGAACTGTTAACTTTGCTGTGCAAAAGCTTTTGATCTTGATGAAATCCCAATAGTTCGTTTTTGCCCTTGCTTCCCTTGCCTTTGGCGATGTTCCTAGGAAGATGTTGCTGCCGCTGAGGTCAAAGAGGTTGCTGCCTGCGTTCTCCTCAAGGATTTTGATGGATTCCTTTCTCACATTGAGGTCCTTCATCCATCTGGAGTCTATTTTCGTGTGTGGTGTAAGGAAGTGGTCCAATTTCATTTTTCTGCATGTGGCTGTCCAATTTTCCCAGCACCATTTATTGAAGAGGCTGTCTTTTTTCCACTGGACATTCTTTCCTGCTTTGTCGAAGATTAGTTGACCATAGAGTTGAGGGTCTATTTCTGGGCTCTCTATTCTGTTCCGTTGATCTATGTGTCTGTTTTTGTGCCAGTACCATGCTGTCTTGATGATGACAACTTTGTAATAGAGCTTGAAGTCCGGAATTGTGATGGCACCAACATTGCTTTTCTTTTTCAATATTCCTCTGGCTATTTGAGGTCTTTTCTGGTTCCATATAAATTTTAGGATTATTTGTTCCATTTCTTTGAAAAAAATGGATGGTATTTTGATAGACATTGCATTAAATGTGTAGATTGCTTTAGGTAGCATAGACATTTTCACAATATTTATTCTTCCAGTCCAGGAGCATGGAACATTTTTCCATTTCTTTGTGTCTTCCTCAATTTCTTTCATGAGTACTTTATAGTTTTCTGTGTATAGATTCTTAGCCTCTTTGGTTAGGTTTATTCCTAGGTATCTTACAGTTTTGGGTGCAGTTGTAAATGGGATGGACTCCTTAATTTCTCTTTCTTCTGTCTTGTTGTTGGTGTATAGAAATGCAACTGATTTCTGTGCATTGATTTTATATCCTGACACTTTACTGAATTCCTGTACAAGTTCTAGCAGTTTTGGAGTGGAGTCTTTTGGGTTTTCCACATATAGTATCATATCAACTGTGAAGAGTGATAGTTTGACTTCTTCTTTGCCAATTTGGATGCCTTTAAAGTCTTTTTGTTGTCTGATTGCTGAGGCTAAGACTTCTAGTACTATGTTGAATAGCAGTGGTGATAATGGACATCCCTGCCGTGTTCCTGACCTTAGTGGAAAAGCTTTCAGTTTTTCTCCATTGAGAATGATATTTGTGGTGGGTTTTTCATAGATGGCTTTGATAATATTGAGGTATGTGCCCTCGATCCCTACACTTTGAAGAGTTTTGATCAGGAAGGGATGCTGTACACTGTCAAATGCTTTTTCAGCATCTATTGAGAGTATCATATGGTTCTTGTTCTTTCTTTTATTAATGTGTTCTATCACATTGATTGATTTGCGGATGTTGAACCAACCTTGCAGCCCTGGAATAAATCCCACTTGATCATGGTGAATAATCCTTTTAATGTACTGTTGAATCCTATTGGCTAGTATTTTGGCGAGAATTTTTGCATCTGTGTTCATCAAGGATATTGGTCTGTAGTTTTCTTTTTTGGTGGGATCCTTGTCTGGTTTTGGGATCAAGGTGATGCTGGCCTCATAAAATGAGTTTGGAAGTTTTCCTTCCATTTCTATTTTTTGGAACAGTTTCGGGAGAATAGGAATCAGTTCTTCTTTAAATGTTTGGTAGAATTCCCCTGGGAAGCCATCTGGCCCTGGGCTTTTGTTTGTTTGGAGATTTTTGATGACTGTTTCAATCTCCTTACTGGTTATGGGCTTGTTCAGGTTTTCTATTTCTTCCTGGTTCAGTTGTGGTAGTTTATATGTCTCTAGGAATGCATCCATTTCTTCCAGATTGTCCAATTTGTTGGCATAGAGTTGCTCATAGTATGTTCTTATAATTGTCTGTATTTCTTTGGTGTTAGTTGTGATCTCTCCTCTTTCATTCATGATTTTATTGATTTGGGTCCTTTCTCTTTTCTTTTTGATGAGTCTGGCCAGGGGTTTATCAATCTTATTGATTCTTTCAAAGAACCAGCTCCTAGTTTCATTGATTTTTTTCTTTCTTTTTTTTTTTTTTTTTTTTTTTTTTGGTTTCTATTTCATTGATTTTTGCTCTGATCTTTATGATTTCTCTTTTCCTGCTGGGTTTGGGGTTTCTTTCTTGTTCTTTCTCCAGCTCCTTTAGGTGTAGGGTTAGGTTGTGTACTTGAGACCTTTCTTGTTTCTTGAGAAAGGCTTGTACCACTATATATTTTCCTCTCAGGACTGCCTTTGCTGTGTCCCACAGATTTTGAACCATTGTGTTTTCATTATCATTTGTTTCCATGAATTTTTTTAATTCTTCTGTAATTTCCTGGTTGACCCATTCATTCTTTAGAAGGATGCTGTTTAGTCTCCATGTATTTGGGTTCTTTCCAGCTTTCCTCTTGTGATTGAGTTCTAGCTTCAGAGCATTGTGGTCTGAAAATATGCAGGGAATGATCCTAATCTTTTGATACCAGTTAAGACCTGATTTGTGACCCAGGATGTGATCTATTCTGGAGAATGTTCCATGTGCACTAGAGAAGAATGTGTATTCTGTTGCTTTGGGATGAAATGTTCTAAATATATCTGTGATGTCCATCTGGTCCAGTGTGTCATTTAAGGCCTTTATTTCCTTGTTGATCTTTTGCTTGGATGATCTGTCCATTTCAGTGAGGGGAGTGTTAAACTCCCCTACTATTATTGTATTGTTATTGATGTGTGTCTTTGATTTTGTTATTAATTGGTTTATATAGTTGACTGCTCCCACGTTAGGGGCATAGATATTTAAAATTGTTAAATCTTCTTGTTCGACAGACCCTTTGAGTTTGATATAGTGTCCTTCCTCATCTCTTACTATAGTCTTTGGCTTGAAGTCTAATTGATCTGATATAAGGATTGCAACCCCAGCTTTCTTCTGATGCCCATTAGCATTGTAAATTGTTTGCCACCCCCTCACTTTAAATCTGCAGGTGTCTTCACATCTAAAATGAGTTTCTTGTAGGCAACATACTGATGGATTTTGTTTTTTTTATCCATTCTCATACCCTTTGTCTTTTGATTGGGGCAGTTAGCCCATTAACATTCAGGGTAACTCTTGAGAGATATGAATTTAGTGACATTATTAGCCTGTAAGGTGACTGTTACTGTATATTGTCTCTGTACCTTTCTGATCTACTACTTTTAGGCTCTCTCTTTGCTTAGAGGACCCCTTCCAATATTTCCTGTAGAGCTGGTTTGGTGTTTGCAAATTCTTTCAGTTTTTGTTTGTCCTGGAAGCTTTTTATCTCTCCTTCTATTTTCAATGATAGCCTAGCTGGATAGAGTATTCTTGGCTGCATGTGTGTTTTTTTTTTAAGATTTTATTTATTTATTTGACAGAGAGAGATCACAAGTAGGCAGAGAGGCAGGCAGAGAGAGTGAGAGGGAAGCAGGCTCCCTGCCGAGCAGAGAGCCTGATGCGGGACTCGATCCCAGGACCCTGAGATCATGCCCTGAGCCGAAGGCAGTGGCTTAAACCACTGAGCCACCCAGGTGCCCTTGGCTGCATGTTTTTCTCGTTTAGTGCTCTGAATATATCATGCCAGCTCTTTCTGGCCTGCTAGGTCTCTGTGGATAAGTCTGCTGCCAATCTAATATTTTTACCATTGTATGTGACAGACTTCTTTTCCCAGGCTGCTTTCAGGATTTTCTCTTTGTCACTAAGACTTGTAAATTTTACTATTAGGTGACGGGGTGTGGACCTATTCTAGTTGACTCTGAGGGGGGTTCTCTGCACCTCCTGGATTTTGATGCTTGTTCCCTTTGCCATATTAGGGAAATTCTCTCCAATAATTCTCTTCAATATGCCTTCTGTTCCCCTCTCTCTTTCTTCTTCTTCTGGAATCCCAATTATTCTTATGTTGTTTCATCTTATGGTATCACTTATCTCTCGAATTCTCCCCTCGTGGTCCAGTAGCTGTTTGTCCCTCTTTTGCTTGGCTTCTTTATTCTCTGTCATTTGGTCTTCTATATCACTAATTCTTTCTTCTGCCTCATTGATCCTAGCAGTGAGAGCCTCCATTTTTGATTGCACCTCATTAATAGCTTTTTTGATTTCAACTTGGTTAGATTTTAGTTCTTTAATTTCTCCAGAAAGGGCTTTTATATCTCCAGAGAGGGTTTCTCTAATATCTTCCATGCCTTTTTCGAGCCCGGCTAGAACATTCAAAATCGTCATTCTGAACTCTTGATCTGACATATTACCAATGTCTGTGTTGATTAGGTCCCTAGCCTTCGGTACGGCCTCTTGTTCTTTTGTTTGTGGTGATTTTTTCCACCTTGTCATTTTGTCCAGATAAGAGGATATGAAGGATCAAATAAAATACTAAAAGGGTGGCAAAGACCCCAGAAAAATGCGCTGTAACCAAATCAGAAGAGACCCCAAATTGTGGGGGGAGAAAGGGGATTAAAAGAGGTTCAGAAAAAAAAGAAAATATTTCAAAAAATAAAACAAATAAAGAAAAAATATGAAAAAGAAAGAAAAAATATATATTTTAGATAAACTAGTCAAAAAAATGTTAAAAAAGAAAAGGGTAAAAGTTTTTAAAAATGTAGCAGAAGAAGAAAAAAGGAAGAAAAAAATTGAAAAAAGAAAAAAAAATTGAATTAATCGCAAGACTAAAGAATCATGGGGAGAAAGCCATGAGTTCTGTGCTTTGCTTTCTCCTCCTCTGGAATCCCGCTGCTGTGTTAGGAATTGAAACTGCTTTCCTTGATAGATGAACTTCGTCCTGGCTGGATATTTTGTTGATCTTCTGGGGGAGGGGCCTGTTGTAGTGACTCTCAAGTGTCTTTGCCTGAGGCGGGATTGCACCGCCCTTACCGGGGGCCGGACTAAGTAATCCGCTCCGGTCCGCTTTTGGGAGCTTCTGTTCCCTGAATGCTTTCTGTAGTAGAGTTCTGGAGGATGGGAATGAAAATGGTGGCCTCCTAGTCTCCGGCCCGGAGCAGCCGAGAGCCCGGGGCCCCACTCCTCAGTGCGCCCCCAGAGGACAGCACCCAATCACTCCCGTTTCCCCAGCCTTTAGCAGGCTCCGAGCTCACCCAGCCCGCAACCAGTTCAAGGTAACCCCGAGCTGAGCGTTCAGTCCTCGGCTCTGTCTCTGTAGCCGGCTTCTCCGTTCTAACGCCTGTGAGCTCTGCAACACTCCGGCACCCCCGATCCTTCTGTGACCCTGCGGGACCTGGGGCCACGCTGACCCCACGTGGGCTTCACCCGGTTTAGCCTCTGGAGCAATGTCCCTCAGTGGAACAGACTTTTAAAAGTCCTGATTTTGTGCTCCGTTGCTCCGCCGCTTGCCGGGAGCCGGTCCCTCCCCCCGTGGTCTATCTTCCTGTCGTTTTAGATTCACTTCTCTGCCAGTCCTACCTTTCAGAAAGTGGTTGATTTTCTGTTTCTAGAATTGCTGTTCTTCTTCTCTTCGATCTCCCGTTGGATTTGTAGGTGTTTGCAATGTTTAGATAAGCTATCTAGCTGATCTCCTGCTACCTGATGTAGTCTCAGCCTGCTACTTCTCCGCCATCTTGGCTCTTCAACACTGACTTTTCTGCATGTGCAAATGTCACTGCAGAGGAGACGTTACTGGGGATGACGTGTGCCATGAAAATTAGACCTCATCAATGGAGAAATTAAATCATTGCCTGGCATCACATGGCTAGTCAGTGGCAGCACTGGCACAGAGTTCAAAACAATACTCCCAGTTGGAAGTTGCTATTAACACACCAGGTAATGTAAAGTTTTACTGTCTTCTAAAATTTAGCTAGGGATATGAGACCTATTCCGAAGCACTAAGAAGGTGGTTTCATCATTAGGATGCAAATAACAGAGCACAAAAATTGATGGCCTTCTTCTCTCCAAGGACTCCTCCAAGAAATCAAACTCAGAATAGAATAAAAGAACTCACTCCTTCTTGGCAGAACAGTCAGGTTGATAGAAATATATTTTCTCAAAAGAAGTCCTTGGAGATATTTGCATTTATGCAGGAAAATAAATGTTAGTTCTTTTGTTCCAAGGCTTTCGACTTGTCAGAAGATGAAATTTAAATTTTCTACTTGTTTTTTTAATAAGAATAATCTAGCTGTTATAAACACAGAAGTGGGATTTGTCAGAAGCTGAAGTCAAACAGGTACTATTAGAAATGAAATTGGATCCTGTGAAAATATTGCAAGTGAATGAAAACATTGCTGAGCCAAGGTCTCACAGCTAGTAAAAAGCATCAAGAGAAATTGCAGGGAATAACACTAACCTTCATCTGACTTCTTAAAGTTAAAATTTCAAAGCGGTCTCCTGATAGATATCAAAAGCAGCTTATCCCTACAGGATTTACTTCAGTTTTCTGAGTGGAAGAAAACATCAGACAGAAAGTATTTAATTAATTTTTAAGTTAATTGTCAATATGAAAGCATAGCTTCCCCTGTCTTCATCTTGAGAAAAACATTTTCCACACTGACTTTCAAGAACTCTTCGGTCCAAGTTCAGTTCAGTTTTCATACTCCTACACAACGTGGTGTCAAATCGGATCCTATTTTTAGAAATGTTTCCTGACTCTGGATTAAAAGAAGAGGAGGTTGGAAAGTTTCCATTAAAACATTCCTTTCTCCTTTATGTTTCCCAGAAATAAAAACCTCTTTCAAACTAGTCTTTTTTTCTACATGAAGGAAATCAAAGTGTCAGTATGTTACCTTCTCCACATTGCTAACTCAAGACAAACAGCAAAAACAAAAATTTAAACACACACACAACAACAACAACAACAAAACAACTTAAAAAAAAAGTAGACGCATTTTTTTCTCTCTGTTAAAATTTGTGTCAGTTCAGTCCTAAATCTACCACACCCAAAGTTCAGAATGGAATGCTGGATATGTAAAAATGAATTAAACTCCCAACCCAGCAGCTTAGATTTTAGAATCCTCTTCATTTGACATGGAATTCATACAATCTATACTCAATCATGAAAAAAATATATCATTTAGCCAAAATATATACAAGAGTTGAAAGAGAATGTTTTCTTTAGGAGGGTTACTTCTAGCCACACAAAATTAATTTTAGAAATTGAGGAATTATCTGGATTAGTAAAATTGAAAGGACATGTTGGACTCAATTACTGCTCTGTGTCAGTGGAGGTGTTTGAATCATGTGTATTCATATGCCAACTCACCACATTTTAAGGGTTGGTTGGTGTCTAAAGTCAGCCCAGGCTAGAAAGTGACAAGTGGTTTTTTATTTTTTCCATAAGCACAGTCATCTGAAAACAAAGTGAGATTCTGTTGGAATCAAATGCTGAGAAGGAGAAAGAGGGTCTACTCCTGATTTGATAGTAATTCTAGATATGAAGTAAGAGACAAAAGATACAAGGATTTCAGTTCTAAATAGATAAGTCCTGGGCATATGATGTTCAGTACGGTGACTATACCTATTTGACTATTGTATTGTATATTTGAATATTGCTAAGAGAGTAGGTCTTAAAAGTTCTCATTGCAAAAAAAAAAAAAAAGGTATAACTGTGTATGCCAATTGTTTTTAACTAGACTTACTGTGATCATTTTGCAATATATATGTATGAAATCATGAAGTTGTACACCTGTAACTAAAATAATGTTATGTATCAATTATATCTCAATTTTTAAAAATCTTTAAAAATAATACTAATAAATACTTTTACTTTAAAAAAGAAGCGCAGGTAGCCCTAAAAACCCATGGAAGATAAAGACGAATTTATCCTGGAAATATTTCCACAAAAATGTACAAGATTTCAGGTATAAGACAGGATCTGCTTAATAAATGTATTGATATTTGAGTTTTGCTCTTTTTTGAAGTAGACTTTACGTATAGTTTTACATTCCTTCTGGTTTACACCATAACTCCTCACTATAAAACCCAAACTCTGACTTAAATCAAACCAGAAATTAAATAGACTGGAGGTTTCAGAATAAAATTCATCTTCAATTTGGAAATGCTATCAACAGAGATGCTATTCATTTATTTTCAAAGGTTTCTTAGGCTATTCTTAAAATAGAGGGTTTTAGAAAAACATAAGTAATTTAGGGGCACCTGGGTGGCTTGGTCAGTCAAGTATCCTACTCCCAGTTTTGGCTCAAGTCATGATCTCAGGGTCCTGGGGTCTAGTGCTCGGTCAATCTCCGCATTCTGCTGGGGAGAGGAGTCTGCTTCTTTCCCTCTGCCCCTCCATGCTCGCTCTCTCTCTCTCAAATAAATAAATAAATCTTAAAAAAGAAGTCAGTCATTTAGCTGAGCTTTACAATCCTTTAAAGTGAGGGATAAATCCTTGCATTATATATGCACTGATATGTACAGAGTGTAAGCAGTATGGCCATCTATCCTAGCTGCACATGGAATTTTATCTCCTAATTGTTTAGGAAAGTACTGGAAGTTTCATTGTAGTTTTAACTTGACGCTTTAGCATTAAGCATTGCAGACCTGACGAATTAGTCTTTTCAGTAAGACAAGTGCAATGCTTTATTCAAGGATATAATGTTTATCTTGGAGGAATTTTTCCCTTAATATCCTGCAGAGTGGTTTAGGAAGTCTTAGGAGAATAGGCTTTCTTGTGAGCTGACAGTCTTCATAGGTAATCTGAAATGAATCACCCAAGAGATTTGCTTTTTTGCTAAACATAATACATCTTTTCTCTCTGACTCCCACTCAATCCACCCCCATCCCCATCTCTCCTACAAGGTTGCTTTGGGAACAAGAGAGAAAAGAGTCATCACACAACTGCATAGCAGAGTTTCCCAATTAATGAGCTATTTCCAGGGATTATATCATTCACCTTTGGATTATATCACTTGCTTGATGTACATAAGCATGGACCACAGCTGTAATTTGCAAAATTAAATGGTACATTTATATTCCCCACTGGGAAAAGCAGGAAACAAATGTATTCCATTTTAGAGGCCTACAACTAGAAACCGTACAATTGAATTAAAATTAGTAACATTTTCTTTCCATAAATTTGACAGTAAAAGATGAATGGTCTAACTATAGAATAGCATTTCACACATATGGTCATGTAGTAAAAAAAAAAAAAAAAAAAAGAAAAAGAAAAACTTGGATTTTCTTTCCATATCTTCTCTGTGATTTCAGGTAGGTCATGTATCCTCTCTGTGCCTGTTTGTTCACATGGAAAATACAAATAACCATTGCATGTACTACTAACCTCTAAGGACCAAATTAAATAATGGTCTGAAGGCTTGTAGGTAATTGCAAAGCACTATCAAAATGTGACATACTATTAGGAAATTACATTAAAACACACATAACAGTGCAATGTGGATTCTTAGCAAAATGTTTCCAAGCCCCTTTATCATCAGTGATAAGTGGTATAGAGACCATCTCAATCTGGGATCCCCATAGGGGAAATACTTATCAAAGGCCATGCACACAGGTAGTTAGGAGATGACCCCTAATTTCCTTCCTTATAAGGAAGGAAGCACAGAAAGTATAAAAGAAAGAGAGAAATCAATGAAAAGTACAGGAACAAGCTGGTTACTACCTTGGGAAACTGGGGTTCAGTCTACTGGGGACCATATATATACCTTGTGGAAAATGCCTCAGAATTAATCCCTAGAGGATGGGGAGGGCTCTCAATGGCTATTACATTAAAAACTTAAGATTCCCATTAGCTTCCAGGAAAGGAATATTTAGTTATGTGGTTTCTTTTATTCAGCTTCCCTTCTTGCCAGCAGGCATCCAAGTGAAATTTTAAAATATTTGTTTTAAAACTTTCAAAATCAAATAATAAAATGAATAAATGCCTTTTTTCCCTTAAGTGTTAACTATGACTCTTACTTTTTTAGAATTTGTGCTGTTATTTGGTTTGGTTTGTTTTTGCTTTTGTCTGTTTATATGCTTGCTTTTTCCCTGAATGACATATAAATTGACTTTAGACTATATTGTATTTTCTTGAGGATTCAAAGATGGCACAAGAGACAGGGCTGATTTTCTAGAACAGGATTCCTTTGGGTTTCCTTACTTCTTGACTAAAATACACGACTACATTTACTAGAAAGTATATGTGTTTCTCAAATTTGAAAATTTTAATAACTGAGTAAGTTAAAACTACTAGTGTCTATGTTTTCTTGTATGTTGATGTTTAGAAACCTTGCCTTAGAATAAACAGTTTTAACCTATTTTCTTTATCTTGAAAATGAAAACTGAGAGCTCATGTGTGTAAAGTCACCAAAAATTCATTGTAAACACCCTAAAAATGTCAGTCATTGTCAACTGCCCTATCCAGCTTTCATCTGAAGCATAACATTTGGTCTCCCACCTACAGAAGAACTTTTCTGTTTAAATAAAAAGATTTTAAAAAATCTCAAAATACTTGCAGTTTTCAAGAACAGTAAGGATTCTATTGGCTATTCCTGTAGTCAATGCAGAGAGCAGACAGTGCAGAGGATGTGTGCCATTCCCATGGGCTCAATACTGTCCCTTCACAAATGGGTCACTCCAACAGCCAAAGAGCACAACAATGAAATCATGGCACCTGCTACCACTGTCCTCTGTTTCTGGGTGCTCTACCAAAAAGCACTTGCCTCATGTTCAACTATGTCTTTAAATTCTTCAGAATCTAGACCTGATGCCGAATCATAATTTTGCAGCAGATGTTACTAACAGACTAACATCATGGGTACTTCTGTGAAATAAAAATGTTTCCCCTTTCTTTAGTTAATACAGAAAGGAATTGGCAGCCATGCAACCTTAGTTTGTTTTGAAAATAATCACTTTGAACTTCCAGTATTTAATAACATAATTAGCCCCTTTGAGGTGAGTGTGTACGTGTGTGTGTGTATGTGTGTGTTGGTGGTTTGGGGGGAGGTTGAATATTTAAACAGAAAGTAAGTGAACAAAATTAAGTTAAAGCAAAAATAAACTGAGTTCTTGTCTTGTAATATGATCGACGAATGGTTTTACATTTTCAGGGTTTAAAAAACATCTCAAATAAGTCAGAAATACTCTATTTTACTATAATAATACTTTAGCCCCACTTGTATATTTAACTTTGTTAGAAGATGAAAAAATAAATTGCATACATAATTGTATATATTCTCAACTGACATTAATGCATCACATTAATGCTGATAAATATCAGCTAGAGTACGTTGGGCATATCATTGGATCTTTCATCTCAGAAAGCAGTTGACCATAATTGGGGCTTTGGTATAAGGAAAGAGAATAGGGTAAAGAGATGGTAGAGGCAATAAAGACAGAGGGGTTTCATCAATTACATATATATATATATATATATATATATATATATATATATATATATATATTTAAAGATTTATTTATTTGAGAGAGAGAGAAAAAGGGCACTTACGTGCACGTAAATGAGAGTGCGAGCTGGGGGGCGGGTGGCAGAGGCGGAGAGAGAGAAACTCAAGCAGACTCTATGCTGAGCACGGAGCCCATGGGAGTTTGATTCCACCACCCGGAGATCATGACCTGAGCTGAAATCAAGAGTCCAAGCTTAATTCACTGAGCCAGGTGCCCCCATCAATTACTCTTAAGCAGGGGCTGGTGAACACTTTGCCTTGGCTTTAGTTTAATAGGAAAGCAGATAATAAAATAAAATTATAGGACAAGTAACAGAAAAATACTTCTTGAAACGTGTCCAAACGTGTTTCCATCGTGGCCATCTTTTTCCATTCCCTTACTTGCTTTTATTGACTATTTAAACAGGGAGGGGCAATGAGGGACGGTGGGAGACGGAGAGCCAGGCAGCTCTAGTCAGAAATGAAGCTGGGGAGAGGGGGTGCCGCGGAGACCAGTCCTGGTTGTCCCCTCAGGGTGAAAGCTTCGATGAGGAGGTGGGACCATCGAACACAATAGATAACTGGTTCTCTGAAACAGCGTCACAACCCCTGCTCCTCCAGGGTCATGTGGGAAGGTTGACAGTCCCTCAGAGGAGTCTCTCACTTGGCATGCGGTGAATGAACTGCATTGGCGGAAGGATATGTTTGGGTACATGGGCTAAAGAAAGAGTCCCCAGGAGTCAGGGGTCTGGACATTTCCTATAGTGGACACAGAAGTCCCCATAGGCCCTGGTGGGGGAGCAAACACGTGACCTACTAGAGGACTGGGCTCAGAGTAGCATGAGTTGGGAACTGAGGACAAGACGTTTAGGCAAGAGCTACTAGACTCCAGCAGTGGTGCTTCAGAGCATGGTGCCCCCAATCTCCAGGCAAATCCAGCATATCACAGCCAACACCAGTGCAGGAACCCAGAACTAGTGGGACATTGCAGAAGGCAGTGAATTTCCAGGCAGAACATGGGGACTGTAAATCTTTCTTGAACAGCCATAGGGAATGGAAGCTCCCCTGTACCCACAACCCTTTCTGGGCAGGAGGAGGGGCAGGGAAGCTTTTGGAAGGAGGAGAAAATCCTGACTGGGAGTTTAACTTTGAAGAGCCAGCTTTCAACGGCAAGAACCAGCTTGCGTTTGTTTAACAAGCTGAAATCCCTCCCCAGCCCAACCTCCACAGTAGGAGTGGAGGCCAGGATGGACACCAGTCATTTTAGGGGCAGACACCAGAAGGAAAAGACTGGGATTTGACCAACCTGGGAGCTTTGCAGTCCTATTGCATTTACTGTGGCTGCCCATAAGATTATCCTGTTAAATTCCTTTCCATGAAGCTTTAACGGAAGTATGTGTATGAATAAAAATATAAAGAAAAAAAAAGTTTGTATGTGTGTAGTTTGTTTTTTTTGGGGGGGGGGTGAAGAGATGGATGGAGAACTGTTCTTTATCTCAGCATAAAGCCACAGAAATGTATTAAACTAATTATCCAAATTACTCTGCTCTCAGCCTGCCTTATTTTAACCTCACACTAGGTTTAATCTTGATTCCTCATTTACCTGCTGGAAGCCTTTAGCATCATTTAACTATAATCAAATAAGAGAGAGAAAAAAAATGCAAACAAAATCAAACTTGCTAAGGCCACTGGCAAGTTTCAGAACATCTTTACTATGTGTAGTCTTTTCTATTCTACTATCCAGAATCTCATACGGCCAGTCAAAATCATTTTTACCTTCCTGTCTCTAATCCCCCATAATATTTTGTGATCCTAGCTTAGAACTCTGTCCTCCATAGATCAGTTGGTTCAAATTCTGAGCATTTTATTATATATTCCAAAGAATTCTCTTTATCAGACTTCTGTTTTGCACTCTTTTTTGGGCAAAATCAAACTTTTTTTTTTTTTAATTCAGTGTCCCAGGGGCACCCAGGTGGCTCAGTTGTTTAAGCATGTGCCTTGAGCTCAGATCTTGGTCTCAGGGTCGTGGGACGAAGTCTCACATCAAGCTCCCTGCTCACTGAGGAGCCTGCTTCTCCCTGTCCCTCTTCCTGCCTCTCCCCCTGCTTGTACTCTCTTGTTCTCTCTTTCAAATAAATAAATAAAATCTTTGAAAAAATAAATTCAGTGTCTCAGTTTCTTCTACTGAATAAGAAGGAAATGCTCAAGAGCCTTGGCGACAGCCCAAACTTTCCACTGTATGCAATTATTCCATACACAGGAGTTTACTATCAACATTCCCTGTAAAGAAACAATACCAACAGCACCAGACAGCTTGTGTGTGTGCTCTGAGCTCTGAGCCAAACAGTAAATTCAGGAAGAAGTAGCTTGGAAATCAAGTTACTTCACTATTTACCTTCAGCACTGTTATCCCATTGTGTTCACTTCAGCATTGAATTCTTATTTTTGTTATGTTAGTGGTGCCTACTGTATCCCAGATTAACTATATCCCAGGTTAGTCATGCTTGCTTTTTTGTTATGTTCAAGGTGCCTGCAGGTGATAGGTGAATGAAGTTCCCAATATGCAGCATCACAAAAGCAAAAGCAATGCGAACTCTGTTCTCAACATGAGCTCTGGAAGACTTCCAAGTGACTTACTGAGGAATCTTGGGATATCTTGGGAGTGGGGGGAACATTGCAGTGATTGCGAATGCCAGCTCACTGAGCAAACATTTCCATAGACTATATGGAATCCTTAAAAAAGATAGAATTGACAAGGGGGAGGCAATTTATGTGGGTTAGTCACATTTCAAATTATTTTTATGTTTTTATTGTTGGTCCTTTAAAAAATAAAAATCACGTAGACTGAAGCTTTGGAACATATTTCTCCTAACTGGTGTCAGCAATGCTTTAATCATTTATTGCTCACTAAGTATAACAACCAGATGTTCAGATTTTAAGGACATTCCACCCACTTCCAAAACTCCCAGTGCAGTTCTAATTACCCACTTTCAGCTCCTTGTTTCTTTGCTTGTGGCTGAAAACATTGCAAAACTGGCACCAAAGTGCCACGTGAATAAAACATGTTAGTAATACTTGTACTTAATAAGTAGCTATCCTAAAGAAGCAATGTGGAAATCCCATGGCCAATCTTGGTCATAAAATCTTCCTCTGTGGTAACCAAAAAGATGCTTTCTGAAAAGTGAGCTGTGATTTAACGGGAAGATAACTGTTCTTGTAATTAGAACACCTATGATCAAGCCCCAGTTCAGACACTTACTCATTTGAAACCCTGAGTCACTCACTTATTTCTCTGCAAAGGAGGGATGATGATATGCCCCCAAAGCTCTCTTAGACTCCAGAGGCAGAGTGAATCAGTATATGTAGCAGTGTTCAGTAAACTGTAAGTGCCCACACTGAGCTACAAATTATATATAGGAGCTATGAAAGGATTGTGGATGTTGAAGACTAGATAGAAAAATGCATTTAAAAGATGTTCAAGATAGCAAAGATACAGAAAATGAAAGCATGGCCTCAACAAACAACACGACAAAAGACATCTACCATGTCTAGCTACTTAATTTATGGTCTGGTGCAAAACGAAAATGTGAGTCCTCTTGTTCGAAAAGTAGGGAGGAAAGGGAAAGAGCCTTTTCTTTGGTGACATCTCTTCACTCTTCATGGTGTTTTTTAATTTATTTTATTTATTTATTTACTTTTTATTTACTATTTCATGTCGTGTTGATGGGACAGGGAGTAATCGGAAGATGTACATAGACCTTCACAGGTGCAGAGCCACCCCGTGTCTCAGAATGCAGGTCTGCTCCCACCCTCTGTATGTGCAGTTGCCCATTTGGAGGGCAAGAGTGGTACTGAGCATGGCCAGGAAATCAGTGGTGGAGAGCCTACCCCAGGGAGGCAGAGAGGTTCCAAGTCAACAGAGCTATTGTCCCATTTGTCTTCTTTCAGAACACAACACAAAGATAAAATTTTTAAGAATTTCAAGGTGATGACTGCACAGCTTTAAGCCTCAAGCAGGGGGTCTCCCTCTGAGCTCAGACCCTTCAACAACTGCACTGGTCACAGGCCCATAAATCTTTCTTACTATTTACTACATTGGGGGCCCTAAAGTTTCTCAAAAGGGCAACATGATAGAGTCGATAAGAGAAGAGACTCTGGAGCTATGTTGCTGGTTTTCATCCTGACTCTGCCTCTCATCAGCTTAATCTCACCATGCATAATCTTGGACAAGTTATTCTTTCTCTTTGGGTATCACTTTCTCCATTGGTGAAACAAGGGTGATAATAATAATCACTTATCTCCTAGAGTCATTGTGCAGATTGAATGAATTACTATATGGAAAGTACAAAGTTCAGGGCACGGCACATTTAAGCAAACACTATAAAAATAGTCATTATCATTATTTTTCATATGAATCCACATTGCAGGTCCCCGAGGATTCCATACAAGGAAGTATCCTACAGCCCACCTAGGAACCGTCTCTGCTCCTTGGTCTCAGTCTCATCCTGGGTTCTGACAGAGAGCATACCTGGATTTATCTCCACTCTCAGATTCTATCCGTTCCAACTCTCAGATTCTATCTCAGCCATAACATGATACAAGTGGCCAATGGCAAGAGCAAGAGAGAAGTGTTCTAATTAGAACACATTTTCCATGAAGAAAGCCTGTGGGCTTTATAAATTGTTGGTAGAAGATAGAGAGTAAAATCTATGGGTAGTCATGTATGGACAACTTTAGGGATGGCCATAAAATTGATTTTATACTAATATCTGTACCAAGTAACTTGGTTAGCTTAGTAAATTATTATAATAATTTATAATAATTATAATTATAATAATATAATTATAATAATATAATATATATTATATATAATATATATAATATTATATATTATATATATAATAATTATAAGTAAATTATTGATTTGTAATTTAGAAATGTAATTTAGATAATAAAAAATAATTCAAAATTGAGTATCAAAGTGAGAGCTATAAAATGTTTTTAAAAAGATGAATACATAAAATTTAAAAGAAAGGGAGTTTAAGTGGAATCAATAGAGTAGAATAGTAATTTTACATTTATAATTATTCTTCCATGGTATTATAAACTGTGATGTTTAAATAATTTGTAAGTAACTTAAAAAATGATTTCCTAGCAAGAAATTCAAAGAGCAAATGATAGATTTTAAGGAATACTTTTTTAAATAAAATAAAAACAAATATCCTGTTTTATGCTATACTGGAAAGTTTAATTCACAAGACTTTGAGGCCCAATGAAGTGCTGGGACTTCGATTTTTTTTTTTTTTAAGGTACAAACAAATGAAAGGCAAAGAAATGAGAATAAAGGAAACAATAAAGGAAAAAACTAAAATTACTATAATAAAAATCAAACATAAAATAGAAAGGATTGATAAAGACAAAAGTTACTTCTTTAAAAGAATAATACAATTAATAAGTCTCTGGCAAGCATACCATTGAAGAAAAAGAAAAGGTACAAATGATTAAATATCCTCAAAAAATAAGGGATATAAGCACAGGAGTGATAATAGATAAGAAGCTGATCGCGTGGACAAAGTTATTCCAATGTATTTGCAAATTTACATAAAATGGAAATTCATATAAAAAGACAATCTACCAAAGTAAACAAAGAGAACACAATATCTGAACTATTCTAAAGAAAAAGAAGTTGTAATTTAAAATTTTGCACAAAGAAAGTCCTGGATGAGTTGGCTTCAGCAGTGAATTATACCAAACATTTTAAAAAGAAAATATAGAAAATCTTCTAAGTAACACATACACACACAGACACAGACACACACACACACGGACAATAATCCCCAACACATTTCGTATGTTCAAACTTTGACAAGAACATTATAACAAAGAAAAATTATAGACTATTCTGTTCATGACCAAAGATGAAAAATTACCAAATAAAATGTTAGGAAATTTAATCGAACAACTAATTAAGAAGATAATGCATCATGATCAAGCCTGTTATTACAGAGATACAAGGTTTTTTAAGATTTGAAAAAAATCAAATTTACCACACTAAAAGAATAATGAAGAAAAAATCATACGGGTATTTCAATAGTTGCAGACAAAGCATTTGGTAGTATTCAACATCTATTAAAAATAAAAACTCTTAAAAGGAGCTTTCAGTAGGTAACTACTCATTAAAAAGATTATAAAAATCCTACTTAACAATAAATGGAAAAATGTTAAAAGCTTTCCCTTTAGAATGAGGAGTAAAATACAGTTGTCTACTATCACTACCTTTATTCTGTCTTTTATTTTAGGTACTGGCCACTGCAATACCTAAAGAAATATAAATATCCAAAATGTAAGGATTGGAAAGGAAGGAAAGAGTCATTATTTACAAATGATATGATTTTGTACATAGAAAGTCCAGAAGAGGCTTTAGATAAATTACAGGATTAGTGAATAAAGTTAGCAAGTTTTCTCAATGGTGATGAATATACAAAATAAGTGTTTCTGTATATTAGCAACAATTAGAAAAATATTTTAAAAGATACTATTTATAATAACCCCAAAGCAACAATATTTAGGAAGAACTCTAACAGAAAATATATTCAGATAAGATCTCTACACAGAAAACTAAAAAAAATTTTCAAAAAGTACATAAAACATAAATAAAGGGACATATTATATCTACAATGTGGAAAAAACTTTTTTTAGGAATTTCAGTTCCCCCCAATTTGATCCATAGATTTAAAGCAATCAATAAAAAGCCCTGCAGATACTTTAGATTATTTAGATTATTTAATTGAGAAACTAGTTGTAAAATATATACAGAAAGATAATGGACAATTATAACAAGATAAACTCAAATAAAAGAAACAACATAGGCGAACATGTTCTTGGCATTTCAGGATATATTACAAAGTTGTAGTAATTGTGACCAGTAGTACTAGTACAAGGACAGAAAAAGAGTAGCAGAACAGAATCCAAAACCCAGAAACAGCGTCACTTGTGCATAGGCATTTGATGTTGACACAGAAAGAATAACAGAAGATGAAAGGTATTTTTACTCAGTGATGATGAGTCAATTAGATAACCATGTGGGGAAAAAGAATGCAAATCTACTTCTACTTTAAATCATAATACAAATATGCAAAGTAAAAGCAAGAAGGCTTCTATAATGCAGTTAAGGAGAACATCTTTAGGACTTGTAGAAGGAAACAATTTCTTCAGAAAAAACTCACACTAACAGCACAAAGGAAATGGTTGACTATTGGGCTGACATAAAATTAAGAACATTACTCTTCAGAAATACCTTTCTGAGAGTGGGAAATAAGGCTCTAGAAGGGAGGAATTATTTGAAACTTGTATAACCAACAACAGCTAATATCCAAAATACATATATAATGACAAATCAGTCAGGAAAACACCAGACACCTATTAGAAAAAAAAAGTGAGCCAAGACTTAACATGCCTTTCACAAAAGTGGATATCCAAATGCCAATAAACATATGAAAAGATGTGTGACCTCATTAGTCTTCCAGGAAATGTGAAGGAAAACCTTTATGAGATACTCCTACACATTCATCAGAAGAGCTAGAGTTAAAATGCCTTGACAATGCCAAGGGTTAGCAAAGATATGGAGCAAAAGGAACTCTGATTCCCTGTTGGTGGGAGCGTAAATTGGCATTCCACCTTTGGAAATGTGTGGCACCTTCTTCAGGATTTGAACCTAAACATTAACTATGACCCAGCAATTCCTAAGTATGCACCCTACAAAAATTTGTTTACCTGTGCACAAAGAGCCATGTATAGAAACATTTATGGCTTTATAATTCACAATAGCTAATAACCAAAATGTCGATCATCAGTATAATGCACATATAAATGTTTATATATTGACACAACGGAAAACTATATAGTCATAAAAATGAACAAACTCTTGATACGTGAAACAACATGGGTGAATCTCAGAAATATATTAAGTGACAAAACGAGACCCAAATGAGTAAATATTATAGGATTCCAATTAGGTCATGCTAAAACAAAATCAAACAAAACAAAAAACACTATAAGCGTTAGACATTCCAGACAGTGTTTTTTTTTAGAAAGGAAGGAAACTGAATTAGGTATTGGGAAACCAAAGATGTACAAGATATGGTCTCTTTCCTCAAGAGTTCCATCTTGAGATCATGTACATAAAAATGTATGATGAGCTGAAAACTCATGACCATTAAAATGTTATTATTTTGAATAATAATATCCAGATAAGCTGATATCTGAAGTTAAATAAGCTGGGATCTAATATTTTTTTCCTGACAATTAGTCAATTAAACAACAAATAACCTCTCATTAGTTGAAACTTATCAAGCAGGCCAAGGCCTATGTTTCCATTAAGTCTGAGGCAGATGGAATGGAATGAATTTCATTGCATCTCATCTCTCCTCAGCCAATATGAATGCATCCAAAAGAGTCTCATCAGCAGGAGAGGGGTATAGTGTAACTCAGATAATCTGACTTAGATGTGCTTATTTAATCATCGTTCCCTCTCTTTGGGGAAGAATTCATGCAGAGTGCAGCCATAACTTTCTTTCTGAGACCAAGGAAACTATGATTTGTCTTTAAAAGACAAGTAATAATAATAATAATAATAATAATAATAATAATAATAATAACAACAACAGCAGCAGCAGCAGCCGCAGCCGCAGCAGGAGCAAAAACAGCAATAATAATGTCCTTATAGTATGCTTCCCAGCTTGTGTCCCATTGGTAAAATATTTGTATAAAACTGTAATTGCACTAATAGGTAATCATGTTTACCTACCACAAATGAGAAAAAAAGCTTTCTAAACTGGAAATGTGGAACATTACTACGTTTGCAAATACTCTACTTGTAGCACACAAGAACTGAGAAATTACCAATAAATGCAAATGTTTTTTTTTTGTTTTTTTTTTTTAAATATTTTGTTTATTTGACAGAGAGAAATCACAACTAGGCAGAGAGGCAGGCAGAGAGAGAGGAGGAAGCAGGCTCCCCGCGGAGCAGAGAGCCCGATGCAGGGCTCGATCCCAGGACCCTGGGATCATGACCCGAGCTGAAGGCAGAGGCTTTAACCCACTGAGCCACTCAGGCGCCCCAATGCAAATGTTTTTATGTCATGTCTTAGTCTCCTCTAAAGTTATCTTACTATTTTTTACAGGGCACTTCATCTCCTTGTTGCCTATCTTGTTTCTATATCCACACAGAGGGTTTATTTACAAGGATATATATTGCTTAATATATAAGTATTCAGGGATTTCCCAGGAATCTTTTTATTATTCTGGCTTATATCTAATGGGGCCAGAGAAGACAAATTCCAATTCTTTAGTATTTATTGAAATTTGCTTTGTGATAAGTGTTCCATATGTACTTGGAAATATAGCATATTCAGAAATCTGAGGTACAATATTCTGTGTCATTTACATTAGGGTTGTTAAATCCTCTATATTCTTATCAATTTTTATCTGCTTATTTTAGATTTGTAACTGACAAAGATATGTTAAAGCCTTCTATTATGATTGTAAATTTTATTTTCCCTCTTCTATTGGGTTTTTCTTTATATATATTTATACTATGCTCGATGAAACCTAAAAATCTAGAAATCTAAGAGATTAGTCTTTTTATCTAAAGCTTGAAATGTCCTGGTGGATCTCTAGTAATATTTCTTTCAATAAAGCTTATTTTGCCTGCTATCAGTATAGTTATGACAGCTTTCTATAGGATAGCATTTCCATGATTTACCTATTCTTTTACTTTCAGCTGTGCTGTGTTCTCATATTTATAAGTAGCAGATAGTAGGGTTTTTATCCAACCTGATGACATTTTTATCAGTGTTAACTCATTTACATGTCATTTAATGTAATTTCTAACATATTTAAGATTCTTTTACTATTTTATTTCTATTTTGACATCAAATCTTTCATTTTTCCTTTATCTCTCCTTTCTTGCCTTGGGTTAATTAAGTAATATTTTTCCCCTTTATTATTGTATATACATACCTCCCCCACACACAATTTTATAAACTAGTACTTTTACTACTTCCCAGACAATGCAAGAACATTACTCTTCAATTCTATTTACTTTCCTTACCATTTTTTGCTATTGTTAATATGTATTTTAATTTTAAGTATTTCTAAGCCTCATAATACATTGTTGTTTTATATAGACAACATTCTCTTAGATTTATGTTATATTTATATTTTCATTGGCCTTTATTTTTTCATTATCTTCTTTCTGCATAAAGGATGTCTTTTAGTTTTTCTTTTAGTGAAGGCTTAATAGCAATAAATTCTCTTGTTTTTTTTATTTGTCAAAGATGTGTTTATTTTTCACCTATTTTTTAAAGGTCTTATGATTCAGTATAAAATTTAAAAGTGCCAGTCACTTTTTTCAGCTTTCTAGTGATATAATTCCATTGTCTTTCATCTTCCTTTACTTCTGATGGAAAATCAATGCTCGGTCTTTATTGTTATTCCTTTGAAAGTGATGAATCTTTACCTTTGCCTGCTTGTAATATGTTCTCTTTTTCTTTGATTTTTTTTAAGATTGGACTCATTTATTTGACAGAGAGAGAGAAAGAGAGAGAGAGAGAGCACAAACAGGGGAGCAGCTGGCAGAGGGAGAGAGAGAAGCAGGTCTTCCACAGAGCAGAATGCGGGACTTGACCCCAGAACCCAGGGATCATGATCTGAGCCAAAGGCAGATGCTTAACCAACTGAGCCACCCAAATGCCCTCATCTGTAGCAGTTTTACTATCATGTGTCTATGTGGATTTCTTTGATTTATCTCATTTGGACTTCCTAGAACTTACTGATCATGTGAATCTTTTGAATTTGGAAATCTTCCCTGGTATTTCTTCTAATATTGCGCCTGTCCTCCTCTTCTCTAAGTTATACCCATTTTAGATCTTACATTTATGTCACAGATGTCTCTGACATTTCTATATTTCTTGGTTTTTTTTCTCTATGTTCTTTAATTTGGGTATTTTCTTCTGACAAGCTTCTACTTCACCAAATATCTCTTCTGCTGAGTTAAAGTTGCTTTTAAACTTATCTGTTGAATTCTTAATTTTTGCTAATGTGTTTGCAATCTAAAATATTCGTTCATTCTTTTTTTTTATAGATCCCTATTCTCTCTAATTTCTCCATCTTATCACTTATTTTTTGAACATATTTGTCAGAATTATTAACAAGTCTAGGTCCTAAAGCTTCACCATCTACATCACTTATGGATCTGTTCCTGGTGGGTTTTTCCTCTTCTTGTCATTTGGACATGTTGATATGCATTATAACTTTTGCTTAAATACTAGACAACATCTATGAAAAATTTCAGGTTCTGTAGATAATGTTATCTTTCTACTGAAATAATTTAACTGTCTTCTATCAGACAGTTGGGAGAGAGAGGGCATGAATTGACCCATGAGTTGAGAAGATTCAAGATAGATTCCTTTCTTTGGTTTAGTCCATTTTGGTTTTCCTTTATTCTCAGAGTGTTTCTTCCCAAGGGTATCTAATGAAAGCCTGGAGTGATTACTAGGGACCCCTCTTTTTGGCAAGACATAAACTCAGACTTCTAAGTAGCTCCATAAGACTACTACAAGGTCTATTTTTTTCCCCATTTTATTTATTTTTTTCAGTGTAACAGTATTCATTGTTTTTGCACAACACCCAGTGCTCCATGCAAAACGTGCCCTCCCTATTACCCACCACCTGTTCCCCCAACCTCCCACCCCTGACCCTTCAAAACCCTCAGGTTGTTTTTCAGAGTCCATAGTCTCTTATGGTTCGCCTCCCCTCCCCAATGTCCATAGCCCCATCCCCCTCTCCCAAGCCCACCTCCCCCCAGCAACCCCCAGTTTGTTTTACTACAAGGTCTATTTTGTGTTGTACCTCTTAGTGGCTGCTTTCCCCTTCATTTCTCTCCTGCCCCATAGAGTGTAGCAACTAATGAATGGTTCTGGTGGAAAAACAAATTCATTGTGATCCTGAATTTTGTTCAGGATCTTGTTTCTTCAAGTCTTGGCTGCCTTTATAACTCTGAACTCTAAACATTGTTTTCTTCTAAGATCTCTGAGGCTGCCCAAATCTGAGCCACTATGATCTGCATTAGGAATCACTAATTGTCTTAAAAGAGAAAAGCAGAGCAAGTATTATCTCAATGCATTTCCTCAACTTAGTCCTGCAAAGTCTGACTTCCTTGATTGCTCTCTGTTGTCTTCTAATTGCTGGTTTTTTTATTTGTATTTTATTCAGCATTTACTCTTTTTCTTGGTGATAGGGTTGATTAGGTTGTTTGATAAGTTGGTAAAACAAGCTACTCTATCAAAACTGACAGTAGAAGTCCTAGTCATTCTCTTATAAAACATATTACAAGAAGTGACCTTCAGAAATAAATATATAGAAATGATAGCTGGCAGCCTGGTTGCTTTTCTTTGTTAGACAAACACTTCTCACCCAGAGTGACCATAACAGAAATCAAGTGGGGAGAAGAAAACTTTATATATTTGTGTATGTTACACAGGAGAAGAATGGCTATTATAAATCTTTAATTTAACTGAATGTCTGATGTCTTCTTGAACCAGCTTAGAGGCTGTAATATTTAAGCTACATCAAAGAGACTGCCCTGTATAGTGTCACTTTATATTCATGTTTTTCTCTCCCTCAAAGATACCTTGAGCTCTTCTTTGTCTTCAGACTTCATACACCTAGAAAATGGAAGCTTTCAGCTGACTCAAAATGGTCCTAATGCTGCAATTTCATTTTGTATTTAGAATGGGTGAAGCCAAAATCTTTGGATATGGCTTACTCTTTTTATATTTTATAGAAATGGAATTCCAGGATGCACTAATTATTTTAGAGAATGTGATAAACTGAATGTGACATCTTTTCCCTGGGCATTGACCTTCTCAATTCGGAAGGAAATAATTTTTTCACGAATTAGGTTTTAGGACAACACCATAGCTCCCTCTTGGATAGTCTATGGTCAAAGTCCTTCCCTTGATCCATTATCTCAAATGTTCCTCCTTCATCCAGAAGGCAGACAATTTTCTCATTCAGTCACCATAGATAACAGCCACCCACAAATTTCTCCTTTGGATGTTCTCTCAATTCTTTGACTCTCTTTGCGGTAATCTAAAAGAGAGGGTGAACAATGCAAATCTCAAAATTTCAGGGAAATGGAACTGGCATGGAAGTATATAGGCCTCTCTTATAAAAGCTAAAACCAAAATCCTCTGATTTGATTGAAAAATAAGAAAGACAAAAACAAAACAGCTCCTCAGAATCAATCAATAAGTCCGAAGTAGTGACAGTGCTATTTACTCATTAAACCCTTAGAGTGGAATAATGATACTGAAGATGCTTTGCAGCTGGTATAGGAAGAAATGTGCTAAGTAGAAATCGACAAACTTCCTTTAAGGGGCTACTGATTATAAATACAAACCATTAGAACATTGCCACCATGATAAGCAACTGCTGGGAAGCTTCAGGGAAACCAAGAGATTTCATCCAGCAAAAAATCACTGGCCTGACCTAAATGTGAAATCCCCCTAATTTTAACTAATATGATATAATTTAAATAGCTGGATTTTTCTTGCATATAATTATGGAACCATAAAATAAGAAATAAGAATTGAAAATTATTCCCTTCTTCCCTGAAAGAAGATGGAAGATGGAAAAAAATCAACCCTAGTTTGAGAGAGATTTTTGTAGTCCACATAGGGGCTGATTGATAGAGACTCAAATGCCCAGCCATGTAGCCACCTACTGAATCAAATTTCTGGGGGAGAACCAAGCATCTGAGGTTCAACAAATCCTACAGATTTTTATTCATGCTATCTTTCAAGGAGCACTGATTTAAAGTAACTTTCAATTAAATCTTTAGTCAAACTACATTGGTAAGTTCATTTTTTTCCAGGAAAACTAATTTAGGAAATAACTTCAAAAAGTCTACATGATATTTAGGTATTTACTATATATATTTTTTAAATGTTTTCATTAAGATGCCTGGTCTTTAAGTAGTCACAGTGGGTATGGGGTATTGGAGAATGAAGAGCACATAACATAAGAGAAAGTGAAAATAGCCATTTCCACTGAGGCTCAGGAGGAAGTACCCTCTAACTACTTCTTGTTCAAAGTTTTGTCCAGATTGAGTACTCCTGCCTTAACTTACTAAGGAGAACCAAAGGACAGCCTGAGGTTATAACAGGTTTTATGTACACATCTTTTGTTTCTATTAAACTGAATAAATGTTTTTATATATTGCTAAGAAAAACTCTGAAATTCTGTTAAGTACTTTCAGATTCTACTCTAAGTAGCATAGAAGTGAAACTTAAAAGACAAAGAGATTCCTTCCATTACTTAGTTTATCTTCCAGGTACTTGCTTGTGTTGTGGAATAAGAAGTTGGGGATAAGATGTTAATAGAAATAAGAAATTGAAGGTCCTACCCTCAAGGACCTTCCTGTTTAGGAGAGACCAAAAGGCAAGCAGTTAGTTACTAAAGTACTGAGTCTATCATCATTAGAGTATAAACACCGATGCTCTGAAAGAAGTACCTAACCCAGTTTAGGGGATCAGACAGGGCAGAATTTAGTATAAATTCTAAATTTATATTTTATATAAATTAGTATAACCTAAGCTGAAACAATAAGGGGAAATAAGAATTAATTCTTGAAAAGCTTCAGGAGACCAAGAAAAACCATTGTTAATGGCAATAACCATTCATCCATTCATTCATTTCATGCATTTATTCATTCAGAGATTTAGACATGTGTTATGTGCAAAGTACTTCCCTAGACCCTGGAGATATAGTGTGAAGGTGTCAAATGGCAACTGTCTTCATCCAGCAGAAGACAGGGACTAGAGACATCCTCATAAATAATGTACAATAATGGAAAGGTTGTCTGTACTTGCCAATATGGTAGCCACTAGTCACATGGGAACATTGAACTTCAATTGTGCCTCATGTAACAGAAAACATAGATTTTTAATTTGAATTTAAACAGCCACATATGTGAGGGGTACCTGGATTGTCTCAGTAGGTTGAGATTCTGACTCTTGATTTTGACTTAGGTCATGATCTCCGGGTAATGAGACGGAGCCTTATGTCAGGCTCTGGGCTTAGTGGGGAGTCTGCTTGAGATTCTCTCCCCACCCCACCCCCTGCCTCTCCCCATGTTCATGCTCTTTCTCAAATAAACAAATCTTTAAAAATAAGTAAATAAATATCCACATGTGGCAGTAACTATCACATTACACAGTACAACAGTGAAAAATTCGTGACCTGAATCCTCATAGGGATCCAGAGATAGGAACCAGCGGCATCTTAACAATTAGCTCAGGTGAACAATGAGAGTCCAAGAACATCAGCAGTGGGGTGAGGACATAGTTCATGATTAAGAGTGATGGAGTTAAGTTCAACTTCTAGCCAGGGTGAGGCTTTAACACTATAAGTATTTCAGAGTCATGTCAGCATTGAAAGGTAGCACTGTTGAAGTCATTTTGAAACATGGAGGGCTAGTATGTCAAAATCTCGCCACAGGTTAGCAGAAGATTTCATTCGGAGCAGGATTAAGTTCCTGTTTGTGTTTGCTGTGCAGCCAGGTATTCGAGAAAAGTTGTCATTCAGATTGATGTTGCCTTTAAGACAGTGCATTAACCTTGACATATAGGGAGACATATTTGGAGGATTGAGCTTACTTAGACTTAATAGCACAGTACAGGAGACCATTACATGCCCTAATTTTATTGTTTCCCCCTGTAACAGTGTGGGAAAAGAGAAAGGAAGCTTCTTTTTAAAAAATTAATTAATTAATTTTTTAATTAACATATAATGTATTATTAGCCCCAGGGGTACAGGTCTGTGAATCACCAGGTTTACACACTTCACAGCACTCACCACAGCACATACCCTCCCCAATGTCCATGAGAAAGGAAGCTTCTTAAAAGGAAGCTACTCTTTGGAATATTAATGTTTTTTCATCGTGTGTCCGCTTATTTCCCTAACTAACCATTTCCCCAACCTGTTTTCTTTTGTCTTTGAATAGGATTTCTAACAAAATGATAGATTTAGGTTTTTTTCCATATCTAAAAGAAGTGCTAGCTATACTTTTTTTTTTTTTGCCCTAAAATTAGGGCATTGATTTTTCAAACACTAAGATGGGTTTTTCCTAGGCTATCAAATCATGATATCTTGAATTTCTGTTAAATTCAACATGTGGAAGGCTATAGCGACACTCACCTGTATCTTAGACAGGAGGTGACAAATATAAGATCGAGATATATCCATGCAAAGAGTGCCTTTCAACAAAAGTTTTATGATACAGAATAGATCTCCAGTCAAAAAAGGGAAAACAGACCTGAATGGGACAAAACACTGTATATAAATTAACAGTATTAATGCCTTTCTTTAAAAAAATGCAAAACCGAAGCCTGAATTGAAGGATATTGTCAAGAAAAAAAAAAAAAACCTGAGGAAAAAAATCAATACCAAACTGTCTAGTACCAAAACTGTGCAGGGGAGACTGAATCAGCAGCTGTGCGGACTGAGGTCACCAAAGAGATAAGCTCTTTATTTAAGTCACAAAACATCTCTCTAAAGTAAGGGAACAAGAGGCAGAAGAAAGAAGAAAGAGAAGAAAAGGGGTTGGAGGGAGACAGAATGAGGGCATTGTCAATTCAAAAATACCTTCCTGAGCACTTGTACATCCTAAGCCGTCTTCTGAACATCTAGAAAGCTGAAAAGTGTGACGTGGTGGAGGCCAAGTTCATTCACCAGATGGTTTCATGACTTAGTTGAAATGGTCCCCATAATATATATTTTTTAATATTCATGATCTTTTCCGAGTACCTGATGCCAGAAGAGAAGTCCTTTGGATAGCACACAAATATGTATCTCAGTAATTGGAGACACTCCCCAACCATTGGATAGATACAAATTAATCTTCTAGTCATGTTTTCATGTTTTATGGATTTGGTTAGTAGTAAAGCCATAGGACCTATGTGCATTAAAAAAATAATAATCATGGGGTGCCTGGGTGGCTCAGTGGGTTGGGCCTCTGCTTTCGGCTCAGGTCATGATCTCAGGGTCCTGGGATCGAGCCCCACATCAGGCTCTCTGCTCAGTGGGGAGCCCGTTTCTCCCTCTCTCTCTCTGCCTGCCTCTCTGCCTACTTGTGATCTCTGTCTGTCAAATAAATAAATAAAATCTTTAAAAAAAATAATAATAATCATAATAAGATCCAGTTTCTGGATGAGGAAAACTGAGATCCAGTCCTTTAGTGATTGTGGGCATTCAGGTTGCTACTATCTGTGAGGACTGACAAGGTACCCCACCAGCGCCAGTCTCAGATAACTCTCTATCGTCATCCTGTGAGCAATATTGTTCAATTGCTATTCTTTTAAAATTTCATGCATGCAAATTACAAGTGGAACACTTGTTCATTTTAATAATTCAAAAGGCAGAGTTTTTTTTAATTCAAGATTTTATTTATTTGAGAGAGGAAAGAGAGAGTGCACATGCGCCTATGCACAAGTCAGGGGAAGGGCAGAGGGAGAGACAGAGAAGCAGAGAGCCTGACTTGGGACTCCATCCCAGGACCCTGAGATCACAACTGGAGCTGAAGGCAGACACTCAAACGACTGAGTCACCATGGCACCTCAAAAGGTAGAAATATTTCAAAAGAAAAAGTAATGGTTATTATTACCATCACTAATACTGCTTACCCTATGGCAGGCAGCACTTCACTTTTGTACCCTTTCTTTCCTTGACACCTATGAGTCAACATAAAATAAGATGCCTCTATACATGTCATTATTTGCTTCTTCAGGTAAGTATATATATTGGGGCTATCCTTCCAGATTAATACTTATAAATCTACTTCATACTTTTTAGTGCTCTCTTGGTAATGGTTAGTAGGAGTTTATCATTATGTATTAACTACTTATCTGACTGATGAATATTGCAATTGGTTTTATATTTTTGCTAGTCCAAATGTGTTGGGATAATATTTTGAGATATTTGTGCCTCATTTACCTTTTTTCTCCCTCCCAAATATAAACAAGGACCCTATATTCATTGCTTCAGCAAAGGCATAGAAGACAGGAAACAGAAGAACCCAGAAGATGCTGTTGTGGACTGACTGTGTTGAAGCCTTAACCCCCAGTGTGACTGTATTTGGATATGGGGCCTCTAAAGAAGTAATTAAGGTTAAATGAGGGCATAAGAGTTTGGGCTCTGATTCAAAAGGATTAGTGCGGGGAGGTGGGATTGGGGGAGGGGGAGCGGGCTATGGACATTGGGGAGGGGAAGCGAACCATAAGAGACTATGGACTCTGAAAAACAACCTGAGGGTTTTGAAGGGTCAGGGGTGGGAGGTTGGGGCAACCTGAGGGTTTTGAAGGGTCAGGGGTGGGAGGTTGGGGGAACAGGTGGTGGGTAATGGGGAGGGCACGTTTTGCATGGAGCACTGGGTGTTGTGCAAAAAGAATGAATACTGTTACGCTGAAAAAATAAATAAAATGAGAAAAAAAAAAGAAGCAGAGAAGGAAGAAAGGCAAGAGCACAGGAAAGAAGGGAAGAAGAGAGGGAAAAAGATGAAAAAAAAAAAAAAAAAAAAAAAAAAAAAAAGGATTAGTGTCCTTATAAGAAGAGACACTAGAATGCTTGCTTGTTCTCTCCCCACCTAGGCATACCAAGAAAGGTCATGTTGGAGACAGTGAGCCGGCTGCTATCTCTTAAGTCTGGAAAAGTTCCTGCCAGAAACCTACCCTGCAGGACCTTGGTCTGGGACTTCCAGTCTCCAGAACTGTAAGGGAATAAATTTCTGATATGTAAGCCACCCTGTCTGTGGTATTTCTTTAGGATAGCCTGTGTTGACTGAGGAGGCCCTAATTCTCTAAGCCCCAGCAAGGAAAACAATACATTATTATAAATAGAATCTTCTGGCCAGAAACATAAAGTCAGGTCTTCATCAAAACATGGTAAACATTTTCTGGGCATAGCTGGGTGGACAATGAGACCATCTCAGAATGTGGCTGGGGAACTATGGCTGTGACAACCTGCAGCCAGCCTCCTGGGACAGGATGAAGAGACGGTGGAAACACGCCATCACCCCAGTATTTTTTCCATCCTACAGAATCCCATGTTTCCAACTGCTGGCTCTGTTGGTCACCTGCAGTTTCTTTTCTCTGAATGGCTCTTCATACCTTTTTCTCTTTATTTGTCATCAACTTTGTGTTAGGAAGAGCAATCCTTTGATATGTCAGATACGCTCTCTCCAACTGTCTCGTGATAATGCATATGGCGTTTATTGCCACGCACTTTTAAAATTTGTGTCAGGAGATTGACTGCTGTTTCCTTGACAGTGTTTGCCTTTTTGAGTAAGAGAGTCATCCCTGCACTCAAGCAATCCAGATATTCTTTTAAGTTGGATTCTAATACTATATGGTTTTATCTTTTTATACTGAGATTCCAAATGGGATTTATTCATATGTGAAAAGCAGGATTCCAATTTTATTTTCTTTCAAAGGAAAAAGCAATTTTC
Organism: Meles meles; assembly: GCF_922984935.1. Lineage (NCBI taxonomy): Eukaryota > Metazoa > Chordata > Mammalia > Carnivora > Mustelidae > Meles > Meles meles. The sequence continues at coordinate 95,702,486 of NC_060066.1, forward strand.
TGAATGAGTTACTGCAGAATTTCCTTTCTCTAGTGATTTGCAATGTAACCTTTAACAAATATTAAGTTTTCATAGATATTTGTATCTCTTTCTGGAGTGACCTGTTTATTTTTTGTTTTGTTAATACATACATTAGTCATAGTACATACATTTGTTAGTATATACATTAGTGTGTGTGTGTGTGTGTGTGTGTGTATAATATATTTATTATATATATCACCTTTTCCTTATCCATTCACCCAACAAAGTTCATTTATGTTTTTTTCCAGACCTTGGCTATTGAGAATAATGCTGCAAACAACATGTGGCTGCAGAAATCTCTTTGAGGTAGTGATGTCATTTTCTTCAAACATATTCCCAAAAGTGGGATTGCCAGATCATCTAGGGGGTCTATTTTTTAAGTTTTTTGAGGAACCTCCATATGGTTTTCCATAGGGTTTATACCAATTTACATTGCCCTCAAAAGTGCACAGGTGTTCTTTTTTCTCCACTTTCTCACCAACACTTGCTATCTCTTATCTTTTCATGTACCTGTTAACTATTTATATATCTTTTTGGAAAATATCTATTCAGGTACTCTGCCCATCTGTTTTTCTTTCTGGTCTCCCCCAACTCTTAGAATTTTTAAATAAAGTCTTTCTACTGAGTGCTCATTCCTATCTATCTGGCCCCGTATGTTGTTAACTTGTAATACCCATTTTTAAATAGAATTATTTATTTTTCTGCTTTGAGTTGCATGAATTCCTTATATATTTTGAATATTAATCTTTTATCAGATACATGATTCACAAATATTTTCTCCCATTCCATAGGTTGACTTTTTAATTTGTTGATTGTTTCTTTTGCTATGCTGAAGTTTTTAGCTTGATGTAGTTCAACTTATTTATTTTTCATTTTGTTGTTTGTGCTTTTGGTGTCACATCCAAAATTTAAGCCTTTAATCCATTTTAAATTAATTTTTTCAGTGATATAACATAGGAGTCCACTTTCTTTTATTATTATTATTTTTAAATATTTTCTTTATTAGAGAGAGAAAGAGAAAGAGAGCATGAGCAGGGGAAAGGACAGAGAGAGAAGAAGAAGCAGACTCCCACTGAGCAGAGAGCCCAATGTGAGGCTCGATCCCAGGACCCCGGGAACATGACCTGAGCAAAAGGCAGATGCTTAACTGACTGAGACACCCAGGTGCACCCATAGGAGTCTACGCATCTTCCTTTTCATGTGAATATCCAATTTTCTCGGCACCATTTACAGAGGAGACTATCTTTTCTTTCTTTTTTTTTTTTTTGAAGACTTTATTTATTTATTTGACAGAGATCACAAGTAGGCAGAGAGGCAGGCAGAAAGAGAGAGGAGGAAGCAGGCTCCCTACTGAGCAGAGAGCCCGATGTGGGGCTTGATCATGACCTGAGCCAAAGGCAGAGGCTTTAACCCACTGAGCCACCCAGGCACCCCACAAGACTATCTTTTCTTTATTGAGTATTTTTTACTCCTTTGTCAAATACTAGCTGTGGATTTATTTCTGAGCCCTTGATTCTGTTCCATTGATGTGTCTCTCTTTGATGGAGTACCATATTGTTTTGATTACCATAGCTTTGTAATATAATTTAAAATCAGGAAGCATGATGCCTCCAGCTTTGCTCTTCTTTCTCAGGATTACTTCTGGTATTCAGGGTTTTTATGTGGTTCTGTACAAATTTTAGTATTGTTTTTTCTATCTCTGAAAAATATCATTGCAATTTTGATAGAGATTGCATTGAATTTATAGATGGCTTTTAGTAGTTGGACATTTTAACAATATTAATCCTGATCCACAAATACAGAATGTCTTCCCATTCATTTGCGCCTTCTTCAGTTTCTTTCATCAATATCTTATAATTTTCAGCATACAGGTCTTTCACCTTCTTTGGTAAATGCAGTTCTAAGTATTGTATATTTTTTGATATCCTAAGTAACATTGTTTTCTATATTTCTTTCTCAGATAGTTTGTTCTTAGTGTATAGAAAGGCAACTGATTTTTGTATGTTGGTTTTGTGTCCTGCAGCTTTTTTTTTTTAAAGATTTTATTTATTCATTTGAGAAAGAGAGAGAGACAGAGATAAAGAACACAAACAGAAGGAGAGGCAGAGAGAGGAGAAGCAGACTCCCCGCTGAGCTGGGAAACCAACATGAAGCTCATCCCAGGACCTAAAGATCATGACCTGAGCCAACAGCAGATGCTTAACCATCTGAGCCACCCAGGTGCCCCTTGCAACTTTTTTTTTTAAGTTTATTTATTTACTTGAGAGAAAGAGACAGTGCAGGAGAAAGGGGCAGAGAAAGAAGGAGAAAAAATCTTAAGCAGATTCCATGCTGAGATCAAAACCTGAGCTGAAACCATGAGTCCAAGGCTTAACCAACTGCAATACCTAGGTGCCCTGTATCTTGCAACTTTACTAAATTTGTTCATTAGATGTAACATTTTTGGTGGAGTCTTTAGGATTTTCTATATATAAAATCATATCATCTGCAAACAGAAGCCATGTTATATTTATTTTTTTTTTCTAATTTGGTAGCTTTTGTTTCTTTTTCTTGACAATTGCTCTTGCTTGGACTCTCAGTACTATGTTAAATAGAAGTGATGAGAATGGGCACCATTGTCTTATTCCCGAACTTAGAGGAAAGACTTTCAAGCATTCACGATTGAGTGCGATGTTAGCTGTGGGTTCATCGTACATGACCTTCATTATGTTAAAGTACATCCTTCTATACACAATTTATTGACAGTTTTTATCATAAAAGGACTTAGAATTTTTTCAAGTACTTCTTCTGTAGTTATTAAGATAATCACATGATTTTAATGCACATGTACATTCATTGACTTGTGTATGTTGAAACATCTTTGCATCTCAGGATAAATCCCATTGGACCATGGTGTATGATCCCTTTAATGTGCTATTAAATTTGTTTGCTAGTATTTTGTTGAGAATTTTTACAACTATATTCATCAGGGATATTGACCTATACTTTTCTTTTCTTGCAATGTTTTTATTTGGATTTGATATTTGGATAATGCTGGCCTGGTGAAATGAGTTTGTGTTTCCTCCTCTTTAATTTTTTGGAAGAGTTTGAGAAGGATTGGAATTAACTCATCTTAAATATTTGGGAGAATTCACCAGCGAAATCAGCTGGTTCTGGCCGTGTGTGTTGTGATGTTTTTAATTACTGATTCAATCTCCTAATTAGTAATTGGCCTGTTCAGTTTTTCTATTACTTCATGATTCAGTCTTGGTAGATTATATGTTTTAGAAGTTTATCCATTTCTTCTAGGTCATCCAATTTGTTGGCCTATAATAGTTTACGGTAATCTCTTATTATGATCCTTTGTATTTTTGTGCTACCCATTGTAATTTCTTTTCTTTGTTTCTGCTTTTAATTATTTTAGTTTCTTCTTTCTACTTTTCTCTCTCTGTTTTCTTTTCAAACAACTAGCACTTAGTTTCACTGATCTTTTCTACTGCCTTTTTAGTCTCTATTTCATTTATTTCTGCTCTGATTTTTGTTATTCCTTTAATTTGTTCTTCTTTTTCTTGATCCTTGAGGTGTAAGTTAGATTTTTCATTTGAGATCTTTTCTTTCTTTCCTTCCTTCCTTCCTTCTTCCCTCCCGTCCTTTCTTTCTTTTTCCAGTGTAGGGGTTTATTGCTATAAAGTTCCCTCTTAAAATTGTTTTGATTGGGGTGCCTGGGTGGCTCTGTTGATTAACCATCTGCTTTTGGCTCAGGTCATGATCCCAGGATCCTTGGATTGAGCCCCCCATTGAGTCCCCCATCAAGGCCTGCACAGGGCTCACTGCTCAGTGGGGAGCCTGCTTCTCCAGTTCCCTCTGCTGCTCCCCCTGCTCCTGCTTTCTCACTCTCTCTGTCTAATAAATAAAATGAAAATCTTTTTTTAAAAATTGCTTTGGCTGCATCCCTTAAGTTTTGGTATATTGTGTTTCCATTTTCATTTATCTCAAGATCTTTATTTCCCTTTTGCTTTCTCCTTTGACCTATAGTTTCTTGAAGAGTGTGCTGTTTAATTTCTACATATTTATGAATTTTCAGGATTTTCTCCTATTATTGATTTCTAGCTTCATCCTGTTGTGGTTGGAAAGATTTTATAGTGCAAAACTTGGCAGTTTTGTTTTTTGTTTTTTTCTTTTGTAATGGAAGTGCCTGACTTAAGCTTTGACTGCTGAGCCATCCACTTCAAAGATGGCTATTGGAAATAAACACATTGCAAGCCACAAAACCAGATAAAGAGCCAGATCACCTCTCCATACTGAGGCTCCTTTGTTTTAGAGATCTTGGTTGATTCAAACAACTACTATTTGGGCCACTTGTTTTTCCCACCTTCCATTGCTTTAAGTCCCTGCTCTTATGTTTTAAATTCACCAATAAAAAGTGAGCCTGCAGACCTGAGGCTGCCACCCTGGACACCAATAAAAACAGAACCTCAGACCCATGCGTATTTTCTCTTTCTATGCCTATGACCTCACTGTGTCGCCCCAGGGGTGTTGTGTAATTTTCAGGTCCTCTAAGTAATAAACCTTTAATTTTTTTCAACATTTTTTGGTGTTTACTTCTGAAGGGCATTTTGCAATCATCCTAAGAGCCACATGTGCTGGTTTAATCATAATATTGATTATTGATAGGCTGAGATTGTCCCAAAACATTTCATATGATTCCAGTCTTTTTGAATTTGCTAAGACTTGTTTTGTGAACTACCATATCATCTATCTCAGTCTACTCTAATGTGTCTTAGAGAAAATATTTAGGGGTTTAAATTTTGAGGAGATCTAGGAGCTTAATGAGCTTAGATGTCCAATTCTCATCCCAGATTTGGGAAGTTCTCACCTTTCATTTCTTTATTTTTATTTTTTTTATAGATTTTATTTATTTCTTTGAGAGAGAGAGAGAATGAATAAGCAGGGGGAGCACAGAGGCAGAGGAAGAAGTAGACTCCCTCTTGAGCAGGACCCAGGGATTATGACTTCAATCTCAGGACCCACGGATTATGACCTGATCCAAAGGCAAATGCTTAATTGACTGAGACATCTAGGTGCTCCTCACCCATTATTTCTTTAAATAAGCTTCTGTCCCTTTCTCCCCCTCTTCTTCTGGGACACCAGTAATGCACAGATTATTTTTTCTAGTGGTAACCCATTGTGCATGTAGGCTTTTTTTTATTCTTTCCTTTTTTTAAAATTTGTTCTCTGACTGGATAATTTCAAATGATGTTTTCTACTTCATAGACTCTTTCTTCTGGTTGATCCAGGCTGATGTTGATGCTTTTTATTGCATTTTTCCCTTCATTCTTTGTATTCTTTAGTACAGAATTTTTTTGATTATTTTTTAAATTTTTATCTCTCTGTTAAACTTATTATTTTCATGTATTATTATCGAATTGTCTTGCTATGTTTCTTTTTAGTTCACCGAACTTCTTTAAAATAACATTTTCAATTTTTTTCAGACAAATCACAGATTTCAACTTCTTTAGGGTCAGTCACTGGAAAGTTATTGTGCTCCTTTATTGGTGAGACGTTTCCTTAATATTTATGCTCCTTGATGTTTTGCATTTTTGTCTTCACATTTTGAAGAAGCAGTCACTTCTTCCAGTTTTAACTGACTAATTTCTGGAGAGGAATATCTTCCTTTAGCCCTATTAGGGATTCTGAGGCTTTCTCAGATCTTTTCTATAGCTTCACTGCTCCACACTTCCTGGTCTTTCCTATGGGTGGGGGTGGGAAGCGACCTAAGACTGTATGCCTTCTTTCAGTCTCCTGAAGCCAGACTGAGTGCTGACAGTCTCTCATCTGCTTGTTTCTTGTAGGATGGTGCTGAAAGCTCAGATTTGGGTGTTTTCTCTAATCCTGAATAGTTAGGTTAACTTTTTTTTGCATGTGCTTACCAGCTGTCTGCAAAGGTTCACTCTTACCACCATCAGAAGTATGCATGGGGGGATACACTAAGATGGCGAGGAAGTAGGAGGAGGCACCATTTCAACCTGTACCCTAAAGTGAGCTGATTACCTACCAAAGAACTCCGACCACCCATGAAATCAGCCTGAGATCAGAATTATACACGTCTGGATCTCTACAGGAGCAGAAGACGCCAGTGGCAGGTAAAGCAGACTGGGAGCATCGGACTGATATCGGAAGATAAACAAAAGGGGGAGGGAGCCACCAGAGGTGACCGATTGGAAAGTAACACCCCAACACGAGAGTGCTCTGCGTCTGGGGACCAGCATTAACTTGGAGTCTGGTTGAAAGCACTCAAAAAACAAAGAGCAAAGGATCACGGGGGGTAATAGTGGGAACCTGGGCGGTTAGGGTCAGGGACCTAAGTCCCCGGACCCAGGACAGCCTCCCCTGGTGCGGAGCCAGAGAGAGTGCGGCGGAGAAATCAGGTCTGGGTCCCTGAGCCGCCAGTACACCTGAATGCCAGCGTGCCCGAGAACGAGTGGGGTCTGGCTCCCATGAGGGGCTGGGAGCCTGGCCAGACGGCAATCCTGAAACGCGCGCGTCCCACACCCTCCCTTGAGATAGGTGCTCATAGGCGCTAGCCTGGAGCTCTGGCAGCTGGAAAAACCAGACATTCCCAGCCCAGGACAGCAGGAAAATCTCAGTGTGCAATCTCTGCTCGGAACCTCTCTGGCGGTCTGGAGCTGCCTAGACAGCCACCGCTGCCCTGGTTTTGGGTACAACGAGGAGCGCCTGCATCCCCAGGGACAGTGACTCAGAACCAACTCTGCCAGCAGCTTTTGCAAAACAGTCTGAGGCTTCTCTCTGAGAGGGAGGTTGGGGTGCACTTTGCTCTCCTCTAAACCTCCAAAAACCATCAAAAGCTGTCAAGGCCAGAGAAAGCAGATGAAAGAACATAAAAACCCCCAGAGAACAAAAGGCTGAAAAAAACAGTTTCCTGAAAAAAAAAGAGCTCACCCCCTTGAGGGGAGTGGGAGGACCTAACTCAGGGAACATCATTGTCTGAAAACCCATGTGGCAGGCCCCTCCCCCAGAAAACCAACCAGGAAGGAAGAAAAAAACAAAACAACAACAAAAAAACTACAAGAGAACAACCACCACTACTTCATAAATACAACTTTTATTTTTAACTCTTTACCAATATTCTGGTTCTTTTTTTTATACATACAGATAATTTTTTAACCTATTTACCATCACACTGAGATGTCCAGTACATCAAATTCTTTAATAACCTTCTAACCTGAACTTTTTGATACATACACCCGTGTTTTTCTTTTGTTTTTCTATTTTTTTAATTCTTTTTAAATTTTAACTTAGTTTAGTCTAGTTTATTCTTTTTTAATTTTTATTTTCTACTATACATATAGAGTTAAACTTCAAGGTAATCCCCTTTCCCCAATCAATACTACCCCTATAGGCAAACCAGTTTCTAATCCCCCTGTAACTTAGGAAAGTTGAGTTCCTTAACAAAAACATCAAGATACCTTCAGGAAGAATCAAAATAACCTTCCTCACCCACACTGAGAATCTATAACCATTCTCCCAATTTTTCCTTCTGTCAGTGTTTCTGTGAATTTGTGTTTGTCCTGATAATATATAAATCTTATACTTGGGGTTCTTTCTGATGAGGTTCTTCCCTTTTTTTTGCTTATATATACATATATTTTTCTCTTGTCATATACTTTTATCACTCTTTTTGTCTGTCTGTTTTTGTTTGTATACTCCACAAATCTTACCTTGTGGCCCATTTGGGCTGAGCCTCCTCTTGTATCTTCCCTTTTTTTCCTATCTCTCTCTCTCTTTTATTTTCCTTTTTTCTTTCCCCTTTTTTTTTCTTTCTTCTTCTCTATTTCTTTTTCTTTTCTTTTTTCTCTCATTTGGGTGGGGAATCCTGATTGCACAGAAGCGTTCCAGGGTGCACATTGACTGCACCACAATCGATAAGTCCAGCTGCATCTGTTTAGTCATCTCTTACCAAAATGACTAGGAGGAGGAATACCCAACAGAAGAAAAATACAGAGGATGGGCCTTCTGCAACAGAGCTAATGGCTATCGACATAGACAATATGTCAGAAAAGGAATTCAGACTAACAATTATCCAGGCAATAGCTAGGTTGGAGAAAGCCATGGATGACCAAACAGAATTGATTAGGGCAGAACTGAAAGCCACCAGGGATGATGTTCACAATGTTAGGGCAGAACTGAAAGCCACCAGGGATGATGTTCAAAATGCTCTCAATGATTTCCAATCCAATCTAAATTCTCTGAAAGCTAGGGTAACTGAGACAGAAGATAGAATTAGTGATCTGGAGGACAAACAGAGAGAGAGAAAGGAACAGGAGGAAGCCTGGAACAAACAGCTCAGAAGCCACGAAAACAGAATCAGGGAAATAAACAATGCCATGAAACGTTCCAACGTCAGAATTATTGGAATCCCTGAAGAGGAGGAAAAAGAAAGAAGTCTAGAAGATATAGTGGAAGAAGTTGTCTATGAAAATTTTCCCAATCTCACGAATGGAAACAACGTTCATGTACTAGAGGCAGAAAGATTTCCTCCCAAGATTTTAGATTCTCGAAAGTCCTCACGGCACCTTATAGTTAGAATGGGGAACTATGTTTCAAGAGAGACCCTCTTAAAAGCAGCTAGGACAAAGAAGCTTCTTACATACAGAGGAAAGCCCATTAGAATAACGTCAGACCTTTCCACAGAGACCTGGAAAGCCAGGAAGGGCTGGCAAAATATATTCAGAGTACTAAATGAGAAGAACATGCAACCAAGAATACTCTATCCAGCAAGACTGACATTTAAAATGGATGGAGAGATAAAGAGTTCCCAAGACCGGCAAGGCTTAAAAGACTATGCAACCACCAAGCTGACACTGCAGGAAATATTAAGGGGGGTCCTATAAAAGAGAAAAAATCCTAAGAATATCATTGAACAGAAATATAGAAACAATCTATAGACAGAAAGACTTCAAAGGCAACACGATGTCAATAAAAACCTATCTCTCAATAATCACTCTCAATGTGAATGGCCTAAATGTGCCCATAAAACGACACAGGGTTGCAGATTGGATAAAACGACAGGATCCATCCATATGTTGTCTACAAGAGACCCATTTTGAACCTAAGGATACACCCAGACTGAAAGTGAAGGGATGGAGAAGCATCTTTCATGCCAATGGGCCTCAAAAGAAGGCTGGGTAGCGATTCTCATATCAGATAAATTAGATTTTAAACTAAAGACTGTAGTCAGAGATACAGAAGGACACTACATAATTCTTAAAGGGACTATCCACCAAGACGATCTAACGATTGTGAATATCTATGCCCCCAATATGGGAGCACCCAATTACATAAGAAAACTATTAATCAAGATAAAGGGTCATATTGATATGAATACAATAATAGTAGGAGATCTTAATACGCCTCTCTCAGAAATAGACAGATCATCGAAGCAGAAAATTAATAAAGAAATAAGAGCATTGAATGAAACATTGGACCAGATGTACCTCATAGACATATACAGAACATTCCACCCTAAAACAACAGAATACTCATTCTTCTCAAGTGCACATGGAACCTTCTCCAGAATAGACCACATACTGGGTCACAAAGCAGGACTCAACTGATACCAAAAGACTGACATTATTCCCTGCATAATCTCTGATCACAATGCTTTGAAACTGGAGCTCAATCACAAGGAAAAGTTCAGAAGGAACTCAAACACCTGGAAGCTAAAGACCACCTTGCTTAAGAATGCTTGGATCAACCAGGAGATCAAAGATGAACTTAAATAATTCATGGAAACCAATGAGAATGAAGACACCTCGGTACAAAACCTATGGGATACAGCAAAGGCGGTTCTAAGGGGGAAATACATAGCCATCCAAGCCTCCCTCAAAAACACTGAAAAATCCAGAATACACCAGCTGTCTCTACACCTTAAAGAACTGGAGAATCAACAACAAATCAAACCAACTCCCCATGCAAGAAGGGAAATAATCAAGATTAGAGCAGAGATCAATGAGGTAGAAACGAGAGATACAGTAGAACGTATCAATGAAACTAGAAGCTGGTTTTTTGAAAGAATCAATAAGATCGATAAACCATTGGCCACACTAATCCAAAAGAAAAGAGAGAAAGCCCAAATTAATAAAATTATGAATGAAAAGGGAGAGATCACAACTAACACCAAGGAAATAGAAACAATCATCAGAAATTATTACCAACAGTTATACGCCAATAAGCTAAGCAACCTAGATGAAATGGATGCATTCCTGGAAAGCTACAAACTCCCAAAATTGAACCAGGAAGAAATTGACAACCTGAATAGACCGATATCTAGTAATGAGATTGAAGCAGTGATCAAAAACCTCCCAAAAAACAAGAGCCCAGGACCTGACGGATTCCCTGGGGAATTCTACCAAACTTTCAAAGAAGAAATAACACCAATTCTCCTGAAGCTGTTCCAAAAAATTGAAGCAGAAGGAAAACTTCCAGACTCTTTTTATGAAGCCAGCATTACCCTGATCCCCAAACCAGGCAAAGACCCTACCAAAAAGGAGAATTTCAGACCAATATCACTGATGAATATGGATGCAAAGATTCTCAACAAGATCCTAGCAAACAGGATCCAGCAGCACATTAAAAAGATTATCCACCATGACCAGGTGGGATTCATCCCTGGGTTGCAAGGTTGGTTCAACATTCGCAAATCAATCAGTGTGATAGAACACATTAATAAGAGAAGAGAGAAGAACCACATGGTCCTCTCAATTGATGCAGAAAAAGCATTTGACAAAATCCAGCATCCGTTCCTGATGAAAACGCTTCAAAGTATAGGGATAGAGGGAACATTCCTGAACTTCATAAAATCTATCTATGAAAGACCCACAGCAAATATCATCCTCAATGGGAAAAAGCTTGCAGCCTTCCCGTTGAGATCAGGAACACGACAAGGATGCCCACTCTCACCACTCTTCTTCAACATAGTATTAGAAGTTCTAGCAACAGCAATAAGACAACAGAGAGAAATCAAAGGTATCCAAATTGGCAAGGAAGAAGTCAAACTCTCTCTCTTCGCAGATGACATGATTCTTTATATGGAAAACCCCAAAGACTCCACCCCCAAACTACTAGAACTCATACAGCAATTCAGTAACGTGGCAGGATACAAAGTCAATGTACAGAAATCCGTGGCTTTCTTATACACTAACAATGAAAATACAGAAAGGGAAATTAGAGAATCGATTCCATTTACTATAGCACCAAGAACCATAAGATACCTGGGCATAAACCTAACCAAAGAAGTAAAGGACCTGTACTCGAGGAACTACAGAACACTCATGAAAGAAAATGAAGAAGACACAAAAAGATGGAGGACTGTTCCATGCTCTTGGATTGGAAGAATAAACATTGTTAAAATGTCTATACTGCCTAGAGCAATCTATACTTTTAATGCCATTCCGATCAAAATTCCACCGGTATTTTTCAAAGAGCTGGAGCAAATAATCCTAAAATTTGTATGGAGCCAGAAGAGACCCCGAATTGCTAAGGAAACGTTGAAAAACAAAAACAAAACTGGCGGCATCACGTTACCTGATTTCAAACTTTACTACAAAGCTGTGATCACGAAGACAGCGTGGTACTGGCATAAAAACAGACACATAGACCAGTGGAACAGAGTGGAGAGCCCAGATATGGACCCTCAACTCTATGGTCAAATAATCTTCGACAAAACAGGAAAAAATATTCAATGGAAAAAAGACAGTCTCTTCAATAAATGGTGCTGGGAAAACTGGACAGCGATATGTAGAAGAATGAAACTCGACCATTCTCTTACACCGTACACAAAGATAAACTCGAAATGGATAAAAGACCTCAACGTGAGACAGGAATCTATCAGAATCCTAGAGGAGAACATAGGCAGTAACCTCTTCGATATCAGCCACAGCAACTTCTTTCAAGATATGTCTCCAAAGGCCAAGGAAACAAAAGCAAAAATGAACTTTTGGGACTTCATCAAGATCAAAAGCTTCTGCACAGCAAAGGAAATAGTCAACAAAACAAAGAGGCAACCCACGTAATGGGAGAAGATATTTGCAAATGACAGTACAGACAAAAGGTTGATATCCAGGATCTATAAAGAACTTCTCAAACTCAACACACACAAAACAGATAATCATATCAAAAAATGGGCAGAAGATATGAACAGACACTTCTCCAACGAAGACATACTAATGGCTATCAGACACATGAAAAAATGTTCATCATCACTAGCCATCAGGGAGATTCAAATTAAAACAACATTGAGATACCACCTAACACCAGTTAGAATAGCCAAAATTAGCAAGACAGGAAACAACGTGTGTTGGAGAGGATGTGGAGAAAGGGGAACCCTCTTACACTGTTGGTGGGAATGCAAGTTAGTGCAGCCACTTTGGAGAACAGTGTGGAGACTCCTGAAGAAATTAAGAATAGAGCTTCCCTATGACCCTGCAATTGCACTGCTGGGTATTTACCCCAAAGATACAGATGTAGTGAAAAGAAGGGCCATTTGTACCCCAATGTTTATTGCAGCAATGGCTACGGTCGCCAAACTGTGGAAAGAACCAAGATGCCCTTCAACGGATGAATGGATAAGGAAGATGTGGTCCATATACACAATGGAGTATTATGCCTCCATCAGAAAGGACGAATACCCAACTTTTGTAGCAACATGGACGGGACTGGAAGAAATTATGCTGAGCGAAATAAGTCAAGCAGAGAGAGTCAAGTATCATATGGTCTCACTTATTTGTGGAGCATAACAAATAACATGGAGGACATGGGGAGATGGAGAGGAGAGGGAGTTGAGGGAAACTGGAAGGGGAGATGAACCATGAGAGACTATGGACTCTGAAAAACAACGAGAGGGTTATGAAGGGGCGGCAGGGGGGTGGGGGGTGGGTGGGAGGTTGAGGAACCAGGTGGTGGGTAATAGGGAGGGCACGTACTGCATGGAGCACTGGGTGTGATGCCAAAACAATGAACACTGTTATGCTGTAAATAAAAAAATAAAAATAAATAAATAAATTTTTAAAAAAAAAGAAGTATGAATGGGGAGTCAGCCACAGGGTGATGGGATAGGTAGAGGAGGTGCACAGAGCATTGGTACCTGTGAGCCAGTTGGGGATCTGCAGGCAAGGCAACCTTAGAAGCTTATGAACAGGCCTCCTGATGGATCTGTAAAGCAGTTAGTAGGAGTCACATCTCTTTGATATATTCCAGTCTGAGTCCCACCTGCTATTCCCCCAACTGCTCACCAACTCTAGTCATGCAGTTCATGACTCAATATTCTGAATGGGCAAGAAGGAAGTCAGTCTTTTTTGCAGCATACTACACAGTTGGTAAAGCTGGATGCTCATTGATACACTCTCACTTTCCCTCATGAAAAAAACACTGGGTAAGAAGACATTGAGCTCTGCTGCCTTGGGAAAGAGGTGACATTTTTAAAGGCAAACTTTTTTTTCTCTCTTCACTGTGTCCAATCTCAGCTATTTTTTTCTCCAAGTGTGTACTGGTCTTTCTCTTTTGGACTCGTGGACTTCTGCAGAGGCACTCTTGTCCAAGCACTGATTGTCAAAATCAGTGTTCTTTGAGGGGAAGATGGTAGAAAATTCTTATTCCACCATGATCATAATGTCATTCTTCTCTGGCAGTGATGTTTTATAGTTTTCACTGTACAAAGTTTGTACTTCTTTTCTTAAATTTATTTGTATTAGTTTATTCCTTCTGATGTCATTATACATGGAACTATTTTCTTAGTTTTATTTTTGGATTGCTTTTTGCTGGGATATAGAAATAAAATTGATTTTTATATAGAGATTATGTATTCTGAAACCTTTCCAAATTCACTTATTAGCTCCAACACTTTGTGAGTGTGTAGATTTCTTAAGATGTTCTATATACATATACATCTCAGAATGACGATAATTTCACTTCTTTCTTTCTGATCTGGAAGTCTATTATTTATTTTTCTTGCATAGTTGCTTTTACTAGAACCTCTAGTATAATATTTAATTAGAGTGGCAGAAATGGACATTTTTGTCTTGTTTCTGATCTTAGGTAAATAGCTTTTAGTTTTTCACCATTAGGTTTGATCTTAGCAGTACATAATATAGTCTTTTAACTATAGACATTTTAATATTTTGCAAGGTAAATCTCCATTATTGTTTTTCAAATTTTTAAAATATGTTTCCACATTTATTTTTCCATATAAAGTTTAAAATTAGCATATCATCTGCTAAAATCCAAGGGATTCTGATTGCATTTATTGTACATTCAATGTGCTAAAAAAATATTTTTATGGCATTAGCCTGGCATGAAGGAACATGTTATATAGTCTGGCTCTTTTATGCTCTTAATTACCAATTTCAACTTTTCATCATGTAAGTCTTATAACTTTATTAAAATTATTCATACATGAATCTACATTTTGTTATATTGAGAATGTAAGATCTTTCAAATTTATATTCAATGTATGACCAAGTGTTCATAACTATCCATTGGTTATCTTCTGCCTAGTCTTTACTTCAGTCAGGCTCTTCTTTTTCCATTGGACACTGATTTCTTCTTACTCCTAAACCTGTGCAAGAACAGAAAAGAAACAGAAAACCTGTTCTTTATCGGCTTTGCCTGGGAATCAGATGACCACAGTAAGACTTTTTTTCTGACCCTACTGGTCATGGTCCTTTCCTTTGCTTGTCAAGGTTCCAAAGATTCTGCTTTTCTCTGCGTGTTCCTCCTTTACCCTTTAACAGAGAAGCCTTTTTCCATTCAGTCTTGAGATGCTCAGATTTCTGAGATTGGAGTATAATTCTTGCTAATTAAAGTCTATCTACTCTACATCCAGACTTTTTTTTTAAAGATTTTCTTTTAAAAAAAAATAATTTGAGAGAGATACAGAGACAGAGCAAGCACTAGCAGGGGAAGAAGCAGAGGGAGAGAGAGATGCAGGCTCCCTGCTGAGCTGGGAGCCCGACATGGGGCTTGATCGCTGGACCTGGAGATCATGAGCTGAGCTGAAGGCAGATGCTTGGCCATCTGAGCCACCCAGGCACCCCTATCTACATCCAGACTTTTTTTTTTTGACATTTGTTTAATACTATATAGAATGAATATGTGTGGTATGTATGTATATAATAATATTTCGTATCTATCCACCATGCTGAAACTCTCAGTAAGGTAATACATTTTTTAAACTGAGCTTCTTTTTTTCCCCCTCAGTATTCAATGAAATGCTAATTATCTGATAATCTTCAAATAATTAGCATTTATCTCTTCCAATATTTATACCAAATATTTTTCTCTCTTGCCTTGTCACATTAGTGAGAATTGTCAAAACACTGTTGAATTGTAGTGCTATTAGCAGGCATCCTCTCTGTTTCTCAATATGATGCAAAAGTCTATTATATTGCTCAATTTAATATATTAGCTGTGTTGTATTGGTTTCTTTACATTAAGAAAATTTCCTTCCTTTTCTATTTTACTTTAGAGATTTTTCATGTTAATCAGAAGTGATTCTGAAATTTTATCAAAGGTTGTTTTGATAAAATGTTTTAGTAACTTTGTATTTTCCAACAATTTGTTAATATAAAAATTTTATTGATAGAATGCTAATGAGAGGATTAAATCCTCTGCCTTCGGCTCGGGTCATGATCCCAGGGTCCTGGGATCGAGCCCCGCATCAGGCTCTCTGCTCAGCAGGGAGCCTGCTTCCCCTCTCTCTCTCTCTGCCTGTCTCTCTGCCTACTTGTGATCTCTGTCTGTCAAATAAATAAATAAAATCTTAAAAAAAAAAGAATGCTGATGATAAAACTTCCTCAAATACCTGAAATAAACTTTATGGTGTACTTTTAATACACTGCTGGATTTTGTTTACAATATTTTTTTAGAATTTTCACATATTTGTAGGGTACCTGGGTGGCCCAGTCAGTTAAGCATCTGACTTTTTATTTCAGCTCAGGTCATGATCTCATGAGATGGAACCCTGCTCTGGGCTCTGTGGTGAGTGTGGAGCCTGCTTAAGATTCTCTCTCTTCCGGGCACCTGGGTGGCTCAGTTGGTGGAACGACTGCCTTCAGCTCAGGTCATGGTCCTGGAGTCCTGGGATCGAGTCCCGCATCCGGCACCCAGCTCACTGGGAGTCTGCTTCTCCCTCTGACCTCCTCGCTGATGCTCTCTCTCACTGTCTCTCTCACTCAAATAAATAAATAAAATATTAAAAAAAAAAAAGATTCTCTCTCTTCCTTTCCCTATGGCCCTTCCCCACTTCTCTCTCTCTCAAAAAAAAAAAAAGCATTTTCCCATATTTATAAGTAAAATTGGCCTATAATTTTCATTTTTGTATATTTTGTCTTTATCGGATTTTGGTGTAGGAAATACTCATACCTTGAGAAGCAGATAAAACCTACTGTAAAATCACATTTAATTTTTTTTTAAATCCTTTTTATTTGTTGGTCTGCTCCAAAAAAATCTTAAAAGACCATGCTAACGGTGTTCAAATTTTTTAGGGTCTAGTATCAGAAGAGGGATTGGATCCTGAGAGTCTCTTTTCTTCATCTCCTGTATTTATTAAAGATTTATTTATTTACTTTAGAGAGAGAGAGCACAAGCAGGGGGAGAGGGAAAGAGAGAGAGAATCTCGAGCAGACTCCCTGCTGAGCAGCAGCCCCATGGACATAGGGATGGATCTTAACCACCCTGAGATTGTGACCTGAGCCTAAACAAAGAGTCTGATGCTCAACTGACTAAACTACCCAGATGCCCCTCTTCATCTCCTTTAATAACATCATTCTAATGCAGGGCTGATTTTCCAACTAATTCCTGACTAAACTACTCACACTTATTATTCTTCTGCTTCGACTTTTTTTCTCAGTGTTATGTTGTTGGATCGTACTACATTGTTTTTCACATATGTGTATCATCCTCCAAAAGAGATGACTGTCAGTATAATTGTATTTTCAAGGCACGACTGCTTCCAAAATATTGCCACCATATGTTCTCTAAACACTTTACTGAATTAAAAAAAGATGTAATTATACAAAATAATTTTGTGGTTGGTATTCTATTAGTATCAGACCACCTTCCCAAACAGTATTTATTTGCATCTTGTTCTTTCAATATCATTTTTCAAATGTATTTAATGGCACATATTACATTGTTTTATAATTAAAGGTATGTATATCTGCTGCCCAAATTCAAGGGTGAAGTCCAAGTCTTGTTTACCTTTTTACTTTTTACATGCATTACAGCACTGGGTACACAATAGGTAACAATAAATGATATGTGAATTAATAAGTTGGGTCTACATACTCTGTAGTCAAGTCATGCATCATGAATAAATTGGAAAGAGTAAATGTGTTTATATACAGTGAAAATTATTTACTTGAAATAATAACTCAACAACTGATGTCATGAGTCCTGCATTCAAGACTCATCTAGAATATTGTTCAGCTTTACCACCAAATCCTTCCCTTAATGAAACAAACATTAACCAACTCAAAATAACATTTCTGTAAATATTCTAATAGGAATTTTATTGATTTCTCATAAAAAATGTGTTTGAGGAGCTCAGATGGTTAAACATCTGCCTTTGGCTCAGGTCATGATCTCAGGCACCTGGGATCGAGCCCTGCATCTGACTCTCTGCTCAGCAGGGTGCCTGCTTTGACCTCTTTCTCTGCCTATCTCTCTGCCTGCTTGTGATCTCTCTCTTTGTGTCAAATCAATAATAATTTTTTTAATGTGTTTGAATATAAAGAAATTAAGAATGTTTACTTTTTTATTTTTTTTAAAGATTTTATTTATTTATTTGACAGACAGAGATCACAAGTAGGCAGAGAGGCAGGCAGAAAG
Source organism: Meles meles (assembly GCF_922984935.1). Classification (NCBI taxonomy): domain Eukaryota; kingdom Metazoa; phylum Chordata; class Mammalia; order Carnivora; family Mustelidae; genus Meles; species Meles meles. The sequence continues at coordinate 95,720,390 of NC_060066.1, forward strand.
AGAGGAGGAAGCAGGCTCCCTGCCGAGCAGAGAGCCTGATGCGGGGCTCGATCCCAAGACCCTGAGATCATGACCTGAGCCGAAGGCAGAGTCTTTAACCCACTGAGCCACCCAGATGCCCCAGGAAATTAAGAATGTTTAATCATTTTGCTTTAGAACCCCCCGTGAGTAGCATATTGTTCTACTTTTACAAAGAAATATGCTAACTATTACTTGAAATGTGCTTTGCTGGCAAAATAAAACAAATTTAAAACACACACAGTGATGCAGATATACTAGCTGTTCTTAACTTCAAAATTTTGTCATATAATTGGATTATCCCATCTTCAAATATGAAGTCCACATAGCTTTGTCATAACAAATGTTAATTCTAATGGCAATTCTAAGGCCTATGTTCTTTTTTAAAAAATAATTATTCAAAATAAAATTATAATTCATTTTTTAGGAGAAGTTAAAGTTATGGTTGGGTATAATCCCTCAAAAAGTGTGACTAAAGCATTAGTAGGTGCTAAAGAAAAAAAGGTAAAAGCCACAAAGCAAAAACCAGCATTTCTTGTTTATGTAGGAGACAGAATTTATATGGATAGAAGATGATTGCTCCATTCCTGACAAAGAAAATGAGGGGCCACGAGACCTCTTTCTCTGGAACTACCCTCAAACAGGATAGATTCCTATATTTCTCCAGTATCTTAACAGTGATTATCATCCAGCCTTACTTGAAGGCAGAGGACAATGTGAAGACCCTAGATGGTAGTTATTAACAACACTAAAGGCAAAAGATTCTCAGTGTGTAAGCACTGATGAGATATTAGAAGTACAAAGAAGACAGGATTTCAGTATCAGAAAGTATAAGCATCTTTCTCCTGTCCTTAAATCTCCCCTTACCCTGCTTCAATTCCAGTCAGGGTCAAAGAATGAAATCGCTCCCTGGAGTACCTTTCCAACTCCCAGCCCTCCGCCCAGCTTACTTGGTCATATTCTCAGAGCTAAGCCATGATCTGTGGCTTCCTGCATCCACGTGCAGCTAATGCAAGTGGAGAAAAAGCACAACCATCCTGTGAGTCTCTCTTCCATCCCAGCACCACTAACCACCGTGGGCCCTTATGGCTGTCTGGCAAATGCATTAACTCATTTGTGTCCAACCTCCTCCCCTTATTTCATCATTTCTACTCTTTACAAGAGGAGTCTCGCTTTCTCAGCTAATGTCTTCTGCTCCCTACCTCCCAAGAAGGATGTCCTCTATCACGTTCCACCACCCTCTGCTTCTGCCACAGAGGCTGCTTCACTCCTGTTGCACAGTGTGACTTCTGGTACTCCAGGCCACTGTCACTTACCCGTCCTTCTGAGCATGCACTGCCTGGCTCCAACTGTCTCCTTTCTGCTGCATCAGCAGTTTCCTCCTCTCCTCTGTTTTTCCCCCATCACTCCACAAATATGCTATTATTTCTCCCAACTTAGAAAAAGAATTCTCGTACTCCTATTTCACTCTCCTGGTGATACTCCAGTTCTCTACTTCCTTCTCTAGAAAAATTCCTCAGTAGTGTTATATAGCCTTGCTCTTTCTGATTTATGTCCTCCTGTATTCTTTTGAAACTACTCTGGTGAGACTTTCATGCGCATCACCTTAGCTGAACAACTCTGGTTAAGATCACTGACGGTTAATTCTTAGAGGTCATCTTCTTTGACGGGATAGCATTTAGCACAACCGATGACTTCTTTCTTGAAATCTTCTTCATTCTCCTGCAACATTGGCCACTTCTCAGGGCTTTCTTGGACTCTCACTCTCTCTCTGACCCTGAAGATGACACCTTGAACCTCCTCTGTTTTCTGATCCCATTATAGTCCAAAATGACCGAGACTCTCTCATGTCTATGATTGTGCTAAAGTTCTTCCTTGAGCCCCAGGCCCCTGTAGCATGATGTTTAACCAATTCCACTCGGGTACTTTTTGCACATCTTGAACTTAGCATGTCCAATATTAAACTCTTCATTTTTCCTAAATCTGCGCTTTATAGCACCCCGTGCCTCTCACACCCCTCCCCAGACTGTGATGACAGCACAGATTGCCCACGCCAAACACTTTAAATCACTCTTAATTCTTTGCTTTCTCTCCTACTCCTCATTCAATTTCTCTTGAAATTTTGTTGCTCTGGGCCACTGCATATATCCAAAATCCTATCACTTTTTACCACCTTTTCTGCACTGTATTGAATCCAGCCACATCTTGTCTCTTCTGGAATATTGCTTAGATAACACCAAAGCTTGGATTATCAAATAAGGCCTCAAAATAAAGTCTCCTTCAGTACCAAGTCTCATTAATAATAATTTCAGGAGTGTAACTACTTGTGAGATGGAACAAGCAGAGACCTTGAACTCTAGTGTGAATCCTCTGGCCCCTTCCTTGTTGCCTTAGAAACTCTCAAGGCCGTGGTAGCTGATAAGGTTTTAAGTGAGGGTTATAATAACCAGGAAACTAAAAAAACATTAGTTTCATTAGAAAACTAATAATCACAGATGGAGTCATTTTGATAGTGAAAAATAACACACATGACATAACCCTGGGAGAGTCATATCCTATAAAATCTGTGAAGTCAAGGTTTGTTGACCACAAGCCATGCTGGGAATGGTGCATCCTAGTGAAAGCACCCGAAGATCAGGGCAGTTTTATGAGCACAAGCAACTTAGCACTTTTGCCAGGAGGTCTGTCCTGTTTACAAAAAGAACAGACCTGATCATTGTCTTCCTTATGCGGCCCTCCAATCCCCATGTAAAGGGAGTGAATTACAGACTTCCTGTTTTGCATAAATAATACCTACTGATTTCACAATGATAATATTTTTCAATGCACTCATTCTCTTGTCCTCATCCTTGTCATCCTTCCAGTCTATTCTGAGCCAGCAACCAAACAGCTCTTTTCAAAAGCAAGCTCCAAGATGTCACTTCTCAGGCTTTGGCACTTGCCTTTCTTCCTGAGCTTGATTGTTTCCTCCAGATGCACTCCGAGCTTATTCCCTTGCCAGCCTCAGTTTGAGAGAACTCCTCAAATGTCATTGCCCTGGCCACCCTACAGAAAACTGTAATCCCTGAACACAGTCACACGGCATGGCTCACCTCTCTTTGTAAGTTTTCCATGAGAATGTCACTGTCTAACATGTTACGTGTTTTACTTACATGTGGTTTTTATTTTGGGGGTTGAAAATGCAGAAGCCAGTAGGTGTGTGTGTGTGTGTGTGTGTGTGTGTGTGTGTGTCTGTCTGTTTTGTCTGTCTTATTCTCTTTATATACTCAGAACCTACCTGGAAATGTGTATCATCTGTAGTAGGCATTCAATAACTATTTGTTGGGTTCATGAATAGGTTTTCCTGTTCATCTCTTTAATTTCCTTTCAATGTGTGTTTTTCATTCTTGATAAAACTTGCTAGTAGTTTCATCATGTTATTATTTCCCTAGAAAATCTGCTCTGAGTTTTATTCATTAATTCTTTTCATCTGCTTCCTAATGCATTATTTTTTATGTTTACTACTTTTTTTAAGGTCCCTGTTTTTTCTGATTCTTGACTTATTGCCATCCTTTTTTAGACCATATAAATATTTTATAATATTCATATTATACATATAGAATATAATACACCTATTCCTCTGAGCATAATTTTAGCTATAGCCTTTTTGGTTTTTGCAAGAGTATTTATCCAATATTCTGTAATTATAGGTTTTGTTGTTGTTGTTGTTGTTTACTATTTTTCTTTTAAACAGGAGTTGAGAATGCTGGGCAAAATTTTTAGCATTTACAAAATTTACTGTTTTTCTGCCATTAATATACAAACAAGGGCAAGTGGCCAGAGACTATACATGTCCCGTAGAAGGGAAAAGATTTATTGGAGAAGCCACTTGGAGACAGGAGCAGAAACAAATGTGCAGAAGTCTCCTTGCCTACTACATCCCAAGACAGCATATGGGGTTCTAGAAGGACTGGATTTAACTCTGGATGACTGACTCCATCCCTTGGACCTGGAGCTTTTAAACTTCACTTCCAGAAGCACAGGCTTCTTCCCTCGTGAGACCAAGGGCCAGGACACACTACAAAGCAAAGTGGCAACTGAGAATTTATGTCTGGGGGACTCAGGAGCCTCATTCCTTGGCATGATTAGGGGCTGGGGGCCAAGTCTTTGGTTTGCAGCTAGATGTATAAGAATACCACTATTCGGGGCGCCTGGGTGGCTCAGTGGGTTAAAGCCTCTGCCTTCAGCTCAGGTCATGATCCCGGGGTCCTGGGATCGAGCCCCGCATTGGGATCTCTGCTCCGCAGGGAGCCTGCTTCCTCCTCTCTCTCTGCCTGCCTCTCTGCCTACTTGTGATCTCTGTCTATCAAATAAATAAATAAAATCTTTAAAACAAAAAGAATATCACTATTCATAGGGAAATAACCAGTCTCTTTCCTGGTATGATTGAGGACAGGGGTCCAAACCTGTCATTGTCCAGGATTGATTGCCTAAGTACTGGGCTGAAGCCATTTTCCATGATCTTTGCAGAAGACTGATTCTTTTTCTAGAATGTTAGGCCATAGGCCATGAGCGTTGGACCAGTTAAACCTTGCATCGCAATTTTTAATTCAATATCGGTAATTTAAAATTCTTGCCTGGATTTTTTCCATTCTTTTAATTGACTTAGATTCCTTTGGGGCCCATGTTTGTTTTGTTAAAATTAAATGGCATCTGCAAAGGAAATTAATTCTCTAATTTCAGTGTATAAAGCTGAATAGAAGTGTGGGTGGTCAACTTTAAAAATTATACAATTTGGATTTATTTTTTGACTACTTGATCTTTATGGGAAAAAAAGAAGGAAACTAAATATTCTAACTGCTGTATTTTCTGTATTAAGTCCTTTGTGTAGTTCCTGCAGTTTTGCACTTTTAAATGCTTTGTTATTTAGCAGGAAAAAAAAATAAACATCAGCTTTTCATTTGGGTTTGCACATATTATTTTAAGCATTCTTGTTTGGAGTTATTTTTTACTTCAACTTTATCCTATCTCAACATTGTGACTCCTGCTTTATTTTGTTTGCCTTTAACTAACATATTTTCCCCCTTTTTAACCTTCTTGTGCCCTTTTGTTCCAAGCGTACCTCTCATACATAACGTATGGATCTGCTCTTTTAAAACCATTCTGAGAGTCCATTTTTATAGGTGCTTGATTTATAGTCATAATAAAATAATTTGGTCCCAACTCTGTGAATTTGTTTCATAATATAAATTCTTGATTTTATTATTCCCTTTTCCCTACCACATTTGCAAATCTTTGGTGTATTTTGTTTCGTGCATTTCTGTGTAGGGTTTTTCACGATGACAGTTTGGAAGGCTTATAAATACTCTGGTGCTATTTGTATGAGTTGTCTTTTTTAAAAGTGACACCATATTAATTCTTTCTCTTTTTAGTAATTAGAAAATAACTTTAGGTAGTTTTCTTTAAACTCTCCATGATGATTTGTTAATCTTAACATTTACTTACTCCCAACTGCCCTATTTCCAAGTGTGTCCTGCTTTCGGCAATGCCCTATTTTCTCTCCTCTCTCGCTTTGATTGTAACTCTTATTTCTGTGGTAGTTTTATTGTGAAATTTCAGTTCTTCCCTGAAGGGCTGCCAGCTTGCTTTTCAACTCCTTACATGGGCTTTTCTTGTTTTGTTTCATCTCATATTTTAATGTTAACAGACTGTTTTTACAATGATTATTTCTTGAAGATTTTTTGCAAGTGTAGAGAAAGACTTTTTTGTGAATTTGTGTTTTTCTGTTTCTTGGAGTAATTCTTTTAATGTGCATCATTTGTCTTCTTTTTGTTTATTACACTCCTTCCTAATTATGTTTCTCGGATAATATCCATGCAGAGCTTCCGTGTGGATCCTTTGTACTTACTTCTAATTTTTTTTAAAGATTTTATTTATTTATTTGAAAGAGAGAGAGAAATTGAGCATGAGTGGGGTGAGGGACAGAGGGAGAAGCGGACTCCTCATTAAGCAGGGAGCCCGATGTGGGACTGGATCCCAGGACTCCAAGATCATGACCTAAACTGAAGGTAGATGCTTAACCGACTGAGACACCCAGGCACCACTTACTTCTCATTTTTTAACTAAGAGCATTCCATCTATACCAGCTAGCCCCTTGAAGTTAGAGGGGGTCTGAACGGAGGGGAGATGGGGGTGAGCAAAGGATCTGAAAGTGTTCCATTTTTTGTGTGCCTCGGCACATATCCGCTATATCCTCTGACTTGGTATGTCTATCTTCAAGACTGTCATGTTGCCCACTGTAGACTGAGCCTATCACTCAGAGAAATCTCTGTGGCTCCCAGGATGTATAGAGAGATCTATATACATAGCAAACTTCAGTGGTTTGGTGTTTTGTTTTGTTTTCCTTCCTCTGTATTACTTATCCTCCAATTATTTCTCATTATAAGGAGACTAGTTGGCAAAAAGTTATGAAAATAAGTCATTCCTCTTTCTGGACTTCCTTCTTGGCTTTTCCAAGTAGTATGGAATTCTGTTTCCCCTGCTCCCACCACCCAAGGGGGTTCCTAGATTTTCCGCTTGGCCTGTCTGCCTTCTTCAAATAGTAGCAATGGCAGTCGAGTTAAAATCTGGAACTGCAGGCACTGGCTCTGGGTGCTTGCTCTCCATTTGGGCCAAGGCTCTTCCACATTTGGCCATATTCTTCAAAAGCCGTCCTTTGGAGTTGTAGCCAATTCCTGATTTCATTGAAGATGTAAGTTTTGTAGTTCCTGTTCTTTTTTTTTCGTAACTGTGGGCTTCAGAGAAAAGAATAGAGGAAAGAACATGCTATTTCTTACCAGAAGCATTATAGTGTTGTTTTGTTTTTTAAGCTAATAAATCATTGTCATTATGCTTGACTACACTCCTAGTCTCTGGTCACATGTCACACGGGATGGCATCTGAGAACTCCAAGCGTGCTCATGGTTGCTTAGCAACTGGAGCTCTTTTCTTCCTTCCAGCAGCCTGCCCCGTCCCTACCCCGACATGGCCCAGCCCACCCTTCCTTAAAATAGAGTGTGTGGTACCATGAGTCACTTGGAAATGGTCCTCTAACTACAGAGAAACACCCGTGGCTTCCAGAGAGATTTCAAGGGGGGAACCTACTCAGGAGGAAGGAGAAGGACACTGATCTAGATAGATAGTAGAAATAAAACATTTGGGGTTTCACCCACTAAAGCAGGAGGTCTAGGTAAAAGTAAGCTGTACATGCCCAGACTTTCTTGGTTGCCTTAATAACATGGTTTTTCATATATTAAAACTATTAAAAAGAAAAAGATTACATGTAAATGAGGTAGATAGTAAATTGGAGGTGGAACATTAATAGTCTAGCCAACCCTTTTGGGATAACGCCTGAAAAGAGGTGTGTCCCAGAGATAACACCAGGAGGAGAAAATTTCTATCCATGTTTAAACAGATCAAGTTGTATCTGTGCTAGGGGTGTCTGGGACACCAAGACTGTATAGATAATCTCAGGTGAGAACAATGGCGGCAGCCTGCGGCCTATGGTCCGTCTGTTCTTTCTTGGTCCTTCCTGAATATTCTGACCAGTTCCACAGGGACAGAGGGAATACAAGAGGGAGTCACTAGAAACATTTATACCCCCAAAGTGGTTATTACTATCCAAGAATGGAAATAGGTCCTTAAGATAAAAATTATATTTAAAGAATGTAAACAATTTTGAACAAAATAAGAGACACATTTGACAAACAAAAGTGACTCGGTTCTTAGGCATCAGATAATTTCTACATAGGATATGCCAAGATGACGAAATGTCATTTTTCCCCCCAAATTCATAAACGTTTTTATGGGACATGAAACTTATAAAAATCAACCAATAATATATACTGCAAGTAACAAAATATTAATAACTAATGATGTTTAAGTGGAAATATTTACTAAAAGTAGACAACAGAAACCTCTTTAATACAATTATGTTTAAAACTACTTTCTATGTGTGGGACTTTAATATTAGCAATTTTCTAAGTGGCAATAATTCTGAAAATTCATTAAGTATGAATTATAGGTTAAATTACCAACATTTTGCATGTTAGGCAGTATAAATCAAATTTTAATCAAGTTTATTGTTAAATCTCTACAGAAATTTTTAAGACTATTAAGATTACAAAATAGTCCTCAGTGATAAGCCTAAACTAAAGACATAAATCTAGCCCATTCTGTTGACGAGCTTCCATATCCAGCTGAATGAAATTTCTGTCCTATCCAGCAGCCACCAGGACTTCCCACAGTTCTCTGGATCACATAATTTGATTTCTTGAATTTCAATTTATTTTAGTAAAAAAAGAAAAAGAAAGATTATTGACATATACAAGCAGACAGTATGGTTTGCCTGGTTTTTATATAAACAAGAGCGCCACATGAAGAATAGTTAGGTGGGACACTCTAGAGGTTCACAGCCCATGTGCAAGTGGGTATAATCTTGTCATCACTCTGCAGACCAAGCCACAGGGGCTGGAAACCAACACTGGCCAGACGGCCTCCTCCGATTAATGTGCTGGCAATAACAGTCCTGTACCCCTTGCATTTAAAAGAGATTTACATGTTATTTTTGCTCTGCCAAAAAATAATCATAACAAGTCTTCTGTGTTTAATGGAAATGAAAGTAATGGACTTTTTCCATCTTCAATGGTAAATTACTTTGAAGCTGTGTTCAAATAGAGATGTTATCTAAAGACTAAAGTCCTGATCAACAGAACTAAAAAATAATACCACCGAACTCAGCTCCTCACATCTTCTAACATAATGGCACCTACATTGTCTCAGATTACTGTTTCAGATTTTCACGGAAAAGTCTTTTTATTATCCCTAGGATAAAAATATTTTTAAATCATGTTTTATTCAGTGCTAAGTTCTATAAGGTTTCTCTAGGGAACTTCTGAAACAATGATCCGATAATATCTTCAGACTATACTTACAAAAAGGGGACAAAATTACAGACATGGAAAATATATCTTCAATTGTTCGTGTCTTTAACCATTTTGAAAAAATGTGGCCTTACCTGGGAGCTTGGACATGGGATTTCTGCATGATTATTTCTTGCTTCTTGCTCTCCACTATCAGTTAAAATAATGATACTTGTCTGCATGTAAAAGGATGGATGAAATTATCTCCTCCCTGGGTTCAATCCATTCAAATTTTCTCTTTTTATTATTCTAAGCTTTTTTCCTCCATTTGAGGCACATTAGAGGGAAATCAGCTTATTTGGGAAATCATGGCATCAGATTTCCTCTGGGAAAAATGCTTAGCTTGTTTGAAAGTGTATTTCCACATATAAACTCTAGAATCCTAAAACACTGACAAATGTCTGTTTCTCAAGTACTTTGGAAAACTGGGACAGTGAAGACCCTTCTTTAATTTTTTCTAGGAATAATTTTCTCAAAAGGTACAGATGACTAAATGAACCACAACTTTTTGCCTTTTTTTTTTTTAAGATGTTATTTATTTATTTATTTGACAGGCAGAGATCACAAGCAGGCAGAGAGAGAGGGAGAAGCAGGCTCCCTGCTGAGCAGAGAGCCCAATGTGGGGCTCGATCCCAGGATCCTGGGACCATGACCTGAGCTGAAGGCAGAGGCCTTAACCCTTTTTAAAGAAAAAAAGAAACTCTTGCTTGCCTACTTTTAAAGGAATTCAACGTGAGTTGTACAGAATAAACAAGTAGGTAGAAATACAGTCATTGTCAAATCTTATAAGACAGCTGAAATTAATTATATATGTGACAAGTGAGAAAGTGGGAGTATTTCACAACGGGAATAAAAAATTGAATTCAGTGCTCAGAGTAAAGCTATCAGTCAGATAGCTAGCTGTTAGAGGGGGATGGGGCTATGGACATTGGGGAGGGGAGGTGAACCATAAGAGACTATGGACTCTGAAAAACAACCTGAGGGTTTTGAAGGGTCAGGGGTGGGAGGTTGGGGGAACAGGTGGTGGGTAATGGGGAGGGCACGTTTTGCATGGAGCACTGGGTGTTGTGCAAAAAGAATGAATACTGTTACACTGAAAAAATAAATAAAATGAAAAAAAAAAAAGAGAGACTCTGGAGAAATGAACTGAAACGTTGTCTCAGTAAAAGGACAGAACAGAAGAGGGATATATTTCAGATGTTTTAATCACCTGCTGCTCATGCAGAATTCTCAGATAACATGCAGGTGAGTAAATACAAGTGCTTTATTACCTTCCCTGAGACACCGGAAGCCTTTTCCATGTAGCAGAGGCAGGTACAATGGCTTCCCGTTCTGTCTGCCTTCCCCCGCCCCCGCCCAAGCTGTTTGCAGCGGGTCTTTGCTGCCCTGGCTGTCTTCAGCGTGCAAAAGGAAGGCGCGTGTTACGTGTGATCACAGCTATGCTTTGCACGTCTCCCAGGCTATGATCGACTCTGCGCGGACTTGAAATTTTGGAAGACAAGAGGCGGTGAACATGCATTTACTGAGTGCTAAACACTGCACCAGGTACTCCTGATGTGGTAATTTACTTAATTTTCACTAAATCCGATGACTTGGGTATTATTCCCGCTTTTCTATTTCTGAGGCACAATCGTCCCCCAAAGATCACGCAATCGGGAAGAAACAAAGTCAAAATCCAAAAGCCTTTTCTCTTTAACCAGGGAATGAAGTCAGAGAAAATGGCTAACAAGCATGTGGAATGGTCTTTATATGTCTGAGAATCAAATAAAAAATAGCAAATATTCTACAAATGAGAGATCTTAGGAAGGAAATGGTAGGACAAGGGACCAATATGCCACCGATTGATTTATTTATCACACAGTTTTAAGCTTAGATAATACTCTCTGCCCCACACCCACTTACCCACTCACACACACTGTGCACTGTTACTATTATTCATTCAGGTTAGGGAACTTTGATCTCTGGGACCCAAGGCATTTTCAGTTTCAATGGTGGGTGTAATGAAATATCCCCAGTTCCATTTTCACAGAAAGGCTGAGAATCTTGCTCAGCCGTACAACTCTGCTGACTTCATTTTCTTTTCAATCAGTGTGTTATAGAAGTGGAATTTGCTTGTTCTTCAGATAAGATCTCATTTATCTGCCCGAGACCTATAGGGGAGTTGGCCATAAATAATGGAAGAATCACTTAACAGATCTTCAGGCTCCTATTTGTGTGATGCACTTACCAGGATACTAACCATTCGAGCTATTGGGATAGGCTGTCTCGTTGTAAAGAGCTAAATCAGGTCTCTAAACTTTCTTTGGATATCTCTCATTTCTTCCCTTCACCTTCTTCCCAGATCCGTTTCAAGCTGGAGTTTTCATGACTTAAGCAATATTCAGTCAACCGCAGTGCATTTGCTTTGAAAAAGGGACCCATTTTGGGCTCACAAGCTCATAATTTATTTAAGAATTACAAAATAATACGTGATATATATAAAACTATTTCTAACATATTCACAAATACGGGATATAATAATACCATCAATATCAGTGAATCCAACCCTCAGTTTATAAACTAGAATACTTTAAAAACCATCTTTACAAGATGGTGCCATATTGTTTTCCAAAGTGGTATACCAATTTGCGCTCCCACTGATAGTACATAAAACTTCCTATTGTTATAGGTCATTAACAACTCAGATTTACCAAAAACCTTAATTTTAAGCAATTGAGTGTGGAAAAGTATCTCACTACGGTTTAATTTTATTTTCCTGATTCCTAATAAGGCTAGGCATATTTTCATATATTTTAGCCACTCATATTTCCTTTTTGATAAAATTCCTATTTGTTTTTTTCCCCTTTTTTTTCTGTAAAACTATTGGTCTTCTAAATTATTGATTTGTGTATGCTTTTCATATATTCTGAATAGTGATTCTTTGCTGGTTGCATGTTGAAAATATCTTCCAACATGTGTAACTTGTCAATCTTGGTGGGGATTTTTTTGTGTGTTTGTTTTGTTTTGTTGATGAACAAAGCCAGTAATTATAATGTAATCAGATTGTCAATCTTTTCTTTTATGGTTAGCAAATTTTTGTCTTAACTTAAAAATCTTTCCTACTGATGCCATAAAGATGTCTTTAATTTCTAAAAAATTTTAAACTCTCCTTTGTACATTAGGTGATTAGAACATCAGAAATTTTCTGTGTATGGTGTGAGCCATCAAACCAATTTCATTTTTTTTCCATATGAATTAGCAATGCCGCCCACCTTTGGCAGATCAAGTTCCCCTATATCCATAGGTATTACTGTAGGCCCTGATTCTGTAGCATTTTCAATCTGTTGATTGCCCTAATGCGGTAACTCTCCAACAATTTTTGTTAACTGATAGGGAAATTCCCCCATATTCTTTAGCAAATGCATCTTGGCTCTTCTTGGGCAATTGTTCTTTCTTATAAATTTTAGAATTAAGTCCTATTGAAATTGTGACAGAAATGGCTTTAATATGTAGAAAAATATGGGAAGATTCAATGTCTTAATCATACTCGGTCTCCTTAGTAGCACCATGGAGCATCTTTTTCATTATGTCATTGTTAGTATCTTCTAATAAAGTTTATCATTTTCCCCATATAGGTCTTAATGCAATTTTAGTTACTTTTTTCAGTTGTAACCTTTTTTTTTTTTTGCTATTACTGTAAATGTTATTTCTTCTAGTATATCACATCCCTAGTTGGTTTTTACTGATGTATATGAATGCAATTGATTTACATAATTTTATTTAATAGACAAAGAATTAACTTATTATTTCTAATTATTTACAGCTTATTCTAAGGTTCTAGTAGGTAGCTGGATGATCTGCAAAGGCCATTTATTCATTCTTTTATGTATATAAGATAATAGTATAAATAATATACTATATTATATAATATAGTATATATAATATACTATATACTGTATATATAGGATGTATACTATATATATGAGTGTATATATTTTTTGTTTGTTTGTTTCTTTTTCCTGCCTGCACATGCTGTTCTTCTTGAGGTTATACTAACTTCATGGAAAAAAATAGGGAAATAGTCCTTCATTATCTGTAGTCTGGAAAGATATGTATATTCTTTGAAAATGAAGCCCCAGCTCTGATGTTTTCTACCTAGGAAGATTTCTAACCATTGATTCAAACTCTTTCATGGTTAATCGGGTATGGTGTTCAGATTTTCTATTTCTTCTTAGAGTTTGATTACTTTTATTTTGGTAAGAATTTGTCCATTTTGTCTAAGTCAGTGGTTCTCAACCAGGAGTGATTGCCCTCAGGGCACATTAACAATATCTGTAAACAATTCTGGCTGTCATAACGGTGGGTGGGATGAGGTGCTGCTGGTGACTAGTAGGTAGAGGCCAGGGATGCTGCTAAATACCTTACAATGCACACAGCCTCTCCCCCTACACTCCCTCTTTCTCTCTCTCTCTCTCACACACACACACACCCACCCCCAAAGAATTATTCAACTCAAATGTCAACAGGGCTAAGGTTGAGAAGCACTGACCTAAGTTTCAAATTTATTGGCAGAGCTATACTGTTAGATTGCTTTTCACTTTGGCTAAGCATTTTTTCCTCATGTTAATTTATGCCTTCTTTATTCTTATTTTCCTGATTAACATCAATATTTTCAATATTGGTATTTGTATATTTGTATATTTGCATTTTCAAAGTACCAACTTACGGCCTTATTGGTTCTTACTATTAAATGTTCATTTGTTTCTTCTACTTTCTTTGTATCTATTAGGTTCTGTGCCCTTTCTTTTTTCTTTCTCTTCTTTTTATATAAAATTTAAGCCTATAAATTTCCCCTTTATTATATATTTGCACATTCCACATTTTTGCGAAATATTACCTTTATGGTTCAGTTCTACATATTTTAAATTTCAATTACAATTTCTTCTTTCAATCACAATTCTATAAATGTATAATTTTTAATTTCAAAATGTATGGAGTTTTCTACTTATTCTTTGATTAATAATTTAAATTAATAATTTAATAATTTATAATTTATAATAATTTATAAATAAATTTATAAATAAATTTATAATAATTTATAATAATTTAATTATTAATTTAAATTAATTCAATTTGATTTAATCAATTTAAATTCTTGATTAATAATTTAAATTCTTCTGTAGTTAAAAGAACACAATGTATGGAACTGATTTTTTAAAAAAATCTGTTGTGATTTGCTTTGTGAACTTGTTATATTGTCATTTTATTATATGTTCACATGTTCTTAAGAAGTGTGTGTTTTCATATTGTGAGGTACATGGTCTTAGATATGTACAGTAAATTAAGCTTGTAGATTATATTTTTCAAATAGTCCCTACCTCTAAAAATATTTTGAGAATGTCACATATCAATAGCCATGACTGAGCATTCTGATCTGGTATTTCCTGGAATAGCTGTCTCAGCACTGAAACTCAGTCTTCTTCACAGCAAAAAAATGCAGTGAGGTTGGTGAAAACTCAGAATCCCTAACTTTCAGTTTAGTTGATGTTTTCTAGACCATTAAATACATAAGTTATGGAGGAAAATTATGATCACAATCATCATTATTATCAAATTGTGCTTATCAAAAATAGTGGAGTTGAACATAATTGTAGTAGAGGAACATGGAGACAAAGAAAGAGCTGGCCTTTTCAATCCAGGATATCACTCTTCTAACTAGTGTTTTTGATGAATGGTTAAGGAATGAGAAGAAAGAGTTCTTTCCTTCTTTGGAATATACAAATACTGATTATGTGAGCAGTGACCACTAGGACAGATATGAAATCATTAACTCAAGGTGTACAATAACCTGTTCTAGTAGGTAAAAAATGACTTAAATTTAACTATCTTTGGGAAATTAAAATTAAAAAGGACGTGCTTTATTTGAGTAAGGTACCTTTTATAGGAATTTTAAAAAGAAGAAGAAGAAAGAAATGTAGAAAGATCTGTCCTAGAATCTTCATCAATCATGAAGTAAATCTTTGAGTAAAAGTAAAATCTCAGAAGTCATGGGCTACTGGATTGACTTTGGGTTACGTGATTTCTCCTCTTTGGAGCTTTTGTATATAGCATATATTGCTGTATCAAAAAGTATCTCATTTATTCTCAGTGGGAAAGAGTTATAAACAGTTAATATTTTTAACCCTGTATTAGATATGCACACTGGAGAACTGAACACCAAGCCATAGTCACTAAAATGGTAAATATGAACCTACTAAGCCTGGCTTATTAACTCTGACCTTGGACCCCACCTATTAACTTATAGGGCAAAGATATTTTAACAACCCATGTAGGTTTCAATAACTTCGTGAAGTTATCTTTAAATGACTCCATTATGCCTCCATCAGAAAGGATGAATACCCAACTTTTTTATCAACATGGTCAGGACTGGAAGAGATTATGTTGAGTGAAATAAGTCAAGCAGAGAGGGTAATTATATGGTTTCGCTTTGTGGAGCATAAGGAATACCATGGAGGACATTGGGAGATGGAGAGGAGACGTGAGCTGGGTGAAATTGGAGGGGGACACAAACCACGAGAGACTATGGAGTCTAAGAAACAAACTGAGGGTTTTGGAGGGAAGGAGAGTGGCGGGTTGGGTGAGCCTGGTGGTGGGTATTATGGAGGGCACATATTGCATGGAGCACTAGGTGTGGTGCATAAACAATGAATTTTGGAACACTAAAAAAAAATTTAAAAAAAAGAAGTGGGAAATTTAAAAAGAACATACTTTTAGGAAATCAAGGTTATATCCAGAGTCTTACCAAAGAAGAATCACTCCAGTATAATGAAATAAAAAACCTTTCAGTAAAAAAAAAAAAAAAAAAAAAAAAAAACCTCCATGATTTTCAGTGCATATCCAGAGGATGTCCAACAGTTTTACCCCAGAGTATTTTTAATTCTAATCTCAAACTATCAACAGGAGTGAGTTATTCTAGGAATACTCAAAAATTATTGTAATTTTCCAACCCAAAATACTCCTTGGAGTCTTAGGGTCTAACCATAACTCAGACGTGGATTAAATTCCAGGTTATGCATATCAAGAAAGATAAAGTCCTAACATAATTGTCTTCCAAAACTTAAAATATTCTCCTTCTTTGCTGTTTGTTTTTAAACAGATCTGTTGCAGGAGAAAGGTACCTGGGAATTAAATTATTAGTCTAGGAAACTTGGCCATTGTAATTAAAATGCTTAAAAGATAAATTGCATGCTCTTACAAGGATCATGGAAGAGAAATGGAAGTTTCTAAGATGAGTTCCTAGTTTGCCTCTTTTACTCAACCACAAGTTCTCCTGAAATGCCTAGGAGTCATCCCTAATGAAAGTGTGGAATGACATACATAGAGCAGGAAGCTAAGTGAGAATGTGGCAACTGACTAGAAATTTGGATTAATTAATAAATCCTCATAAGTGAGCTCCAGCTTAAAAAAAAAAGCATAATTTTGTTAATATAGTAATCCATTGCATGTATCTAACTAGATTGTTTATCACATGATGCCCTATGTTTCATGTTGTATTGGAAACATTTAAACAGATAAATTAACACTTTGAATTTAATGGCTCTAAATTAAGAAAAATTATATTGATAAAATAGGACCAGCTGGTATGGAGACTGACACCTTGTTATATGTTTCTCTTCATCACAGTTTTATTGTTGTTGTTAACCATCTGTATAGAAGAAAAATCCCACTTGGGTTCTCCAAACTACAAAACAATAACCTTATGAAAATTTGTAAAATTGTAAAAATTTGCAAAAAATGTGCTTATGTTCCTTTCGTCATGGTGTTTTATAGAGGAATTTTTTTTTTGTTTATTCCTTTCTTCATCATCTTTTCTTCCTTGTTCTGGGAATAAAATTTCTCAGTCTTCTTTAAAAGCCAACTCATCTCTATTCCTGGTCTGTGTAATCCTGTTGAAACTGACAACACCTTATCCCAGGTCCACCTGTGGCTGGGTATCTAGGCTTCCGCCAGTAGTAATTGAATCAGATAATACATAGTAATTGGGTCACTAGTAATTGAATCAAGGGTAGTTATGTGATCCAGGTTAGGCTTTCCAGAGTCACCAGACCAGACTCTTGCCTGGAGCCATTAAGAAAGAGATGCATCCATTTATCTGGGCTTTCACTGATGGGGAAATACTAATACTGTAGTTATTAATGTCATGGAAGGAGCTGGCCTCATAGAGCACTTAACATGGCAGATGTAAGAACAAAAGATAGAAAAACTGCTGCCTTGACAAGACATCATGATTTGAACTTCTGGTTCAAACCATGTGTGAAGCTATCAGATTTATCACTTTCTTTTAAGTTATCTAGGTCAAGAAATAATCTTTTTCTTAAAGATGTTTCACTTGAATAGTGTTTCTGTTACTATCTGAGCATATTGATAAATACTGAAGTTGGTACTAGGGCCAGGGTATTCCAAGATTCAGCCTCAAATACATGAAATTGGTTGAATAAGAGGTGGGTTAGTAAAGATTCCCTACTCCTCACATTAAACCAGAGCACTCGTTTTGGCATTCATAGCTCATTTTGACACAGTAGATTTCAGCTTTGAATAGTTTTGCAGGTTTGACTTTCTGGCTTATAAGGAATTATTCTGCTCTTTATTCTCTTCTTTTCTTTAATAATTTCGTGTAGGATTTGACCTTGATACTTACCTATTGATCATTTCTTTGCGAAATTAGTTTTCCTGAACTTTTAGAGTATACCAACATTCACATATATGTAAGTGGAAACAGAGCCTTTTGTTAGTTGACAAGTTCTGAAACTACTAGATTATTTGGCATTAAAATATTTTGCATTCATTTCTCATATTCAAAGGCTACTACTTTGGGGGGGGGTGAAACCAGCATGTGTATCCTTCTCCCTTTTTAGAACTGAATCTTTTGCCAGATTAAGAATGCTCCAATAACCATAGAATACTTTCTGATCTCCATGTTACAAACAAGGCGTGATTTGTTTCACAGCACAGTGTAACCACCTACTTCAAAGGGCTCTGCCTTTTGCCATGTCTTTCTGCTTTACTTCTGCACTTGGTAATGACTGGAGAATCACTGGGTTTGTTTTCATGATTAAGTGATATAGAGATATCTTTATTCCACCATTCCCAATAGGATGGCAACCTATATTCTTAGGGAGAAAAGATTTCTCTGAACTTGTCCTTAACTTTGGCTCTGTAATGATGTATAATTTACCATGTATTAAGTTCATAATAAAATCTCTTCTAATTATTATTTTGAAATTCACATCAGGAAAATAATCTTTTTCCTCTAAGAGTAATGAATATAATTTGGTAAACACAGTGTTCCAAAATCTTATCTGGAAACCATTTACAGTAATACATCAAATTTAGTTTTTCTGAAACAATTTATACACACCTGACAAATGTTTATTAAATTAATTTAATAATATACAAGAAAAATTTATAAAATTTATCTAAAAGTGACATTAAGTGTTTAAAATTCAGTACGTGTAGATATATAGTTTTACACAGATTATTTTAAGCCATAAACTTAACTTTCAAAATCAACTTCTACTTTCATTCCATGTACTAATTGCATAACATCCAGCATTTTATTTTAAGATACCTATCACTTATTTTGTACAAATGAAATTAAATATTTATCCACAGATTTTTATTTTTCTTTTGTTAAGATTTTATTTATTTAAGAGAAAGAGCACATAAGCAGGGGGAATGGCAACAAGAGGGGGGAGAAGCAGGCTCCCCGCAGAGCAGGGAGCCTGATTCTGGGCTAGATCCCAGGCCCCCAGGATCATGACTTGAGCCATAGGCAGATGCCTAGCTGACTGAGCCATCCAGGTGTTCCTCACAGATATTTTTATTGAAAAAATCCTAAAAAAAACTAAGTATCAAAACTAACAGCATGCCTAGGTTCTTGAGAATTTTTCATAAACAAATTATACTGGGATGCCTGGGTGGCTCAGTCGGTGGGGCGGCTGGCTACCTTTGGATCAAGACATGATCCTGAGGTCCTGGGATCAAGTCCTGCTTTGGGCTCCTTGCTCAGTGGGGAGCCTGCTTCTCTCTTTCCCTCTGCCTGCCACTCTGCCTGCTTGTGAACTTGCTCTCTCTGTCAAACAAATAAATAAAGTCTTTAAAAATAAATAAATAAATAAAACTAAACATATGCATAGAATTATATATTATAAATGTATAAATGCAGTATCTGTTGAAGGAATGAGTAAAATCCATCCATGATAGTTAGTCTACCTTGGACTTTCAAATTATCCAGAGGCGATGTCTTGTACTTTCTGGAACAAAATTTCTTTTCTCTAGGTCATTCACATTTTCCTAGTTAAGGGACTATTTTGTTTCAATCAAACTTATGAAAAGATTTATGCTTCAAATGTAGTCTAAAATGTATATTGACAGTGGGTATACTGATATTTATTCCTACATTATTTAATAGAATATAGAGTTGTAAACTATGGTGATACACAGCTACAGATGATACAGACGCACATACCGATGATAAATATAGATACAAATAGACCGAGACATCTCCTGAGTGCTGGTAGAGTGGCGGCACATAGTCTTTTGCCTGTCTTCCTGTTCAATTGTTCATCTTACTTCTGGTTAAATCTGGCATACAAGTAGGAGGAAGACCTAGTTGTAAAGAGTCCAGGAAGAGTATCTGGGGCAAAAGAAAGAATGAATGCAAAGGCCTCACAGGTGAAAACAGCTGTGTTTGAGCAGCTGGTTAGAGGGCAGTGTGAACAAGGGTAAAAGGGTATGAGAGATAAGGCTCGGGCAAATAAAAGCTAAATCATGCAAAACGTTATAGATTCATGAAATGTTCGAAATTCTTTCGAGAGCAATGGAAATCCACTCAGAGGTTTTAAATGGGGGAACAATATGGCATGATTTATATTTTTTAAGTAAAAACGCTGTGTAAAGATGGCTTGTAGAAGAAGCAAAATTCAGGATTTATCACCCAGGTGAGTCATCAGGAGCCCTGGATTGGGAGGTGGCCATGAACCAAATGAAGTGGCCGTGTGAGACATTTTTTACCTCTTGGTTGTGGCAGAGGCATGGCAAGGAAAAGGGAAAGAGGAATCAGAGATGTTTTCCAGATTTCTGGCTGGAAAAACCTTGATACATGGTGTTGCCATTTGCTAGTAGGAAGGTGGCCAACTTGAAAGGTTAAGGGTGATAGAGAAATTTAAAAGATCTATTGAGTCTAATATGCTTGTAAAACCCTAAAATGTGTACGTCAAATAGCGGATTGGCTATGAGTGTCCAAAACAGGCATATTGGGACAGGTATAAAAGGTGTTAATGCAATTGAGACAAACCTGTATTAGTCCTAATCAATGACTTACATTGATTACTTACCTTATATTGCTTTAATTGCATATAGTGTGGCTAAGTAATGTTTTGGCTTTCTTTCAAAGAGCTTTCAGTCCCTGGATAAATTATCACAAGTATTTTACATAAAGAGGACGATGTCAGAGAGTCTAATCTAAGATTTCAAAATAATTTTGTGAGGCAATATCTTTCATTTAATTTCAGCCAGATGAAGAAATCACTAAAGTAATTTGAGGTAAAATAGGGGCTTTTTAGATGCAGATAAAAAAGAAAATGATGCATTTTGTTGGAATTTGCCACTTGGAACAGGTTAGGATTTTAATTGTATTCTTTGTCATTTCATCTGTTATCTATCATTCCTGTATCTTGAAATAACTCAAGAAATGAGACAACTCTCTTTGGCACTGTTATAAATAATAGCTGTTTTGCAAGAAACATTCATTTTTGACAGCTATTATTTTTTCTGGTAGATCCTTTGACTTCAAAAAAGCTGAAAAGTATTCACTTTTGTTTTAGAGGGAATTAAATATGACAATTGACATTAAAATTTTCTCATGACTGGACTTTATATTTGGATAATTAAATGAACAATTCATTCTGAAATATCCATTGACAAGTCAAGAAGCAAAGACAGATGGATTTGAGGCAATCATTTTTGTTCAATGATGACTTAACGATTGTCGTGTCATTTAATTTCTTGACAGCTTAATTTTAGGCTAACTTCAAATTATCAGAAAATACAATGATGAAAAAGTGCTCTGCTATATTTGAAGGAAGTGGGGACTATCTATAAAAATGATCAAGCTCATTCAAATAAGCATGGAAGTAAATGCTACAGAAACAGGAAGCCAATTAATTTTCTCTTGAAAAATAATGCTCTGAGAGTAATTACCTTTACTAGTAAGTAGGAAAATCCACATTTTAGTGAAAGAAAAGCATGTGTTGTATAAACGCAAAGCAGTTGCACAAAAACAGTTATTCAAAACAGACTAATGATAGAGTGTAAGTCAGATATATATTATGTATAATATACATACATATATACATACATGTGGATATATAAAAACACTAATCATTCATCCACTCCAGAGATTTACTGAGGGCTTCCTGTGTGCCAAACGTGTACAGTGATTAAAAAAAAAAAAAAAAAGTAAACCTCCATCCTTGCCCTGAAGGAGATGAATGCCAGTGGATAAAGGCAGACACAGAAAAAGTTAACATCAATATGAGACAGTGAGGAATAGAGAAGTAATAAGGGACCGGAGACCGGCCATGGCTGCCTATTTCAGTTTGAAGACCATGGGGCAACTGGGTGGCTCAGTCGTTAAACGTCTGCCTTTGGCTCAGGTGATGATTCCAGGATCCCGGGATGGAGCCCCGCAACAGGCTCCTTGCTCAGCATGAAGCCAGTTTCTCCCTCTCGCACTCCCCCTGCTTGTGTTCCCTCTCTCGCTGTGTCTCTGTCAAATAAATAAATAAATTAAAAAAAAAATACTGATCTATATCTATAAATGATGCCAGAACAGAAACCTTAGGGAAAGTCTGATTTGTGTCAGAGAATCACCGTGGGGTTGTCTCCTGTCAGCCACCTTACCACCACGTTACCACTCACTCACCACACTCATTCACCTCCTGCTGCATTTCCTCCCACAGCACTGGCCCCTCGGGCCTTGGTGCCTGTACTGATTGCTGAGAGGACTGAGTTTAGTAGTTTCTGCACAGCAGTGCCCGATGGAAGGCCAGTTCCTTTGCAAATGAGAAGCTATGGCACCTGACCAGGTTGTGTTGGTTTCTCCCTAACTTTTACTGTGTTTAAAACAAATTACATTGTGCTCTCTCTGCAGGAAGGTTGATTTCCACAAGCTAAGCTAGCCACATGTCAGGTTATCTCTACTACATAAACACTACTCTCCCACAAGCACACTGAAACTTTACACAGAACACACACACACACACACAAGTACACACCTTGTTCTGATCTGAGCCCATGAAATATATACATGGGAAATATGGAAGAAAAACCAATTCTGTATGAAAAAAGCTTCAACTAAATGTAATAGTTTAAGGCCCACTTCTGAGTGATGTGAATAAAAAGGCAAAAGAGTACACTTAATACGTTGATGTTTTTCCCTCTGGCGCACAAAACAGCTGAGATCTACCAGGCGCCCTTCACAACCACCAAAGTTCAGGTACAAAGTGAGTTCTAAGTTAGTGACATTGAACATGACTTCTTCAAGAATTCCCAGTATTTGGGTAACATGTAGGAACGGGTTCCTTGTACTAGTTCCTTTTGTAAATCAGCTTTATCAGGCATATAATTTATTTGCAATAAACTGCATGGATTTTGAGAAATGTATTTATGGTAAGTCACTGCCAAAATCAAGACACAGAGCATTGCCTCATGCCCCTTTCAGCCCAGCCCTCTCTTAGTCCCTGGCACTAGTCAACAACTTACCTGCTTTTTGTCACCATAAATTAGTTTGCATGTTTTAGAATTTTATGTAAAGGGAATCATGTAGTGCACACTGTTTCTATCTGCTTCTTTCACTCAGCATAATAATTTTGAGATTGTTCCATGTTGTTGCTATGTCAGCAATATATTCCTTTTTATTGCTGAGTCATATTTTATTGTATGAATATCAGTTTTGTTTATCTGTTCGCCTGTAGATGGATATTGAGGTTGTTTCTAGTTTAGGGTTATTACAAGTTAAGTTGCTCTAAACAGTGCTATGCAAGGTTTTGTGTGGACCTGTATTTTTATTTCTCTTGAGTAAACACATAGTAAATATGTGAAAAGACTACATCATGTCATCAGTATATGTTTAACTTTTTTATGAAACTGCCAAATTATTTTCAAAGTGATTATAGCATTTTTCATTTCCACCAGTGTCTGAGAGTTCCAGTTGTACCACACAGCCACTAGCATTTGGCAATTTTTGTCTTTTTATTTTTATCCATTCTAATAGATGGCATTTTCTTTGTTTAATATTAATAATGTTTATAGATATTAACAATTTTTTTTCCATCTTCTCTTCAATTTGCCTACCATCTGTCATGAAGTGTGTTAAAAGTAGTTAGGCTTTATATTTCAGTAGTACTGGATATCAAAGAGTATGACTTAGAAGAATGAGCTTTTGATACTTGTGGATCCTTGTGGTATGTTAGGTGGACGTTTGACTCTTCTATTTGGATTTCACATGTGGCTGAAGAGTGTAAGTGTGTGCCAAGGTGACAAGGGCGGGGGGGACTGTGGTGGCTTCACAACATGTCAACATGACTAGTCTATTTTTTCCCCACAACTCCCTTCCCAGTGTCTTCACTATTAGGGTGGAGTGAAAGAGATAATCTCTGTAAGATTTGGGAGGTAAAAGTGAAGTAGCCACCATGCATGCACTGGATGTTTTTGTGGCTCACACGTGTTTTTGCTGATCTGCTGCCTCATCTCATTAGAAAGGAGCACAGCTGAGCCTGCAGTTGCTCCACCGTGCCATGGGCCCTCCCTGAGCTTCTCCAAGCCTGGCCCAGGGATGTGTTAGTTCTGCAAGACAGAGCGCTCTCTTCTATAGGATATCCACAAGGATGGAGTTAGAGGTGGTGAAAACCAGGGTTCAGTCCACACTCAAGAGTTCAACTCATTCACATGGATTCCAGCTTTTCCGGTCTCTCTTCCACTTTATATTCACCTTTCCTTCCCAATTGCCTGCTCTGCAAAAGCCAACTCCAGCATATAGCATGAAGACAATAGCTTTACACAGACTGTATGACCAGCACTTAGACTTGTGTGAAGTCAAATCCCTGAACTAAATCCCTTCATATTTATAGTATAATATGCCTGTATGTTTTATAACATATTTGTGTTAAAATATCAATACAATTATATTAATAATATAGTAATATAATAATGTAATATATATTAAATATAATAAATATATATTATATAAGAATTATATATTACATATTATAGGTCATGTAGTACATGTTATATATCATATATTACACTAGTAAGTATTCTATAATTAATACTGAATATATTAATACATTATATATATATATCTCATATATAGCTTAGTGATTCCACTTCTCTGATCAAACTTTAGTTGATATATTACTTGAATTAAAAAAGAAATTACAAAAAAAAAGAAATTACATTTCTCTGAACTACAATTTCAAGTAAGAGTTTGTGAGTCTCTGGACTCAGAAGTGTTTTTGCTAATGTTTATGTGGTAAACAAGATAGCGTAACTCTCCCATTTGTTATAGTTACATATAGTTATATATAACTATATAGTTATAGTATATATAGTTATATATAGTTATAATCAGAATTGGCTTTAAAGCAGAGTTTCTATTTCAAATTTTCATCTACATAGCCTATATTCCTATGTGTTAAGCTGATCTTTAAGCATTTTCTATATACAGAGATGTTGATTCAACATTATCATTAACCCATCAAATTTGAGTTGGATTAACTTGTAAGTTGTTAATATGTTTCTTTCTTTCTTGAAGATTTTATTTATTTATTTGAGGGTGAGAGAGAGTATGAGTGGTGAAGAGAGTCAGAGGGAGAAGCAGGCTTCCCACTGAGCAGGGAGCCCAACATGGGGCTTGATCCCAGGACCCGGAAATCATGACCTGAGCCAAAGGCAGTTGTTTAACCCACTGAGCTATCCAGGCACCCCATAACTTGTTGATAAAGTTCAATAAGTAAGGTAATATTTTCAGATATAGAATTGGAGATTCTGAGACATAGGACCCCATTATGCCATATTGTTTTTCCTTTGTGCTTAAATGAGATCCATATTCCCACTGATTCTAAAGAAGAAACCACATGAAGATGGAAATCTCAATATGGGAATGTGTCTGGTCTCATCACCTTCTCTTTGAAACTTGGACACATTGATACCCCACTGCTAACCAAATGCAAGCACCCCATATAACTCAGACCACGGGAGAGAAAAACCATATATGTTTACATACTTTTCCACACAACCAGTAAAAAAGCTTTCCAAAAACTATTTTATTTATTTGTTTGTTTGTTTATTTAAGAGAGAGAGCAAGAGAGGAAGCACCTGAGTGGGAAGAGGGGCAGAGGGCAAGGGAAAGCAAAAGAATCTCAAGCAGACTCTGTGCTGAAGGTGGAGCCTGATGCAGGAATCCATCTCATGAGCCTGAGGTCATAACTGAAGCCAAAACAAAAAGCCTGGCACTTAGCAGACTGAGCCATCCAGGTGCCCCTAAAATAAACATTTAAAAACAAATGGGTATATTATTGATTGTGGACTTGGCAGGGTCTTCTGTGGAGGTGGGCAGCATGCATCGTGCTGCTTATATTTCTCCCCACTAATTTTTTTCCCTGGTGATAGGCAAAGAAGCACCAGCTGGAGTAAATGAGAGAACATGTCTGAGAAGATCATCTCCAGATATTGAGACCCCAAATATAGACAATGCTGGGGCTTTTACTAAATAACCTATAGATATGTTCCTTTTGTACCATGGGGCAGTTTCAATGGGCTGTGTATTATACTTCTAAGAACTGTATTAATTGACACTGCTCTTACAGAAGTCTTAAATAAACTATATTAAAATAAATGCCAAGAATACTTCTCAGGACCATTTAATTATCAAAAATAATCTAGATATTGTTATTTAATTGTATAATTATATTGCTTCTAGTTAGCTCTAAAAATCCTAAGCATGAAGGATGAGGTAACCTAGATCTAAGGGCATGAATTTTTAGTTCTAAGAAGAATAAGTCTTAAGGATCTAATGTACAGTAGAGTGATGATAGTTAATAATACTGTGTTGTATACCTGAAAGCTGCCAAGAGTAGACCTCAAATGTTCTCAGCACACACACACAAAAAGCTAACCATGTGAGATGAAGGACGTGTTAATTATCTGATCTTGGTAAACTTGACACAATATTTCACATGGTGCACTTTCAATATATCTAACTGTATTTGTCAGTTATTCCCAATTGTTACTCAATAAACAAAAAGTCCTGAGTATATTCTCTAAAGGAAAAGGAACAATGGGATTGTTAGGTGAAAAAGAAAGGAGTGCGAATATATGCAATGTTTCACCTACATAAGTTGCCTTATATACTTTATGCGTAGTAGGCAGCAAACTCGAGTACTTCCCTTGCATCTGCTATGGGGATGTCTTCTTGGCCAACACTATCCTTGCTGTCACCTCCCCCAGTCCACAGAAACTCTATCTGGCAAGGATGCTGTTTCAAACCTTTCTCACATCTTGCCATTCTGAACTCTTTAGTCTTTTTCACTGCTCACTTCTCAAAATAGTTAAACCTCCAATTCCAGGATGCAGAGTAGCATGATTCACTTTCCTATCTCTGAACCTTTCTTTATTCTCTCCCATGGGCAAGTTCCCACCACCTCTCTCCCACTCACACCCAGGGCCCACTCTGTTCAGATGCTTTGTTCAAGAACAGATGTCATCTATCTCCATAGGTCAACTACCTTTGGCATTCAAATAACACACTCTGCCTCTATACCCCTAACTGTTTTCTCCATGGCCTTATTTAACATATAACACTCTCTTATTAATTGAAATATCAACACTACCCTAAATGCTTTTTGGAGCACCTACCATGACCAGGTCATAGCAACCTTTACATTTGTAATACCTGTAGTTTATCAAAAGGACCACATTATGGCCTTCTAAATTGATTTCCAAACTAACAAAAATATGTTTTTCGATCTGTCCTCTAAAAAGAATCATCTTATGCTGCCATTACATATATCTCTTTTCTTCTTTGCCAGCTCCTTGTGTTCTTCCTGCTTCATCAAAACCAAAACCAGCTCACAATTCACAAGCTATTTTTATTTCTTAGGGGATGTCTGGTCCTAAGCAAACTGAATACTTACTTCATCTGTGTACTTTGCCTGCATTTATCCACACCCAATATAATGTCAGTCTCAAACAAATTTATGAGGTTATAATTCAAGACAATGCCTATTGAGAGGAGAGAGGCAGTGGTTAGAGAAGGGGCCAAGAATGAGGGATTCTGGGATGCTGATTCAATCTCTTGATATTTCTTCAGATAATTAAATGGGTATTTTCTGTTTGTGAAAATTTATCAAGATGTTTTACCATAAATTATCAGCTTCTTTTTAAGCTTAAAACATGTATAAGTATTTAAAAGAAAATCAGTCTACTTAAATCACTCTGAACTATGCATTGACTCTAAGTTTCTGTTAAGATTATCTGAACATCCTATTCACAAATTTAACAAATAAAAAACATACTGAGTCCATTATCTAAGGCAATGATTACTTTTACCTTTGATTTATTCTATCGCTACCATCAGAATTATATCTGTAGCCAGATAGGCAATATTAATATTCTTTGCGCCAAAGTAGTTTATCATAGAACTCTTCCCATTGATCAACTTCTGCACACACTTCCATATCACATGCTCTAATTAGATAGCTCTAAAAATCCATCTGATGAGGCTGCATTTGAATTTGCATTGTGGATGACAGATAGCAGAGCTCTTTTGTTGAGCCTGAACAGAGCAATGGTTCCTGTAATTAATACAATTCAAAGAACTCACATGGGTAGTGTCATGTCCTTTCTATCAACACGATTAATGGACCTCAGCCACTGGAGCCTACTCATACTGGTGCTTCTTCATATCAGAAAGAAATGGAAAGGTAATTAAAGATGAGATTTGTCATGGGGACTTTAACAAACCCACATGTACTTGCTATACCTCTTATGCACACACACACACACACACCACATGTACACACACACATGCACACATGCACACATATGCACCCAATGTTGTTTTTGGAAAGAGTTACAATATTGCAAGCAGCTGGAACAACCCATGTGAAAAGCAGAGAACCATGGAGAAAATTAAAATGAGTAAACACTTCAGTCTTAAATAACGGCTTTTTGTTTGATTTCTTCTACTACTTCAGTAGTATTCAGATTAAGAGGAAATAACCAAGTCAAGACTAGCTTCCCCCACAGAATCAGTTAAAACAGAATAAATAAGCAATAGAAAAGGATCCCATCATATATTTCTCCTCACGGTACAGATGGACTCAATTTAACAAAGATTAGCATTTATTGAATGCTTTTTATGTACCAGGCCCTGTGCTAGGCTCACCTAAGAGAAATCAGTAAGAGCAAGACATATACGTTGGCTAGCTGGACATAATAGAAAAAAAAAAGCAAGACATAGTACATGTCCTTAAGGACATGGCAAAAATGTGATTAAGTCAAGGATTTTGAGAGGAGAAGATTATCCTGGATTATCTAGGTGAACCCTAAATGCAACCACATGTATCTTGAGAAGATGGTCACAAGCAAGGGAAGGCAGACAGAGAAGGCAATGTGAAGACAAAATGGAGAGATGTAGCCACAAGCCAGAGAATCTTGATGGGCACCAACAGCTGTCAAGAAAGGCATTCTCCCCACAACCCTAAAAGGGAGTATGGTCATGCTGACACACAAATTGACTTCCAACTGAGGCTTCCAGAACTGTCAGAGAATAAATTTCTGTTTTTTTAAGCTACCCAGTTGTGGTAAATTGTTATAGTAATGACAGAGAACCCTTGCAAGTTTCCGTTACAACTTGAAGAGCAAATATCTAGGGACTTTGTTGAAATCTACTGAATCAAAAGCAAGCAAACAAAGTTACCTACTGAAATTGTCAATGTAATGTTCCAAGGATTAGTTACATAATAGAATCTTAACTCCAAAACTATGGAACAGAGTGCTTTCCATGGACATCCAATAGCCACCCGGAGAAGTGGTCTAGAGCCTTGAGCTTCTCCCATCTACAAGCCATAAATCACAACAACTTAATTACAGAGCCATAGTTTCTTCATCTCTGTAATAAAGGCAATAGTTTCTATTGCAATAATTAAACAAATTGACGTATATAAAGCACTTAGTAATGTAATGGTTTCATATGTGTTAATGTTCTTATTCTTTATTAATATTGTTATTTTTATTACTGTTTTTCATTCCCCTTAGCTTAGCTTTTGTCTTCCAAGGAACCAGCTCCTGTTTCTAGAGAAATGTATCTATTGATAAGTTTATATTGGTAAATATTTAACCATTAACAAAATTATATTTTGCCTGTCTTTAAAAGGGCAGTTAATACTGCAGTATGGATACTCACTAAGAGCAGATCGAAGACAGATGTTAGATGGGCCTGAGGATATGGAAAACTTTGCACAAACTGTTACATTCAATTTCAGTTTGTGGAAAATATACTTTCAAATTGGAATGTGTCTCAAATAGGGATGGATACAAAAACGTATTCAAAGATACTTTATAATTTTTATTTTGTGTTATTCTTATTTTTCCCTAGATTTATTGAGGTAGAGTTTAGTTTACCTCAGTGTACAACATAAAGTTTTGTTTATTAGTTTAAGGTATACAATATAAAGCTTTTATAAATGTACTAATTGAAAAATGATCACTACACTAAACTCTGTTAACATCCATCATTCAAGGATACTTTAAATGATATAAAAAGCTGCATAGGCATATACCTGTTGATAATAATTTCTGATGATTGTTTCTATTTCCTTGGTGTTAGTTGTGATCCCTCCCCTTTCTTTTCTTTTTTTTTAAAGATTTTATTTATTTATTTGACACAGAGAGAGAGATCACAAGTAAGCAGCAGGCCCGGGGTCGGGGGGGAGGAACAAGGCCCCCTACCAAGCAGAGAGCCTGATATGGGGCTCCATCCTAGGACCCTGAGATCCTGACATGAGCCAAATGCAGTGACCCTCTGGGCCACCCAGGCACCCCGATCTCTCCCCTTTCATTCATAATTTTATTCATTTATATCCTCTCTCTTTTCTTTTGGATTAGTTTGGCCAGTGGTTTATCAACTTTATTAATTCTTCCAAAGAACCAGCTTCTAGTTTCATTGACGTGTTCTACTGTATCTTTAATTTCTAACTCATTGATCTCTGCTCTAATATTAATTATTTCCCTTCTTGTGCATGGAGTTGGCTTAATTTGTTGCTGATTTTCCAGTTCTTCAAGGTATAAGGAGAGTTGGTGTACTCTGGATTTTTCCATTTTTTTGAGTGAGGCTTGGATGGCTATGTGTTTCCCCCTTAGGACTGCCTTTGCTGTATCCCATAGGATACAAATAACTAACAGACATATGAAAAAATGTTCATCATCAGCCATCAGGAAGATTCAAATCAAAATCACATTGAGATACCATCTTACACCAGTTAGAATGGCCAAAATTAACAAGACAGGAAACAACATGTGTTGGAGAGGATGTGGAGAAAGGGGAACCCTCTTCCACTGTTGGTGGGAATGCAAGTTGGTGCAACAACTTTGGAAAACAGTGTGGAGATTCCTTGAGAAATTAAAAATAGAGCTACCCTATGACTCAGCAATTGCACTACTGGGTATTTACCCCAAAGATACAGATGTAGTGAAAGGAAGGGCCATCTGTACCCCCAATGTACATAGCAGCAATAGCCACAGTCGCCAAACTGTGGAAAGAACCAAGATGCCCTTCAACAGACGAATGGATAAAGAAGATATGGTCCATATATACAATAGAATATTACACAGCCAGGGGCGCCTGGGTGGCTCAGTGGTTTAAGCCGCTGCCTTCGGCTCAGGTCATGATCTCAGGGTCCTGGGATCGAGTCCCACATCGGGCTCTCTGCTCGGCAGGGAGCCTGCTTCCCTCTCACTCTCTCTGCCTGCCTCTCTGCCTACTTGTGATCTCTCTCTGTCAAATAAATAAATAAAATCTTTAAAAAAAAAAAAAAAAAAGAATATTACACAGCCATCAGAAAGGATGAATGCCCAACTTGTGTATCAACATGGACAGGACTGACTTTTGAGTGAAAGAAGTCAAGCAGAGAAAGTCAATTATCATATGGTTTCACTTACTTGTAGAGCATAAGGAATAACATGGAGAACATTAGGAGAAGGAAAGGAAAAGTGAATTGGGGTAAATCAGAGACTGTGGACTCCGAGAAACAAACTGAGGGTTTTGGAAGGGCGTATGGGTGAGCCTGGTGGTGGGTGTTAGGGAGGGCATGTATTGCATGCAGCACTGGGTGTGGTGCATAAACAATGAATCTAGTAACACTGAAAAAATAAAATTAAAAAAAAGAAAGCTTCATGGGGGGTAAGTCAACTAGGATGTATTTTCCATTTCCTTGGCTAGCAGTTTGTATATGAAGAGGATTTGGTGGAGCAGTGAAACACTCTTATTCACTCAGTCATTCAATGTGGTATATAAGTTGATCTTACACTATATGACTCTAATACCAAAACTTTGTAGAGCTCCTAGGATATGGTCTTATGTCTTTTCTTTGAACACATTTGAATCTAAAATAACTATCTACCCAGGCACAGTTTATTTCTGCCCAGTTAATGTGATCTCCATGATGTGGTCACTTTCCTTCAAGGTCACCCGATCATCATATTTATGATTATAGCAGTAATTCTGATCATAATTCTCTCCATATAAATTAAGGATATAAATACCAAAAAGGCAACAGAGAATTTATCACACATTCTGCTACTTCTAGATGATACCTGAGTTGAGTTTCCTATTACTGGTTCATTTTATCGATGTTAAATTTATAACTAGTATTAATAAAGCACACCCACGCTGCTTGTGAGATGGTAGACTCTAGAAATTAAAACTTATACCTCACAGGGATCTTTGGTATAACCCTTCTAAATAACACTTGTTTGTTCTTTCCAATAAGGTGTGCTCAAATAGCAGATACTATGTTCTCTCCTGAAAATCATGGATCTCCACCAGGTATGTGCCTTCTGGATTGTTATGTGGGAACAAATAAGGGACTCCAACACTTACCAGTTCATGACCTGGGAAAGTCTGTTCCTCTCATCTTCACTTCTCTCATCCTTAAAATGCAAATTATGATGCTTCTTTCATTTCCTCCAAAAACTACTGAAGATGAAATGTGATGATAATATATGTAAAAGATGTTTGAATATAAAAAGCTCTACCAGCATAATCCACTGCTGTTTTTCCTTATTAAGTATTTCCAGATTCTACCCAAGCATCATACTTAATTTTCAATGACGCCTAGCTAGCATACTGAGTTCTGTGTTTATCACCTGTACTTTGTAGATTGGCCTAATGATATATGAGCTCAGCGAATAGTCAGCTTAACTTTCTTTCTTGTGATTTTCACTTTTGATTTATTAGAACTTCCTCTGCTGTGACTGCTTTGCTGAATCATTTATTTTAACTCACACAGATTTTCTGCACATTTGTAACTCTGACCAAATAATAGCTATCTTGATCCAGTACAAATTTCTGCCAGATTCTGTTTGACATGTATAGTTCCAATATGCATATTGTTTATAAGGTATGGTGTGTGCCCTTTAGAAACATTATAAGCCAAATGGAAAAACAAGAGGAACCTTCCTCCCCTGCCGACAAGGCCAAGTGATTTTTTAAATATATTTTCCCAGCATTAAGGTTTCTAGAGGATATGCTGTTCTGGGCTTTTCCCAAATAGTTGGTTGGCCAATCCCATGGATGAGATCTGTCATAGAAGGGGAACTGAAGGTGTCATGGCTGTTGTCACTCTGCTACAGTCTCCCACAGAGCCAGGTCCTAGGGCCTTCATCTCATTTTTTAAAGAGATTTTATTTCTTAGAGATGTTTAAGGTTCACAGAAAGATTAAGCAGAAGGTAGAGATATTTCCCATATATATCCTGCCCCTGACAGGCACAGCCTTTCCTATGATCAACATCCCCCATCAGAGCAGTACATTTGCCACAACTGATGAACCTACACTGACACCTCCTTGTCACCCGGAGTCCATACTTTACATCAGGGTTTCACTCTTGGTGTTGTATATATTTTATGGGTTTGGACAAAGATATCAATGAAGATCAGGGAACAAAAAGAGTCAAATATCAATTTTCAACTAATGTTCCCTGAATGTTTCCAAACTATCTTCTTGTTCAGCCCTTTAGAAAACTTTGAAAAAGAAAACAAAAGCTCTGTTCACATTTATTTCTCAATCATGTGAAAATGTTTAATTGATAACACATAAGATTCTAAAAAGATTGTGTTTAATCACTTATAGGCTACCCCTACATATTCTACATTTCACTATCAATTGAAGGAATGATTCTTGCAGTAAAAGGAAGATTTCCATGACAAACTAAAATAAGAGCAACCCTCATTTCACTATGTGGAAAATATAATTTTCATTGTGCTCCTTTCCAAAAATTTGAAGCTGTGGATTAAACAATACAAATTAAAAGTCTGTCATTTGTAATTTATTCAGATGCCGTTCAGCTATGAAGTCACTTATTTATGCTACAGCAACTTCCAACTTGAGGAAAACATAGCAATTTTAGTTAATTGATCATAGCTAATTACTATAGTACATTAAAAAATAGATTTTCATTCATGTATCTCAGATTATTTTTGCTTTTCAATTTTTATTAGTTTCTTGGGAAGATATATCTCATGAAATTGTATCACTTAAGTTTCATTTACATAACTGTCATTATTGATAATTACTTGTTCTATAATGAATTAATTTTTAAAAATAAATGCATGAACAATGTATATATGTTGTATTTTATACTTCTCTATATTAGTAAATATATATGAAGCATTTCATCAAATAATAATTTTAATCAGAAAAGAAACAATAAAATAAGAGAGTCTGTCATTTGTACTGAAAACTCAGATGCCTTTAAAGAATGAATAAAAGTGAATTTCCATTTGTTTTTAAAACAAAGCAACACATGTTTTCTCATTGTGTTTTCTTAGCACATTGCTTCTTGATAGAGAAAACTGGAAATAAACCCTTCTGAAATTATTTGAATTCTTTATGATCTTCTAAATCCTGTAAATGATATTGGATTAAAGATGCAAAGGAATTATCCTAAGAATGGAAATGTCCAATTGAGCTGAGAGAATGTGTTTTATTAGTATTCATAGTCTTTCTACTCTCCTCTGTCTAGCAAAATTATTTAATCTATAACTGGGTTATTTCTGGATTCCATGTTAAATAAAACACATTTGGTCAATCAATATGGAGTGACAATTCCCAATGCACTAATAATGCAAAACACAACCAAAAGAGAATTCTGCCACATCAACTCAGTGTGCAACTGGAAAGTCTGAAATGCATACAAATGAATGTTTCTACAGCCATATCAAAGGCAGAGCTTATTGATTTTGTAAAATCTTTAGCTTGAGCTTGTGGTCATTTAATGAATACTAGCCAAAACTTCCAAGGCTGCAGATGATCAACCTCAATCCATATTCTCTCAAAAATGCAGTTTGGTTTGTAAGACCATGGAAATGGGATTTTAGGCTCTTCTACGATGAACTATGGCAAAGTCATGAGATGTGGGAAATGGTTACGAAAAATTAATTCTGTTCAAATTGACATCAAGTAGGACCTGAAACATTCATTGGGACCAGCTGCCACCGTAGGTCCTGGGGACTATCCACACTTGGACCCACAAATATTGGGTTTGTTCCAGAAGCAGGGATAGCAGAGCAGGAAAGGGGAAAGTGATGTGGATAAACAGAGATCAGAATGATTTTCCAGGTGATCTATTTAAGTCATTTAGATTTTTATGAGTCCAACAGATTATTATCTGACTTTGTTTCATAGAATATGGTGTAATGGGATAGCAGAGTGCTTTTCTGTGATTTTGTAGAGGAGGTTCAATTTCTGGTTTTCTAGAAATTAGAGGAAACTCTGTTTTTTACTCTATATTTCTTCTGTTTGTGTTGTAATATATGAGCTAGGAAAAAAGAGAACATTTTCCATAATAATTATAAAATTTGATGCTAATGAAAATACAGACATGATGTTAGAAGTATTGTTTTAATTGATCCTTTCAACAAATGTCATAGGACTCAAGGAAATACTCATTGGGGTACCAAACAATGACTGGTTTGGGCAAGGGCATGTGTACATACCCCATCTCTTCAATTATCTATACATCTGTGTGTTTCTTTTTTAGCATCTTCCACTATAAAAACCCTAGAAATAGAGTTCAATCTGATCTATGGAAAAATGGAGCTGAAGGCAGGCAACTTCATGAAAGGAGGCGAAAGAATATCTTTTATCTTCCATTAGATTTAGAGAAATCTGAGAAAGTCTACCCACACAATTAACAGAAGAAAATAAGTATTACTATAATTGTGCCCAACTATTAAACTAGAAGAAATAATGAGCAAAGTTCATTATGGTATAGATGAGTATATATTAATTATGTATTACAGTAAACAGTATATATCTCAGCAATATAGAATCATGTTATAAATCCAAAAAAGAAAGCAATCAGATTTTATACTGTCAAGAAAACTATCAATGGAAGAGATACAAATATGACCAGTTTTAAAAATTTTTTTAAATACTCGTTTCTAAGATTTTTTTTGGTAGAACCCATGAAATCAGCACAGTTTTATTTTACTTAAGCTCATTATTCTAACACATGTTTTTTTGGGAAACACTTTACAGGAAAAGGAATTTGTCCTTGAGATATCTTCTTCATCTATAACGTTTTGAATTCCTTTTTTCTTCCTCTTAGCCAGTTTGGTGGATATTTTTTCTCAATCCAAAACTCTGTTTAGATGTCTGTATCATTATAGTCTTTTATTAGAACTGAAATCAACACATGATTACACAATGTTTATCACCGAAGTGAAGGGGGAAAGAGGATAAAATAGTTAATGGTGTGTGTATTTCAGAATTGTGTAAGAGTAAAGAAAGTGTGAGACAGCTTTTTTAATGCTCCTTTGTACTCTTTAATGCTCCTTTTTACTATAGAAATAATTCCAGAGAAATAATGTATGAAATAATTTTGATTATATAATAGGGCTGGAATAGATCACAGATGTGTTTAACCTTTTTAAAACCTTACTGAAGATAGTGACATGAAACTGTAATCATGGTTTGTGAAGAGACCTAATATACCTAACTATGTATCTAATTCTTGAACTATTCAATAACACCCAATCCAGATTTCCAGCATATTATTGAACTCCCTCAATGACAGCAAACACACTTTCCAAAGCAACCTATCCAACTTAAGACAGTTCAGGATCCAAGATATTCTTCCAAAATCAGTCTCACAACAACTTCCAGCAATTGGTTCCATGTTTTTCTGTTGAGGCTATTTAAATCAAGTCCAATTCACATCACTCAAGATGGTCTTTCAAAATTTTCAAATAGATTCCCTTCTGAAACACTCTTTTCCAGGTTCAACACCTTTATCTCTTCAACCTTTTCCTATATGGCAACATTTCCAATCCATTTCATCAACTCTGTCTTTGCTCTCTGAACACATTACAGATTGTCTATATCTGCTCTTAAAAGGCACCCATAGAAGACATGAAATCCTTCACATGAAATCCTCTCAGAATCTGGGAGATCAAAACTAGTTTTCTCTCTATCTGGATGCTATGCTCCAACGAATGTTTTTCAATAGTTTACTTCTACTACTCTTTGTGGCATCCATCGCATACAAATAGTTCACGTTTAACTTGAATAATCTAAAATTCCTAAACTGATAAACCACTTTCTACAAATTTATACTTGCTGCCAACTTTGATCCTAGGAAAAAAGAAGTTCCATTTGTCACTAGAAATACCTGTCATATGAGAGTTGATCTACTGTTACCACACAGCACCGTTTTGGATTTTGTTTCTCTCACCATTTGTAGTCACTACTCATCTCTGCTTCTGTACTATCTCTGTGTTCATTCACATCACCGATGAAAGTGCTTAAGAGGAGCTAGACACAAATTGAGCTCTGGCACCAACATCAGGAAGTATCCTCCAAACACTGACAACAGTTCATTCTTTGTGAGGTTTGTTTGTTTGTGTGTGTGTTTTTTTAAATATTTTATTTATTTATTTGACAGAGAGAGAGGTCACAAGTAGGCAGAGAGGCAGGCAGAGAGAGAGGGAGAAACAGGCTCCTCACTGAGCAGAGAGCCTGATGCGGGGCTCGATCCCAGGACCCTGAGATCATGACCTGAGCCGAAGGCAGAGGCTTAAACCACTGAACCACCCAGGCGCCCGTTTGTGTGTTTTTTAAATGTATACTAAACCTCTTCCAGATCTAGATATAAGTTCAAGTTCATCCCTTCGTTTTAACTCTAGTTGTTTTGTTGTTTGCTTTAAAATTTTTTCACGCTAATTTTAGAGGGAATTGACAAATTCTGACATTTGTTTAGCTAACAATATAGATATTCCCCAAAAATAAAATGATTATCTGTAAAAGTTTGCAAACAACATTATTCTGTCTTCTAAAACAAATACAATACAAGA
The DNA here is from genome assembly GCF_922984935.1 of Meles meles. Lineage (NCBI taxonomy): Eukaryota > Metazoa > Chordata > Mammalia > Carnivora > Mustelidae > Meles > Meles meles. The sequence goes on from NC_060066.1 coordinate 95,758,020, forward strand.
CAGACTGAGATCATATTGTGATATTAGGACAGAATACTAAAATCACTACTAATAACCTTACATCAAAGTTACAAAAGGAATAAATAAAATATAACTATAGATCAATAATTGTCCCAACTTCATGTTGATCCATCCTTGATTTTCTAAATGTTTATGCAAAATCTGTGCTCTTACCACTGTCTCAAGCTGCTATATATTGTGTTGGAACCTAATTACACAGGTCCTTGTTTATGCCATCCTGAAATGTTCAGACTCTATCTACTGAAACACTGGAGGGTTTTTAGAGAGAGCAATGATATAATCAGGTACATATTTTTTAAAAATAGCGGGAAATATCGTGGTGCATTAATTTAAGTAGAAAAATACTGGCAAACCATTTCACACACTTTCCTTCACCTCGAAAAAAACCCTTTTAAACAACTGACAGAGTTCATTAACTCAACAAATGTTTTCTGAGTACCTATTCAGATACATCACCAAGTGGTTTTCTTTAAAGAAAGTCCTGGTATTTAGTGATAGTTCAGCTGTTTTATAAGAAAGAATAAAGATAAGCTTGCTATTTTTGGTAACAAATCAATAAATTTTTATTGTGCTCTTGGTATAGTGACACATAATATAAAGGACTAAATATAAACTATATCCAACAACAAAGGATCAGAACTTAAATGAGAGCAGAGACAATAAAATTGAGAAGGTGAATGTGCATAAGGAACTCTCTTCAACATTCATGGAATGCACAAATGATGAAAAGAGTCTGGAACCTGAGACTTCATGCTGGGATTTGAGTCTACTGGTCTACCTAGAATACTTTGGATGAGCCACTAACTTCAGACTCAGGTGCATCAAAATGAAAGGATGGGACTAAGTTCTAATATACATATAGACTAAAAAGACTCTAGGACTCTGACTTTATCCTAATTAAGATCACAGTGTTTCATATAAAAAATTCAAGAATCAGAGAATCAACCTCAATTCGCTTGAAAAGCTGTCATTTTGCTGGTATTCAGCTACAATATTCAAATATCCTTGTGACCTTGCTTATAACAAGGAACTAAAGTAAGTTAGAGATGCTGCATGCAGAATTTATGCAAAACTTCACTCATATTTTAAATAAATCAGAGGTAATTTTCCAACATAATCTGAAGTCTTAATGAGAAGAGGCAATTTTGTTCATGAAATTTCTTTTAATTCTGGTTATAACCTACACAAACAATTAAGGATATATGCATAGCATTTGTTATTTATGGCACTTTTTTTGATTGGCCTCTCATTGAAATCCCATTTTTTCCCTCAAATTTAGAAAGACAGTCCATGTGAAAGGAGCTATTGTTCCTTCATAATTACTCAGCTGCTTTTTGTATAGTATTGCCTCTATGTCATGTGGTTTAGCAATTTAAAAAAATTTAAATAGAAACAGTAAATAAACACAGGTGGGGAATTACTAAATATAAAATCTGTTTATTTGTAACTTGTAAGTGCAATTGTGTAACACATTAATATTTTCATTTGACACAGAAATATCACTAATTATTTTTAAAGTATTATTTCAACAACAACAAAAAATAAAGTTCTTCCCTTTAAGAGCCATGACACCACAATCACCCTGTAGCAACACTAAGTAATGTCATAGTTAATGTGCTCCTCTATCTTGGAGGAAGGTAACCAATTTAGAAAACAACACCTGAGAGGGGAGATGAAAAACAAGGGGAGGGAGGGCAAAGCAGTGCAGTGGCAATGGGCAGACGGGGCTGGGGTGGGGGGGCACTGAAACCACATTAGGAAGAATAAAACTATCCCCTGATAATTTCTATTGAGAAATTACCAGAAATAATGGTTTTGTTTTTCCCAGTTATAAAACGAGTTTGTGTTCCTTTTACGATGGTATGTACGATAATTTGTCTGAGAATCTTCTTTCAGATAGGAAGAATGAAGAATGGTCTTCATTTACAATTTGTTTATAGATTTGTAGAATAAGACAAAACCAGTTCTACATGGGGGTGGGGAGTAGAGAATTATCAGTACTTTCAATTTAGCTTATAATCATTTAAAGTCAGAATAAATCTAAGTATAATTTATAATGAAAAAGAACCCTTTAGCCAATAAGTACTCTGCATATGAAAGTAACTAAATTCACAATGAGTACATATTAACTTATAGTTTTTAATGTTCCCTATTCCTCAGACATAGTTTTTAAAGAATTCAGGACAGTCAACTCTGGATCTTGAAGCCCAAAACCTTAGGAAAATGAAGACAATGTGAAAGCACTAGTCATCGGTCAGGCTCTGTGCAGCTGCTGAGGCAGAGCACACAGAAATTTATATACTACGGAACCAAGACAGAAGCTTAGCAGTCAAACAGATGCCCAAAGAAACCCACTGAAGCACTGTTGAAGGTCAACAGTCTGCATCAAATACCACAGAAGAGAGAACTGTATTTAGTTTTTAAAATTTAACTCCAGTAGAATACAAAAGATGGTTCTAATCATCAGTAAAAATCAGTCCCTATGGTTCTAGCCATGGGAAGGAGAGTCTCCTAGGGGGTGCATGCAAAGGTGACCCCATGCAAATGACCTGTGGCGGATCTCAAATATTTCCTGGTGCCTTCTGAACCCAGACATCAGTGAGAGACTGATAGGAAGCCACCATCACCATCTTGAATTAATCATTGTAGCTTTATCCAAACTTCTGGACAGGTATCTTCCCCTGAAGATACTTCATCCTGTAGGAAAAGGTCAAACCAATCTCCATGGAATACAGATTTGATTTGCAGAGTAAGAAAGCAAACCACACTGATACAGAGACAAAAATGTTGGCAATCATGGCAGTGTCCTTACCCTTCCAGTATATTGGAAATAGCATGGGCTTTGGGGCCAAATGGATCTTGGTGTATATCTCACCTACAGTATTTATTAGGCATACAGTTCAAGTCACTCTCAGAGCTGCATTTCCCTCATCTGTAACATTGGCATAATCTAGAATCATACTGGTTAATATATGAAAGTATCCAGCGTGAATCCCAGTATGTAGAAGCTGGTACCATATAGTACTTGACTTCTACCTATAAATGCTACAATCCTACCTTAATTATTTATCCCTGAAGCCTAGATATTGTTGCTTGCATATGATCTCTCCTGTATTTAAAAGTTTGCTTTCTTACATGAACTTTGATTAAGTGTAAGTCTCGTCTGTGTTTAAAATTTATTTTTTTTCCAGTGAAACTTTGGTCACCAGGGTTTGCTTGTGTTTGATTGGTTGACTGATAAGTAATTTTTGCTATAGTCTCAAGGAACCAAACCCTGACCCTAGCCATGTGGTTAGTATCTTTGATAAAAATAAAAAAAAAACCCAAAAGGAAATTTAAATGTATAAGTTATGCAAAAATCACCCAAGGCAGATAAGCTTTCAGTGAAATTTTCAGATCTCTGAATGCAGTTGACAGGTTTTGGCTCAGTTCCACATAACTTCTGGGAACTTCAACAAAAAACAAGGAGGCTTCTTCATTTGTTTTGATATCTTTTAACTGAGATGCTGTTGCATTTCCTGTCTTTCTTCCTGTGGTTTTACTCCCATTTTACGGGATTGGTTTCACACTTCACAGCACTCATAGGGATATTCCGTCTTAACACTTCACCAAAGGTTACAGTGTCCTGCCAGCAGAAGGAGATTAGTGTTGTAGTTATGATTTCTGTAGAAGAGTTATCTGAGACTCAGATAAGTTTTGCACTCATTAAAATAACTTTGATAAACATAAACCATATTACTGAATATGATTTTGACAAGATAATACCTAGTTATAATCTGGTACCCTTTTAGCAATACTTAATTGTTCTGATTTTCATTCCAACCTTATAGTATTTATGCAAAGAAATTACTAGAATGAATATATATATATACATATACATACATGTATATATATATACACACACACATATATGAATTCCACTTAAGAGGGAAGGTAAAAGACAAAAGCCCATTAAATGAAAATAAGCAGGCTACCTCTGGTCAAAAATTATCTGGTGTTTCCTGGTATACCAGTCTAGCAAGGGAAGATCAAGGTATAGGATGAGAAAACCTATCTCTTCCCAGGCAAGACCCTATACCTGATGCCCTGAGGGTCTAATCTCTAACCTTGGGCAAGTGCCTCCTTCCCAGCCTCTCACTCTGCCGCACTGCTATGTGGAGTGCTGATGGGGACAGACCCACCTGCTCTGCTCACCTCTCCATTTGCCACAACACAAACTCCCTCCACTCGTCTTCAGCAGACACCCCTCCCATGTAGGGGCTTAGAAACACATGATGCATACTCAGCTTGCAAAGTTGCAATTTACTCCTTCCCCTCACCAATGTTCAGTACTGACATTTTTTTCCTGATGATAAATGCGTCACTCACAAAAGAGATTTCCATTCAATACCTGTGCTGAGGGTCTATGATAGCCCCCAGTGAAGATTAATACAGATAAGAGAAACCAGAATATGCATATTTCACCAGTTTGCACTTTCTGGGATATTGGTACCGAACATGGAGCATGATCTTAGGGCCACAATGTCAAACTGAATGTCCTCAGAAGTCAGGAGCTCACCAAGCAAAAGAAAGAAAGCAGAGCCCCTCCGAAGACAAGTATCTCCAAGTGAAAAGTACATGTGGCAGGAATAAGAAAAGAAAGGCTTTTCCCTTTTTTTTTTTTTTTTTTTAATCTTTGTTCATTGCTGTTCCTTTTGTGGCTGGGGTCCGGAGGAAATAAACAAAGTACCAGAGTTCTCAGGGAAACATGACAGTGATAAAATCTCACAAGATCCTTCAAGCCAGCATGCCTTTGTTTTCTGCAACCTTAGCATTTCTAAATCCCATGGCTACTGGAGGGGGTCCTGTAACAGACACCAAGGAACAGAATCAAGGGCCAGCCTGGCACAGATCATGGTGTGTGGCATCTCAGCCTTGGACTTGGGTGGGCTCTCTATGCCAGCCCCAGCACCTCTCATAACCAGAAAATGATTTCTCATCTGTCCTTCCTTCTCCAGGTTTCCTTGCCTGGCATTTCCTTGATGCCCTTGCAGCCGGCCACTCCTCAAACCGCTTCAAATGGGCCACCTGTCTGGGGCAGCAGCAGCCACCTCAGCTGTCACACTTCAAGGTTGAGGAGGGGGTCATTAATAATGACTTTTTAAAAAATGAGAGGAGTCAACTCTGCTTGAACACATGGGGGTGCTCCTGCTCTCCTGAACCTAGGGTGCACTCTGTGGTCCAACTGGAGGCTACATGGCCCCCCTCACCTCCCCATGCTTCATCCTTGAGCCCACATCCCGATTTCTGCCATAAACCCTGGTGTTCTTCATGAAGCTCCAGAAACAAGCAGATGTTTTCATCACAGGAGGAAATGTTTAACAAAGAATACACACTGAAATCCATGAAATCACTTCTTCTTTGAAGTCATTTGAAGATTTAGGGGTTACCCATTCAAGAATGGCCTATTGTCATCCATATATTTTTCCTCTGGTTGAAATCATGACATAAGAAAAGCAGTCAGTCATAAAGTATTGTGGTCTCTGAGTTCATATTCCAGGAGCTATTACTTACCCAGCAGGGCAAACTGTTCCTATAAAATCTTCACCTATGCCCTTATTGATATTGATTCAGGAATGTTCCTCTCAATGATTAGCACCTGCAGAAATGTGGAAAGCTTTCCCTTCTCACAAAGCAAGACCTCTCACACTGTGAAATACTTGATTAGCTCAGGAAGATGTGTTCTTTTCCCAGACTTGCTGAGCATTACCCCATTTCTATGGGAGCTTGCAAATTGAGATTGTGTTTGCACACACTTGTACCTGTCAGCCCTGTGCTGCCTGGCCCTCTTCTGCTGTCATTTCTTCCACAAACCACCACTCGCTCCTTGCTGGCCTAGGGAATAGTAGCTACTCTGTGCACTTAGTATTTAGTAAATATTAAAGGACCTATATCTGGGCAGGCTTTTTTCTCTGTGCTTCTTTTTTTAATAAATGACAATGTTTTACTGTTATATTTAGAAATTAGAGAAGAGCATGCATAATGATATTAAATATTCAAATAAACCACAACCTATTTTTTTTAAGTCTGAGAAAGATTTCTCAGATTCTAGTAATAAGACTACATATCTTTTGATGTTTAATTGTTTTAAAAAAAAAGAGGAAGAGGAGGAGAGAGAAAGAAGGAGGAGGGGAGGAGCAGGGTAAAAAGAGAAATTGGAGAGAACAAAAAGGAGAAAGAGGAGGAGGAGGATATGGATAAAGAGGATGAGGAGGAAGAGAAGGAGAATAAGAAGGAGGAGGAGAGGAATTGTAATGGGGATGAAAAGTGGATAATTGAGGAAATATCCTAAAGAGCACTGTCTAATAATGTACGAATAATTTAGAAGTCTGGCATATTAAAGGTAGATTTCCTTTAGAAGAGAAAAATAACAAGAACAAAAGAATTAGTGTGTAACTTGGCTTGGCTTCCTCTGAACACAGAAGCTAAGGTAAGGACTCTAGTGTTATCGGTTCCTTTAGAAGATGGTCAGGGAGCCAGGGACAGGGGAGCAGCATGAAGCAAGCAAGTAGAAAAGCCCCAGGGAGTGCAGGAGAAGGTACTGCCCTGGGCAACAGGACCTTCTTGCCCAGCATCTCACAGTTATGTCTTCAAAATTAGGGAGGCCATTGGGGTCCCTGGGTGGCTCAGTGGTTAAGCCTCTGCCTTCGGCTCAGGTCATGATCCCAGGGTCCTGGGATTGAGCCCCACATCAGGTTCTCTGCTCAGCAGGGAGCCTGCCTCCCCCTTTCTCTCTGCCTACTTGTGATCTCTCTCTGTCAAATAAATAAATAAAATCTTTTAAAAAAATCATATTCTGAGGTTTCAGGGATTCAGGTGTGGACCTCATTACCCCACAAAAGAATGAAATGAACTGTTTAAAAAAAAATTAGGGAGGCCATGGCATTTATTACCAACTCTTATCCACTCTGAATCAGGAGTGTGAACAACTTCATAATACATCCTGCTGGGGCTGAGTTCCCCAGCAGGGGGGAACCCAGAGGCGGGGAAGCAAAGAGGTAAGATTGTCAGGTTGCAGGGTGCTTGCCCACACAGCTACAGCTGAAGTCAGAAGAGGCTGGAGGGATGTGCCTCCTCACCTGCGTCAGCAAGATCGCGTTTGCGCCTCGCTGGATTCGGATCCCAACAGCAATGTGCCCTATGGAACCCTTCCCTGATGCCACCTCACCATCCCTCCCCAACCCCTCACCTTCTATAATCTTCTTCACGCACATATCTCCTTTTTAGATTGAAATTATATTAAATTTATAGGTTAACTGGGAAGAATCACTGTATTTGCAGTCTTTGTTTCTAGGACTATTTTATCCCTCCATTGATTCAAGACCTTTTTTATTATTATGAATGTGGTATAATTGCTTCAGGACCCACAGCAGTGCCTGACAAACAGAGGGTCCTCCACACATTTTGGTTAAGGAATTAATATCAGTGTGTCCCATGCACTAGATTAAACATGCATCCTAAGGGCTCTGATTTCTACTTCTAGGGGAATATGTGATGCTTTTATAGGAAATGTCAGAATCTTTTCAACTCCAAAGACAAGAGGACTTTTCTGTTAAAAAAAAAAGTGTCTTCTATAATATTATATGGATATATAAATATTATGTAGAGATATAAATTATATTATGTGGATATAAAAATCTGTCTCTTCTGCAGAGGACACTGCAAGTTCATAAGGCATAGAGGGGAGGGTTCAAGACCCCCACAAGGCAAATGTGCCCCTGTAGGACTCCCACGGAATGAATCACAGAGGACTGACCTCTCCTCATCCTCCTATGAACTGGTACAGCAGGCAGGCAGCAAAGTTTTTCATATTTATCAATCGATTAATCACAAGTCACTGAAAAACGGCTGCTCTGCTTTTTCAAAACAAAACTAACTTTCTGGAGCCCCAGGTCCCTGGCAAGACAAAGGCATAGAGCTCATGCAATGGGGACAGAGGGGGTGGGCAGATAAAGGAACCCTGTGCCTAGAAGAAGCATTCAGATCTGCATCGGGCCAACAGAAATCCAATTTAAGCCATTATTTTTTCTCACAAGAGACCAAAAAATAAATAAATAAGTAAGTCACCTACATGAAAACAACAGAACCAGAAAAATCCTACAATCGATACATGGAAAGTAAGAGTGATTCGGAGAGCAGCCAGGAACAGGACAAAGTGAAATAAAGCCCTCACCACAGCACCCTGTAATTACTTGAAATCTGAGCTTCTTACATCCATGTCCAGTCTTACAGATGAGGAGACTCTGTTCCAAGCACAAGGACCATGTCTTTGGCTTCTTTCCCCAGGTCCAGCCTGATTGTGCCTCTCTCTGGCCTCACCCCCTCACTGCAGCTTCCACCCCTTAGTTGGGTGGAACTAAGTTGCCCCTTAGTGTGGGCAGACTCAGCCTAGCTTGGTCCCAGCTGTGCCCAACCACCCAGAAGATCCCCCTCGGTCCTTGTAAAAACAGTGTTCTTGGTTAGGTCCTCCTGCAGCCATTAGATTACCCTGACCTTTGCTACCTATACCAACTGTCCTCTGGTGGCCTCGGGCTTCCTGCCTTTCAGAATGTCCCTGAGTTCACACCCCTGAAGCTCCCTGAAAGCAGTTCCCTGAATGCAGCTGGAGAAACACCTGCCCCTATGGTTGGACTATGAGACCTCACCTCTCAAGAGTGTTACTGAGCAAGTTGGGCTGTCTCTCAAAAGGCCAATACTCAAGAGAGGAGTTTTGGTTAGAAAGAAATTTAAGCTTTATTCAGGAGGCCAGCAACCTGGGGAGAAGGCAGACTCAGAGGTTTCTGCCTGGCCCAGAGATTTTTAAAAGGGTTTCATCGGTTAAGGGTTTCACTGATTAAATGCAGTGGTCTGTGACATTTTTTGACTACGTGCAGATTCGACGGTGCTAACCACCAGGTTATCTCAGTGCTCAGGGGTTGTGCAAGAAGTGTGAATTCCTTGTGCCCAGGGGTGGTTGTGCAGGAAGATCTGGTCCCTTGGTACCCAGAGGTTGTGAAAGAGTGCTCTGTTCTTTCTGCAGAGGACGTCAAGGTCTACAGATGTACAAAGGGAGGTTAATAAAGTCATTTATGTGACCTTAAAAAAGAAAAACATTTTACTAGAAGATTGCTGGGCTAATCAGAAAGCCAAGAGGTTTTCAAACAGACTTGCAGCCCCTGTGGCCTGGCAAAATTGTAGTCTTCATTCTCTAACGCCAGTGATCTGCAAACCTCAAAGAACGTAAGTTAGTTCTATTACAGTTGAAGGGCCTTAGGCCAACAAGCAAGAAGTATGTAAACTTGAAGCAAGTTAACCCTTAAGACCGGCTGGAGTGTTATTACAAGAGCAGCAGGAAGCTCCGACCACTCTTGTGTCCACTTCCCTCCAGTGCCGTCCTCATGGTCTGACCATCCTCCTGCCCCCTTGCTGCTTATTTATATCAGTGGTTTTAAAAAAAAAAAAAAAAAAACACTTCACAACAATACTGTGAAGTTGGTATTAATCCCATTGTATAGGTGAGGAATCTTATAGGTGAGGTTCAGAAAGGTTCTAAATTGCCCAAGCACATGCAGCATTTGCATACCTGCCCAGTGGGACTGCAGACTCCCCCTTGGTGCCTGATACCATGGAAAGTGGCAGAGACTGAGTCCTAGACCTATGTCTGGGTTTGAATCCTAGACCCAGAGTTTAAGGGGAGTGCCTCTAGGCAAGTTATGAATTTCCTTCAACAACAGTTACTCTAGAGGTAAAATGGAGATAGTCTTTAAGCAGTCTTTAAGGGATGAAATAAGACGATCCCATGAAAGCATCTAGCATAGTGCTTAACACAGAGTAAACATTCAGTAGATGTTAGCCTTTGGTATTATCATTAGTATCTTTAAATCATCTGTTCCTCTCCCTGCTTTAGCTATGGTTCCCAGCACTGCCCTGTCATTCTGAGTCTCTGTTATGGCAGATGCAATGCCTCGCAGACTGTATGTCATCAACAAACCTCCACTGACTGAGCTGGTGCCTGGCCTTCTAACACACATGAAGATGTGACTGCAGTAAGTGTCACTCACTTTGCACTGCTCCTCCCTCCAAGTACCACCAACCCTGGAAATGATATAACCGGCAACACTAAAAAGGCTCTGAAAGGTGGAAAGAGGAAGCCAGCCAGGCTAGGAGGACCCACACTTGATGAGTTTCCCTTTGTTCTCCCATATGCCCTCTGAACTTGGTGCTAGACTGTCCTGCATCCCAGAACCACTGCCAGTTGTAGGAGAAAGAGGGAAAGAGAAAGAGAAAGAAAGAAAGAAGAGAGGAAGGAAGGGAAGGGAGGGGAGGGGAGGGGAAGAGAGGGAGAAAGAAAGAAGGGAAAGAAGGAAGGAAGGAAGGAAAGAAGGAAGGAAGGGGAAAGAGAGGGAGGGAGGGGAGAAGGAAGGAATGGAGTGGGGAGGAAAGAAGGGAAGATGGAAGGAAGAAACTACAGACTATTACCTCTCATAAACTTAGAAGCAATAGTCCTTAAAATTTTAGCAAGTTGAATCTGACAATGTTTAAAAACAATGATATGCTATAATCAAGACTGTTTTATTCTAGGTATGCAAAGCTGGTTCAATATTCAAAAATCAATCAATGTAATTCGCCATATCAACATGTTAAGGAAGAAAAATCATATGATCATACTGATTGACACAGAAAAATTTGACAAAATTCAAAATTCATTCATGATAAAAGCTCTCAGAAAAATAGAAGGGAAACTCCACAGCCTTATAAACAACATCCATCAAACAACCTACAGCTAACACCATAGTTAATAATGAAAGATAAAATGCTTTTCTCGACAATCTGGAACAAAGCAGGATGTCTGCTGCACCACTCTTACCCAACATTGTAATGGAAGTTCTAGCCACTGCATTAAGGCAAAGAAAAGAAAGGAAATGCAATGAATTGGAAAAGCAAAAATAAGTGTCTTTTTGCATATGACATAATTAGCTTAATAGAAAATCCCACGCAATCTACAAAATAAACTCTAGAATCAAAAAATAAATTCAATAATGTCATGGTATACAGTATCAGCCCACAAAAATCAATTCTATTTCTATATAATGACGATGAACATATAAAAACAAATAAAAAAATACAAAGTCATTTATGTTTGCTTCAAAGAAAATGAAGCACTTAGGCATAAGCTTTTAAAAATGTGTACATGATCTGTATGATGAAAACTATAACATGATAATTAAAAAAATGAAAGAAGCCCTAAATATTTGGAAAGATATGTCATATCCTGTATTGGAAAGTTCAGTGTTGTGAGGATGTCAAGTCTTCCCAAACTGACCTATAGATTTAATGCAACTCCTATCAAAATATCAGCTAGGTGTTTTATAGACATAGACAAGCTTATTCTATGATTTATACAGAAAGGGAAAAGCCTTAGAACAGCCAAAATAAATTTTAAAAGAATAAAGGGGAAGGAATCACTCTTAAAAAAAAAAAAAAAGATTTATTTATTTTTATTTGCGGGGGGAAGGGAGGAAGGAAGAGGAAGAAAATCTCAAACAGACTCCCCATGTGGAGCCAGAGGCGGGGCTCAATCTTATGACCCTGAGATCCTGACCCGAGTGGAAACTGAGTTGGATTCTTCACCAACTGAGCTACCCAGATGCCCCAGGAATTACTCTTTTATGTTGAGGCTTACTCTAAAGTGACAAAAATCAAGACAATGTGGTGATGGTGAAGAGTTAGACATATAGGTCAATGGAACAGAATAGAGAAATCAGAAACAGATCAGTACAAATTATGTCCAGTTGATTTTTGACAATGGACCAAAGCCTTTATAATAATGGGCACTACAGTCATAGGACATCATAAGCAGAAGTATATATATAATATATATAGTAAATCTATGTAAATAAATATATAATATATAATAAAATATTTTTAAAATATAGTTTTACTTAAACTTACATTTTATATACAAAATAGCTCAAAAGGATCATAAACTTAAATGTGAAACATGAAACTATAAAACTTCTAGAAAAGAACAGAAGAGAAAATTTTTAGGACTTAAGACTAAGGAATTTTTCAACTGGATGGATATCAAATCAAATATACATTATACAAAGGAAAATTGGGTAAATTAGATCTCATCAAAATTAAAAACTTTTGCTTTGTAAAAACTCCTATTAAGAGGATGAAAAGACAGATCACCGCCTGAGAAAAAATATTTGCAAATCACAGTTCCAAAACACAATTATTATCTAGAAGATATAAAAAAACTCTCAAAGCTCAAAATTAGGAAAACAGACACTCCATTAGAAAATGGGTAAATGACAAAAAAAGATATACAGATGGCAAACAGATGTGAAAAGGTGCTGAACATCAGAGCCATTAGTAGAACACAAATCAAAACCACACTGAGATATCACTAAATATCTACCAAAACTGCTAAAATAAAAGAAAATAGTGTTAGCACTAAATACTGGCAAGAATATGGAGAAAACAGGATCACTCAGAATTGCAGCTGTTCTAGAAAAGCTCAAGTGTCTTTACAACTAAAAATGAACTTACATAATCTAAGGATTATACTTTTGGGCCTATGTCCCAGAGAAATGAAAACTTATTTTCATACAGAAATTTATGCAGAAATATCCATTAGCAGATGCTATTTGGTGAATGAATGGTTAAACAAACTGTGGTATAGTCATACTATAATATACACCCAGCCATAATGAAGAAAAACTACTTATGGACACAGCTTGGGTGAACCTTTAAGTTATGCTGAATGAAAAAAGTCTCAAATGGATACACACTGCATGGATCCATTTATATAAAATTTATAATTTAGGGGCACCTGGGTTTTGCAGTCATTTGGGTGTCTAAGTCTTGGTTTCAGCACAGGTCATGATCTTGGGGTCATGAGATCAAGCCCAGTATGAGGCTCAACACTTAGTATGGAGTGTGCTTGAGATTCTCTCTCCCTCTCTTTCTTCTCCTCCCACTTGTGCTCTCTCTTTTTCTAAAATAAACCAATAAATACATTTTTTAAAAATGCATAAGGTAACATAATCAAGACAGAGAACACATTAGGGGTTGCCAGAGATTGGAAATGGGAGGGGGAAGGAGCCAAGTATGCTATAAAGGGGGAAAATGGAGGGACTTTGCGTTATGGTTCAGTTACGTATCTTGTTTGTGGTGGTGGTTACCTGAAGCTACTCACATGAATGTGTGAAATTACATAGACACACACAAGCACACAAAAAGCACACACACATGCACATGCATATATAACTGATAAAGTCTGAAAAACTCAATGGATTGTGCCAAAATGAGTTTCCCTGTTTTGATAGTGTTCTCTAGTTATGCAAGATGCTACCATCAGAAGAAGCTGGGTAAAGTATGCACAGGACCCTAGTATCTTCCTTTTCATTTTCCTGTGAATCTATACTTTTTTTTTAAGTGAAGCTGCCTGCCACAATGGAGTGTAAGAACTGACACAATGAGTTTTATGCACTTAAATTCTGAATAATGTTGCTGAAGCCAAGTGTTCCTTAGTATTACTGCCTAGTGAAAAGTACTTGAAAAAGAAGGGAAATATGTTTAAAAAAATTTTTTTTAAGATTTGATAAGGGAGTGAAGGAAAAAGATTTTTTAATTAAAATTAAATAAGAATGCACCTAAGCATTAGGAAAAACATGATAATTAGCTGATGTTCTTATTAATTAATATTGGTCTAAATAGCCTAACTCTTAAAGAAAGTCTGAATATTAGTTCTTTTTCCAAAAAGATGAGCTTTTTTTTTTAATGTTTTGAACCTGTCATTTTCAAATTCCAAATGACTGCACACAAAACCAAGTTGTTATTGCACTTTTGAGTGGACAGGGAATCATCCTAGTCACCCACTGTGAAATAATTTTCTTTTCCTATTGTCCTCACATGGCTTCATTTCCAGAAGATATATCAGCATTGCCCCTCTGGGAATATAATTCATAAAATTATCAGTAGATTTTTTAGAACAAAGCAGTACCTTGTGGTTAAAGAAAATGAATAGTAATCATATCTTTTCCTCACGGTAAGCAAGCGCTAAATAAAGGGGGAAAGAGAAGGGCTGTTTTAGTAAGTTCTTCATCCAAGAAGAATTTGAATTGGAAATTGGAGGTTCAGAGATGAATGAAAGATGGTCTTTGCCCTCAAGGAAAAAGATTACTCTTTTTTTTTTTTTAAGATTTTTTTTTTTTTTAAGATTTTGTTTTATTTATTTGACAGAGAGAGAGATCACAAGTAGGCAGAGAGGCAGGCAGAGAGAGGGGGGAAGCAGGCTCCCTGCCGAGCAGAGAGCCCAATGCAGGGCTTGATCCCAGGAACCTGGGATCATGACCTGAGCTGACGGCAGAGGCTTAACCCACTGAGCCACCCAAGATTACTCTTTTTTAGAAACATTTTCTACCTGTTTACTATGTAGCCACAAATGGTCCCTAGGCACAGAAGGTAGGGTTTGTCCTACAGGTAAATAAAAACATACTGATGAAAGGTAACTAATACAACTTAACTCCAACTGCCTAGTCATGGTTATTGGAAAAAGTACAAGGTTCACTGTACAAGTACATTGAAAAAAAAATCCTTTATTTGGTCATACCGCTTTGATATTTTTCAACCTTTCCTCTGAAGAACAAGACTTGAACCTATGATCTTCTGGAAGATAAGTAACTTCACATCTGCCCCTTTGATTCTATGAGGAGAAGCTATTACAAAAGACAGAGAAGAATTTTGAGTTCCAATCATTTCAAAATTATAACTGATAACAGTCAGCAATGGCTTGCCAAGGACAACAAACAACAGATGGTAGAGGTGTTATCCACTAAGAGCACAGGAATGGCTGTGAGAGTCTCTCCTTCTGAGGGCAAGAGCAGGTCTGTAATATATTGGTGACTTTAACTTGTGTGCCCCAGTAAAACAGAAAGCTATCCTCATCTTCTGTTTTGACCAAGGAAATGACCTTTTGACTTCCTGTCTTTAATTTACCTTGTGAAGTTTCCAGTTTCACAAAAATCCAGTACTGGGAAAAATACTGTCTAAATACTGTGTATCTTCTTTTCTTAAAAAAGATTTTTTATTTACTTTTTCTGATAGAGCGAGGGTGAGCACAAGCAGGCAGAGTGGCAGGCAGAGTGAGAGGGAGAAATAAGCTCCCTGTCGAGCAGAGAGCCTGATGGGTGACTGGATCCCAGGACCCTATGATCATGACCTTAGCCTAAGGTTGACCCTTAACCTACTGAGCAACCCAGGAGCCCCTAAATATCTTCTTTTGATCATCTTGATCATCAATGGGTTTGGAGGCAAGAGCCTATCCCAGTCAGTGCTATGGACTGAATTGTGTTGCTCCTCCCACAATCCATATGTTGAAACTAATTCTCAAAGTGACTATTTTTGGAAACAGGGCTTTTAGGAAATAATTAAGGTTAAATGAGATCATAAGGGTGGAGTCTTGATCCAAAGGGTCAGTGGCAAAGAGGAGAAGAGATTGATGTCTCTTTCTCTTAAGCAAAGGCAAAGAAGTCATGTAAGTACACAGCAAGAAGGTGGCCACCTATCAGTCAAGAGAATCTACCTTGTTGGTAGCTTAGTCTTGGACTTTCCAGCCTCCATAACTGTAAGAAATAAATGTTTATTGTTGAAGCCATGCAGAGAATGGTATTTTGTTATGGCAGCCCTAGCAGAATTATACAATGAATTTCCATGGTGTCATGTTTGAAATAAAGAATGCCTCGTGGGGGATGACTATAAACAGATAACTAGGCTGCCAAAATGTGGATGTTGAAATGAGCCCAGAAAGAAAATGTTGCCTACTAAGTCAACAAAGATTTTCATAAGGATAACAGCAGGTGTTAAATGGTAGGGTGCAGTCTTCAGTGGATAGAAGCTAAATTAGTGGATTAAGTATACGTGGTGGGTTTTCTGGGATATGCAGACTCAAGAAATTCTAGGGTCACCAGATGGAGACCTGCTATGGACATTTGATTCTTTTTATTTGGTAATAGGTTCTAGACCCTCTTTTCCATCCCTAACCTTTCAGGTTAACCCAGTACTAAAACTGATATGGATGATGGCAGGATACCAACATTTCTTATTTTCTTGCAGGTCTCTCTTTTTATTTTTTTTTCAGGTCTCTCTTTTTATGTGCTGGGTCAAGGACTGGGCAGATGTGCAGAGTAGGGTTTTAGTTGCCAAGGCACAGGCGAAAGCAGTCAAACATGGATAGATAAAATTTGTAGAAATTTCTCTAAGGAACCATATGTGATCATCCTAGCTGGAAATAGTAGACAAATGGATATGAATATAGAAGGTTATAAAGAGTTCTTTCTAGAACAAGAATATGGAATTAAGATGCTTGTCAAAAGTCATGTGACCAGGAAAGGTGTAATTACTTGATAGACAGAATGGTAGTGGCTGAGACAAATGAGGACTGGTGTGAAGTATGTTTCACCTTCTTGGCAAGAGTATTGATCCCACAAAATGGTGTTGTGAATTCCAGTTCTGATGTAATCCCAAAGCATTCTAGGTGGGAACTGGGTGAGGTTGTTCAAGCCCATAGAGTTCTTCCATAGCCTAAGTCAAAGGTATATGCACACAAGTAGGTGTCATTCCCCTTTGGACTATGCTTAAGCATCTCTTTGGACTTGGTGATGTTGGGACACTAACACTGAGCTTGACGACAGGATTCCCCAGAAGAGCTTTGAGGCAGGACTCTCAGCCCAAGAGGCATTCTGCAGCAGTTGAGAGCTTGGTTATTAGAATCACACAGACTTGACTTCAGTTTTAATATCTGCTCTGCTATGTACTTGCTAAGTGACCTTGAACAAGTGAATTAAACTGAGTCCTGGTGTTCGCATCGCAATCATAATAGTACCTGTCTCAAAAAGTCTGGAGAGGACTAAATGAGATAGTGCTCGTAAAGCTTCTTCTGACAACGTTGGGTACAGAAGCACTCATAAACGTTTTATCACCGGAATCTAGATCAGATCAGTTAAAGAACAAAAGCATTTAACCTGGTCAGCATTTAACCAATTTCTCCATCCTGCAAAGATATTTGTTCCTTTTTTTTTTTTTCCTTAACCCCAGATACCAGAGAAAAAAGCATGTGAAGTCTTGGCTAGGGCAATCTAGTTTTGATTATGAGTTGAATACAGAAGTTGATGTTCAAAGGGTTTTCTTCTGTTCTGATATAGCAAAGTAAGCTCCGTTTTAATCTGGTTTGTCCTTCTGTTAGTCTATCAGTCACTTTTCATTTCTTCCTTCCCTCTTGGAAAATTATGCTGTCACCAAGTCATTTACCTGAGAACATTGCTTATTTCCATGAACGATCCATACAGGAAATTTAGAACACTTAAGAGATTTTTGTGGTATATATTAGCCTCTTTAGTCTATTCTGATATAAAATTTTATTATTTTGTTTTTAACTGTGCATTTTAAAAGTATAAATGCCTTTGTTTACATGAATACAAGAATTAAATCTACACATCAAGTAACAATTCCCCTAATCTCTTGATTTTAGTTAGAGCGACAAATATTTCCTTGTCAGTCCAGGCTACAACAATCTGTTTTAGGTAAACTCTCTTCAAAATGCTTGGCTTGTTTGCCTACCTGGAGCAACAAATCTTAGTGATTGTGTGGCATTTTAGTTGTTTCCGTGAGTGGAACATCAATGAAGGGCTTAAATAGTTTGGTGATGCTCGGTTGTAATAACCAATGCAGGGTCACCTGGGTGGCTCAGTCATTAAGTGTCTGCCTTCATTCAGCTCAGGTCATGTTTCCAAGGTCCTGGGATTGAGGCCCACATTGGGTTCCCTGATCAGAGGGAAGCCTGCTTCTCCCTCTCCCACTCCCCCTGCCTGTGTTCCCTCTCTCTGTCAAATAAATAAATAAGTAAATCTTTTCAAAAATAATAATTATAACCAATTAAGGATCCACCCTCTAGTCAAACAAGGATCAAGGATCAAGTACATTCCAAACAAAATGGCTTTCCCTTAAAGAGAAAACACTCTCCATCAAATAATGCAATAATACAGATGAAAAAAAAAATGAGGAAAGAGAAGAAATTAAACATGCATAATTTGCAACCAGAAAATCTTTCTACTATCATCAAAATTATATATAAAATAACATTTGCAATTTGGTGAAGTTGTTTACATCCCTAATATGCAGGAAATGGCGACATTCTGGGTTACTATGATTGCTTTCTTTCTGTGCTTCTGGCTTCCTTTAAATGTGTACACGCAGTATTCACTGTCTGTAGCACTTTCCTGGGGGCAGACTGATGTGGGACACAAGGGGCCCACATCAGTCAGGGCTTCCCTCTGGTAGGAAAGTAGATTGCTCTTTTGTTGAAAAGTACAGTGCTGGAGGACTAAATCAATCATGAGAGACATGTGGTATCTTCTCCTGTTCAAAAAGCTCTTATGGGAAAGCAGTTTCACCTTCCTTGATAACCTGTCTATTGTTAACTTCCTGCTGCCAGAGACATGCCTTGGTTCCAGCCAGCCAAATAGGTTTGTCGCTGAGTAATAAAATGGAAACTTTCCTGTTAATCCTAAATACACTAAATTCACAACTTTGAAAAACCTGAATTTGAGAAGTAACCTTAAAAAAATAATTTTTCTTTAGGTAAAGTACTTAGTATCCAATTAGCAAAATTAATGGTTTGGTTCTTTAATAAAAATCTGAGATATAAACAAGCCAAAAAAGGAAAGAGCCCACTAATTGATTCTTAAGTTTATCTTTTTCCTTATATGGCTTAGGACAAGGATTTTTAAAGTTCTCATGAGAATTTAATGAGAATGTGTGTTGAAAGCACTTTGTGAGGTCTCTGGGTGGCTCAGATGGTTAAGCGTCTGCCTTCCGCTCAGGTCATGATCCCAGACTCCTGGGATGGAGTCCCTGGTCAGGCTCCCTGCTCAGCAGGGAGTCTGCTTCTCCCTCTGCCTCTGCCTCTCCCCTGCTTGTGCTTCATCTCTCTCTCTCTCTCTCAAATAAATAAATATTGTTTTTTTAAAAAGTACCTTGGCACAACAGTGTTATATTTAATGCCACTTAACTGTATACTCAAAAATGATTAAAATGGTAAATTTTATGTTTATACATTTTTATTACAATTTAAAAAAAATATTGAATTAGGAAAACTCAAAACAAAAAACAAGCCCCCCCCCCAAAAAAAACCCCACCAAAACCCAACAAATTTATCACCGGTTTGGTGTAGGCTCCAACACGGAAGCCCAACTCCAGGCCTAGCATCAAAATCCCAGACTACAACCCCCAAACTCTCATTGAATCCGGGGATTTGGTCCTATTCATAGAGGGGTTGGGGGAACAAAGAGTGAGGAACCACTTGGGGAGACAAGCCGGAGGTCAATTCCCAGCAGACAGAACAATATTGGGGCATTTTACTAGCCCGTAAATCTGCACTGGCCGAGTGTCTGTATCCATGCACTCATTATTCTCACTGTGCTTGCAAAGAAAGGTATTAAGGACAAAACAGTCTTAAATGGATCTCTTTATTCATCCCTAAAGGGGTTAAACTATCACAGAATTCAACCAGGTATTTTCCCTGCAAGCTGTGGATCAGGTTGTTCTTTTCCTATGCATAAATATCGCTATATAAATTTATTAGGCCTAGAAAATTGACCAGAGCTCTCTATGAATAGTTTCCTAATTCAAGCTCAAGGGAATATATTTAAAGATTCTTTGGCAAGCTGTGGGGCCATGAGTCACCTGAAAGGGATACTGTCACCTTCTTTAAAGCAAATTCTAGGGGTGCCTGGATGGCTCAGTGGTTTAAAGCCTCTGCCTTCATCTCGGGTCATGATCCCAGGGTCCTGGGATCGAGCCCCACATTGGGCTTTCTGCTCAGCGGGGAGCCTGCTTCCGCCTCTCTGCCTACTTATTGTCAACGCAGGCGCGATGAATTGACCAGGAAACGTGAGGGTAAGAGGATGGTGAAAAGAAGTTAAAGAGACAAAGAGATGGGGGCAGGAGGAACACTGAGGAGGATATCCAGCAGTGCCGAATTTATTCAGGGCAGCGAGGCATTATATAGCTAACAGAAATAATTACAAAGAAGTATCCATCATTAGCTAATTATGAAAGAATTTGTTACATATGCATGAAACCCTCCAGACTTCCCCAATAACTACTTCTCAAGGTCTAAATGCAGATCTTCCAAGGCCAGTGGTCTTTGTCTTCAGATAATAATTACAAAGAAGTAACAACAAACCTGAGAGTGTTCTTTGAGCCGTGCTGGAACAGCAAGGACCAGTTAAGAATTTAGGACCCCACCCAAATTGCTCTCGTCTAACTAGTAAACGTGTGGGAAGTCACATAGGTGAGCGCGCAACACATAGAACAGACCCTTTCTCAGTGCAACTCAACTTTTCGGTCCTAAGCCTTTTGTTAGGCTATTTGGACTTTAAAGGAGACACAAGTCAGGGCCTGGTTTGGTCCTCGTCTCAAGCCTTATTGTGGCCTCCCACACTTGTGATCTCTGTCTGTCAAATAAATAAACAAAAATCTTAAAAAAATAAAAATAAAAATAAAGCCAATTCCATCCTTCAGCCACCTGACCCTTGAGAAAAAAGGGCTACTCCCATAGCGGGGGCTGGAATTGGGGCAGCTCCTTTGGGACAGCTTATGCACAGCAAATATCAACTCAGAGGACTGGAGGGAAGACCTTAAAGAGACTCGTTCCTGTGCATATGAGGAACAATTTAGGATTCCCAGAAAAGAGGTTGAGCTGAGGACTTGTGCTTAGCAGTATGGGGGACAAACTAGAGATATTTAGATTATTGATACTATGGAGCCCTCAAGGGTACCTACAGGCTGGTAGAGCCTGGGAAAAATGCTGATTCATGCCCAATTGACCAAAAAAACGTATTTTGCTCTTTGCCCTCAGTGTTAGAAAGGCCCTTTCTTGGGGTGCCTGGGTGGCTCAATGGGTTAAGCCTCTGCCTTCTGCTCAGGTAATGGTCTCAGGGTCCTAGGATTGAGACCAGCATCAGGCTCTCTGCTCAGAGGGGAGCCTGCTTCCCTTTCTCTCTGCCTGCTGCTCTGCCTACTCGGGAACTCTCTCTCTGTCAAATAAATAGATAAAATCTTAAAAAAAAAAAAAAAAAAAGGCCCTCTCTTGTCCTCTCTGCCTATGTAAATATGGTGCAACCTCTCAGACCCAGCCCAGATCCTGAGTCCTTCATGTAGTCTTCCCTGATGACCTGAGACTCCATACATGTCTCCTTTTCCTGACCTCCCATAGTAATTATCCTGCAGTCAGTCCCTGAGAATCCACTGGACCTGTTGTTCATTCTCACATGTGTAGCTGCCCAGGGTCCGCCTGAAACTCAGCACAAAGAGAGTACTCTACAAAATGCTATCAGATTTGGCTTGACATATAATAGCACTCAGAATGTCAACCTCATGGTTGCCCTGAAAAAATGGCGGTATCATTATAGACTCAAAGCTGCACAAATTTTCTGACTATCAAATATTATCAGGAAAGCCCCTTGAGGTTTATTGCCTTAGAACAGCAAAGGCAAGCCACCAATTTATTACAAATAACAAACACAGTGAAAGCTTTTAAAGACCTATAAAGTGAAAGAAACTCTGGAGAATTCTTTTTTAAACTTATTTTGTCTATCATGCTTAGAATTTACCCTAAAGAAATCACTTTCACCTTACTTACTTAAAAATTCTGTAAGCATTGTATGAGCAAATTAGCAGTAATGCTTTAATAATCTCTACTAGTTAAATGTTCAATAAACTAAGTAGCAAACCCTTTAATTAGCATAGCACACATTCTTGGGTATGCTAAATAAACAAAGCTATAGGTTGTATAAGTGTAATTCAATAAACACTAACAATGACTCATTTTAATAGCTGAACATGCTGTCCAGCTTCATTACAGACTACTTAATTCTATCCCTTGTTTTTGAGATTGCAGATTTTTCTTTGTGCTATTTAATAAATCCATTAGGGATTGATTATTTATTGGGATTGAGATAGGTACAAGGAATCCAGGCCAAATTAGGATGATGTGAGCTGCCTTAACATTTGGTATATAGTGTGGGCTGGGGCTGTTGGTGCTAGTATCAAATTTTGGAATTCCCATTTTCTGTACGAGAAATAGTCTAGTTTACTGATTCTCCTCGTAGAAGCATAACAGCACTTTTGTACTCTAGGGAGGTACTAACTAGCAGCTGGGGATGACCCTGGTGTATCTTTTAAATGAACAAAACCTTCCAGAATTTTGGAATGAGTAATATTCTTTCAAGCAAAAGAACATCAAGTGTCTAATTTTGACAGCCCACGAAGGATCCTGAAATAGGGATTCTTCTTGAACATTCAGATGGAAAATTGCTTCATCATTGTAATACATGTAATCAGTATATGGTTTATTTTTTTCACTGACTTCTTTTTTTTAAGAATTTTTGTTATAAAGAATCTCAAAGATATAAAAAAGTAAACAGAAGAGAATAATAACCAACCCCCCCATGTACCTATCACCCAGCTACAATAATTAACTCGGTCGATCTTGGTTCTACACCCCCATCCACTTTCCCTCTCCCATATTATTTTGAAGCAAATCCCATGCACATTGCAATTTTACCTGTAAGGTTTTCGGTATGCATTTTATCTGTTAAATTTCCAGTTTTTTTTTTTTAAAGGTAACTTATTTTTAGCATTACTGCAGTATAACTAGCACACCAAAAAACAAAAGTGGCTATTATTTCTTAATATCAAATATCCATTGTTTGAACATCTAATTTTTCTCATAAATATATTTTTTATAGTTTATTGAGAATTAGAATCCAATCAGTATCTTCATTTTGCAATTGTTTGTGCCTATTAAGTTTCTTTTATCTAAAATTTCTCTCTCCATCTGTCTTTTTTGTTTGTTATTTGTCTCTCAAAGAAACCAGATTGTGGGTTTTGTGGATAGTCCCATAGTCTGGATTTTGCTGATTGCACCCCACCCTCAGTGTACTTAAACTTGATCCTGTCTCCTGTTTCCTATAAACTGGAAGTTGGACCTAGAGCCTTCCTCAAATCCAGTTTGTCTTGTTCTGTTTTCCCAAAAACACACTTTAAGTGGTGGAGCTTTCTTTCCTCAGGAGGGACAATCATATCTGATCCTCTTTCTTTTTATGAACTTAGCAGTCAGTGACCATCATTACTGGGGTCTGTTCATGCATTGACCACAAAACTGTGCTATTCTAATCCTATCATCTCTTCTTAATTTCTCAGCTGGAATGCTTTCATGGTTCTTTTGTAAAACTGGCTTAGGGAGTTCAGAAAAAGAAATGAAAACAAAAGCCTTTTCATTTACTTAAATGAGTACTATTATCTCATGATGGAATTTTTAAAAGTCTAATCTGAAATTCAAGAGATGAGATTGAAATGCAAAACTCATCATCAACTCTTCGACCCCTGGCGTAATAAACTTTAACCCTGAGTCCTAGCCTTCACAGAACAGAAGATCTGCAAGCAGGAAACAGAACAAATAACTGAGGAGGGGAAAATACAGTGGGTGAAATTTCAAAATGTTACCCCACACATTTCTCCATTAGAGAAAGAGGAACATTTCTTTGGGTACCATAAGTGCCCCTGTATCCTGGTAAGGAGATGCATTGTAGGGGTTTTGGAAAACCTGGTATCTACACAGTAGTGCTGGTCCTACTATAGCAGAAATACTCGTTTACCCTTTAACAAGATGAGAAACAGGTACACAGGCCAGCGTTTACCCTTTAACAAGATGAGAAACAGGTACACAGGCCAGCAAAGCATCTTTCTTCTAATAACCAAAGGACCTATTTTCAGTTGTCCCCTGTGTCCTTTTTAGATCTGGGGTCTGACTGAAAATACAGAATGCAGTCTCAGCTCCAAAGTGAGGTGTGTGTCCGTGGGCTGAGCTGTCTGCAGCTTGACACGGTACAGGAGCTGCTGGGGCTCTCACCTCCCTCCGGAGCATCTGCCCGCCCCTCCCCAAGTTAGCATCCTACCTAGCAAAGGGACCACTCCCCCCCCCACCCCTGCATTTAGCTCATTAAGTCAGCAGGTGGTTCCTAAGGGAGACTAATTGCTGGCAGCTGGAGGGCCTGAGGCTGCCGGAACCACTTTTAACTTTTGCTTTGCCAACAGCGCAGGGGAAGACCTATGAGCGTTTCCAGAAAGGACACAAGGAAACATAAGAGTTTGGGAAGAACTCTAACTGCAACCTAAGTGCATGGTTTGAGTATGCTAACATATTCAACCCCATCCCTTCACATCACAAGTGCCAGGGTCCTAGGGCACTTGCCCTAGAAAATACCCTAAGAAAGGCTGGTGGTCACTCTGCTTTGTGGGGAGAGGGTCACACAACACTGAAGTAACCTTATTTCATGCATCAAACATTGGGTCACAAGGTTTGACAAAGGACGTTTTCTCTAACATGTGAAAAAGTATAAAAACAAGTTATGTTTATCTCTGTATTATTTAATCACCTCCATCAGCTGGAACAGAATTAAGAAAGGAATCATGACAGAAATTCAGGAAGCAAGCACATTTGGACCACACATGCTGGCAAGCACCCTCATCAAGGTGCTCTATGAGTAGATCATCCATCAACTTCTAATCAGTAAGACCCATCTATGTGCATCAGTTCTCTCTTCTCACTTATTTATAGACCCATCCAGAGAATATATCAACCAGCAGGCATCTTCTTGCCCACAGACATGGCCTTATTTTTGGTAATTCTTCCTGCCACG
This sequence comes from Meles meles, assembly GCF_922984935.1. NCBI lineage: Eukaryota > Metazoa > Chordata > Mammalia > Carnivora > Mustelidae > Meles > Meles meles. The sequence goes on from NC_060066.1 coordinate 95,782,829, forward strand.
GGCTCCTGAGCGCTAGTTTCCCATTGATCTCCCAAAGCTTCCCTGGTCTCTACCAATTCCAGTATAAACAAGTTAATACTCCCTGTGCATGCTATTTACAGCACCTCATGTCATTAGGTCATGGGCTTAATCGCTAAGGGCAAACAGAGCCTCCACATCCTTCATGTGCACCTCATTTCAAGAAAGTTCTTAGAATTTTTAATCCCCTTAGATTATTAGATTTGGAGAATAGAAAGTGTGCTGACAATGCCTACCCAAACTCAGAAAACATGGGCATTATAGCGAGTAGTTTGGCTGGAAACATACAGCTCACCCTGCTAGCTCCCCTCAGTTTTTGGGAAAGAACCCTAAGGCATGGTGGTACCTACCCTTTACCTGGGCAATGAAAGTTAAAGAGTCTCAAAACAGGTCACCTGTAAGTTGTGATTCTGTTAGTTCACAAACTGGCCCCTGTACAAACAGGCCAGGGAGAGACTGGGGGAGGGGGAGGAGGCAGACCACTTCAGGTTGGTAAGTGCCGGGTTTAATATGCAATGGTTGGGGAGCAAGAATTCCTGTCCCCTCAAATATCCTTCTAGCTGGACGAAGAATCAAATTAATGTGAGACAGATCAACAGGGGAAAATAAAATTGAACAGTGTATGTACAGGGGGAATCCACACAGACATGGAAATTCCAAAGACAGGCAAAATGAGGTCCATCCATCTTCCTGGACTAAGGAGAAGGGAGTAGGGTTTGGGTGCTTCAGAAAGAAAGAATGCAGTTCACAGGGCAATACGTTCTTATGGTTAAAACCATACAAAGCATTCCACATGCCTGCTTATCTTCTCTCCCTATTTGCCTGTCCTTTGCCCTAAAAACTGGTTAACCTGCACAGTTCCTCTTAAATTTGCTAAATTAACACTTTCTGGTTTAACTAGTTATATTTGATGTCTTTCCTCTCTTCCTAAGCTATCGATTACCCTATGATCATACTTAACTCACGACACACTGGATAAACTCACTAACTTGTTCCTGATTTCTCTGCCCTGAAGCATCCTATGCCTTATAAGCTGAGCTAGCATGGTCTCTAAGACAGCACTCCTCCTTTGAGGCTTTCTTTGCTTGACCTCCACTCCTTCCACCCCTGCTGTAGGCTCCCCTTTGTCTGGTCCCCACAGTGCTCTCTGCTTTTCTTTTGCAGTCTTGACTATCTTGTCCTTATCATGCTGCACTATAATCGCTTCTTTGCTCCTTCATCTCGACTCCTAGACTGGAAGCTTTTGGAGGCCATCAGTTGTAAGTTGAGGACCTAACATGTGAAAGTGTCCCGCAGTTACAAGATGCCCATAAATATTTGTTGAAAGAGAAGAAAGAGAAAGGATGGAGGAAGGAGAACCTGGGCATTCAGGCCCCAGGCACAGGGCTACTCTGGAGTAGCTGGAACATGGACCAACTCCCTGCCCAACCTTCATGTCAGTGAAGCAAGATAGAGGAGGAAAACACTCCTCCTCCACTCCATCATGATTGGAAAACACACGCATCATCTATCTGTGTTGAATAGATTAAGAGAAAAGTGAAAAAACTCCTTCTTAAGGTCCTCTTAAGGTCTCTCTTGACAACAACCTGTGGTGAAAACATTGGGAAATTTCCTTCCAGGTAGACCTTCTCTACTTTTGCAATCCAAGTCTGTTACACTAACTGGTCTGGGGGCGGGGGGGGGGGGAATGAATAAACAAAAATTCATCTTTCTTTCTTTTTTTTAAATTCTGGTCTGGCCATTTTTCCCCTGACAAATCCTTTCCCCTCAGGATATCACATCCATTTTTGTTGGTACATGTAACATAGGACTCAAAGAAATGCATTCTGTAGCTAACTCTGCTTTATCAGCTTTTCTTCCCAAAACTCAGGTAGCTTCAAAGGCAAAGAATGTTTTGCTTTCATTATTTCTTCAGTCTTTGACATGAGTTCCACAAATATCTTTGTAATTATTCCTTGTCTTTCTCAATAATGTTTAGGAAAACAAACACCAATAATGTTTTAGGAAAACAAAGCAAAAGTAATCAATGGCAATTAATCAGAAAGACAATCCACATTCATAATACAAGTCAAAGACTGCTTCCTACCCAAAAAGATTTCAGATATTCCTAATACAGAATCTACCTACCTCTAGTTTATTTTCTTGTTAACTATCTTGCTAAGAAAACTAACCATTTTTATTATTATGTAATTCTAACCCATTTCAGTTTGTTCTATTAATAAACAACTCAATGCTGTTATTTCTTGCTCAGAGGCAACAGGGGCAAAAGACCCAATTTCTTTTATGGATTCATGTTTCTTATTTTAGTAGCCATTTCACCACAACAAAGGAGAGAAGAGAAGAGAGGAGAAGAGGAGGTGGAAGGGGAGAGGAGGGGAGGGAGGGGAGGGGAGGGGAAGGGAAGGATGGGGAGGGGAGGAGAAGGGAAGGGACGAGAAAAGAGAAGAGAAGAGAAGAGGAGAGAAGGAGTAGGGGAGGAAGGAAAAAGGAAGGGAGAGAGAGAGAGAGAGAGAAGGAATGTAATAAAGGCTTGTAAATACTGTTTTTAAAATCAAAAAAGGTATTTCTGGTTGCTGTGAATCAGCCACCTGAATCCCAGTGCCCACAGCATTCCCATTGCACTCTCTAAAGGCAAGTGAAAGACAAAAAGTACTAACCACTGGTGAACATGTCAATACATGTCACTAAGGTCATCAAAATGGAGAGCTTTTGATAATTTGTTATCATCTTTAATTTTCTATACAATAATTATCTGTTCCAAATGGAAACATCTTTCTAATTTTTAAATAAAAATATTATGAGCTCTGTTCATGGTATGGCAGCTTGTGCTCTTAATAAGCATTTTTAAATTAAATTTAAAAGGCATTTTTCAAACTTCTAAAATAACTATTGCTCAAAGCAACCAAAGTGTGGTTTTTTTAATGCAGGAAGTAAATTAAAAAGGCAAAGTTCCCCAAAATTAGCAAAAAATTTTAAGAAGTATTCAAAATTCTCAATAGTGCTCTTAAAAATCAGGCCAGATAAGCTCCCTTTTTAACTTTAATTATATTTTTTCAGTAACTTTTTTTGCATCCCAGTGTTAAGCATTGCTTTTTAAGTGCCCTCAAAATTGTGACTAATCGCATAGTCATAATCCTTTAGATTGTAATGATAGATACCATGTTCTCAGTAATTCTCCAGAAATATGAAAAAATGTTATGTAAAATTATTCCTCAACTTTTACAGACTTTTCAGAGTCTGATTCAAATGGCACTTATAATGTTATCCTTTTTTAAAATGACAGTTTAGAAGCTTTTGTCCTAGTGTCTTTGGACATCTCAAGTTGGGATATCACAAGCCACATTTGGAGAAGGTGCTCTGTGCAGGACTGGGCAGTCCACAGCACCTTGGACGTGTTCTAGGGACAATGAGCAAATGGACCTGCTTTCTTATTTATGCTTCTCTGTCCAGACATCACTGAGATATGGATGACTGCAGATGCATGGCAATATATTTAATTCGAACTCTAATTGCCCCAGACACTCCCCAATGTCTTCTTGCTAATTACAAATGATCCGTCTCCCTTAAACATCTTCAACCCTTATCATTGCAAAACATAACTTTCTTTGCCTAATTGTTTCTATTGGATCCTATGCTCCCAGAGGGTTGGGACCTTGTGATTCATTTTTGTTTTCCCCTCCAACATCTGGCTAGGAGGTGTCTATTTCCAGTGAAAGTTCAATGACATAGTTGGGTAACAAAAACTGAGTATATCCATACCTTCTCTCTCAAAGTCCTCCTGTCAATTATCTCACTGCTTATTTCCTCTCATGTGTTCTTAGCTCCATTATCGTGGAATAGCAACTTAGATCAGTTTCAGGTAACTGAGGTCTACAGGGACTGGGCAGATTCTTTCCACTGGATGTGGAATACTGCTGGGGAGGGCAACCTGAAGGCAAGGTACGAGTGGGATCTGTAGAGGGGGTCATAAGTAGTGGATGAGAGAGATAAGATAGGAGGTGGACTACGAGCGGATGAGGAATAGGCTCTGAAGCCACGCTAGTGAGATGCAGTCCCTATCCTGTCACTCATTTGGGCAAGAGGGTTATCCCCCGGCGACTGAGTTTTCTTGAGTACCGAATAGACTCAAGTAGTACACAAGTAGTACCTCCTTCACAGGGTTGCTCTAAAGATTCAAAGAGTCATACAGGTAAAGTTAACTCAAGTAACTTTGTGTTTCTGAAAATGCTAAGCACTCATAAATGTCCTTTGGACATATTTATTAGAGAAGAGGACATTTTCTAATCAAAAGCCACAGAATGCCCGAAGGGATTAAAAAACAAAAAACAAAAAACAAAAAACAAAAAAAAAAAAAACAAGATTCAACGATATGCTCTTTACAAGACTCCCGTTAGCCTTAAAGAAACACAGACTAAGAGGGAAGAGATGGAAGAAGACATTTCATGCAAATAGTAACCCAAAAAGCACAAGGGTAGCTATACTGATATCAGACAAAATAGGCTCAAAGCTAAAAATGTTAAAAAGAGACACAAAAGTCATTATATAATGATATATAGGGGTCAATACATCAAGCAGATACAATAATCATAAATATCCATGCACTCTACACAGTATACCTAAATATATCTTCATATTACTTTTTCTTCAAAAAGTAATGGAACTAAGAAGAGAAACAACCAGTAATTTCATAGCGGGGGACTTAAATACCTGACTCTCAGCAATGGATAGATCATCCAGACAAAATCAATAAACAAAGACTTGAACAACATTATAGACCAAAGGGACCTAACAGACTTATGTAGAACATTCTTCTCCAGTGCACACGGAAGATATTCTAAAACAGACCCAAATGTCGGGCCACAAAGCAAGTCTTAGTGAATTCAAGAAGACTGAAAATTTACCAGGTATCTTCTCTGACTACAGTGGTATGAAACTAGAAATCAATGTGAGGAAAACTGCAAAAGTCACCAGTGCTTCGAAATTAAACAACACTCTTCTGAACAACGAATGGATAAAAGAAATTAAAGAGGAAATAAAAACTTTCTTGAGACAAATGAAGATGAAATGAAGATGAAAACACCAGAACTTGTGGGATAGAGCAAAATCAGTTCTGAAAGAGAAGTTCATAGCAATAAATGCCTACATTAAGAAGCAAATAAAGGTTCCAAATAAAGAACCTAAACTCTATGCCTTAAGAAACTACAAAATAAATAAATACAAAAATAAAAAGAAACTGAACTCAATTAGCAGAAGAAAGCAAATAATAAAGATCAGAGTGTAAATAAGCAAAATGGAGCAAAGAAAAACAATACAAAAAATTAACCAAAGAGTTCATTTTTTGGAAAGATAAAGTAGCAAACCCTTAGACTAACCAAGTGGAAAATAAAAAGTAGAAACCAAAATCAATAAAATTATAAATGAAAAAGAAATATTACAACTGATATCACAGAAATTCAAAGGATCTTAAGAGGCTACAATGAACAACAACTCTACACTAACCAGATAATCTTGAAAGAGACATTCTTAGAAACATACAACTTACCAAGACTGAATCAGAAACAAACAGAAAATCTGAACAGACCAATAACTAGTAAGAACACTGGATCAAAAATCTCTAACAGGGGCACCTGGGTGGCTCAGTGGGCTAAGCCTCTGACTTAGGCTCAGGTCATGGTCCCAGGGTCCTGGGATCGAGCCCTACATCGGGCTCCCTGCTTAGCAGGTAGCCTGCTTTCCCCCTCTCTCTGCCTGCCTCTCTGCCTACTTGTGATCTCTCTCTCTGTCAAATAAATAAATAAAATATTTTTTTAAAAAAATCTCTAAACAAAGAATAGCCCAACAGCAGATGGCTTCCTTGGTGAATTTTCCCAAGCATTTCAAGATCTGCTACCAATTTTTCTCAAACTCTTCCAAAAAATTGAAGAGGCAGGAACACTCCCAAATATATTTTATGAGGCCAGTATTATCCTGAAACCAAATCCAGAGACAGAAACTTCGAGAAAGGAAAACTACAGGCCAATATCTCTGATAAATATAGGTGAAATATTCTCAGTAAAATACTAGGAGACCAAATTCAGTAGCACATTAAAAGGATCATTCATATGATCCAAATGGGATTTATCCCTTGGATGCAAGGATGGTTCAAATGAATCAATGTGATACTTTTTATTAATAGAATAAAGAAAAGAATCATATAATGCTCTCAACAGACATAGAAAATCACTTGACAAAATTCGACATTCATTTATAACAATAACTCTTAACAAATGAGGGAAGGAAGGAACATATCTCAATATAATAAAGACCATATACAAGCCTACATCTAACATTCTACACAATAGTGAGAGGTTGAAAGCTTTTCTTCTAAGATCAGAAACAGGAGAAGGGTGACCACTCTTACGAGAAATCCTAGCTAGAGCAATCAGGCAAGAAGAAAGAGAGAGAGAGAGGAAGAAAGACAGATAGAGACAGAGAGAGAGGGAGGGAGAGAGGGAGGAAGAAAGACAGACAAAGAGAAAAAGAGGGAGAGAAGGAGGGAGGAAGGGAGGGAGGGAAAAAAGGTATCAGAATTTTACTTTACAGTAAAGTAAAATTGTCTTGATTTGCCACTGTCATTGAAAAGACATTGGGGCGCCTGGGTGGCTCAGTGGGTTAAGCCGCTGCCTTCGGCTCGGGTCATGATCTCAGGGTCCTGGGATCGAGTCCCGCATCGGGCTCTCTGCTCGGCAGGGAGCCTGCTTCCCTCTCTCTCTCTCTGCCTGCCTCTCTGCCTACTTGTGATCTCTCTCTCTCTCTCTCTCTCTCTGTCAAATAAATAAATAAAATCTTTAAAAAAAAAAAAAAAAAGAAAAGACAAGCTACCACCAAAATGATCAAAAGACAGATCAATAAGGGTCCTAAAGCTGGAGTCAGATTGGTTTTGAATACTCTGAACTGAGCATGACAAGTTTCCAAAGCTCCAGCTCTCCTAAGAGTTCAAAGGAAATTTCGGGAAGACACACACGTTGCTGTGTGTGATCAATGGGTACAGGGAATGCTGGATGGGACAGGCTGCCTGGTTGGCAGTGTTTGAGGCTCCTGGCAGAACATGGTGATGTTGAACAAATACATACATTTCTCCAGAACATGGCTCACTTGCATCAACTTGAATGCAAGTTGAATTGCTTGAATTGATTTCTCGAGAAATTGATTTTTCTAATACATGGTAATTGAGTTTGTTTTGAAATAAAACTAGCATAAAAGCAGAGTCTTTCTCCTTTCTTCTCCCAAGGTCTAAGTAGAGTTATGAAGCTGAGATTAGAGCTCCATGCATTATACTAGACTGTTCACCTGTCAGCAAGCTGTAGAAGGAAGGTCACTGAAGTTAAAACAAGGACTTCCCAGCCAGCAGAACACAGCAAGGGGAGAAAACAAACAAGAGATAAGTGGAACATTTAAAGATTATTTTGTCCTGTAGAAAAAAAGAAAGGGGCATAGGGAGGAAATGTAAAGGAGACATCTGAGTTCCTCTTAAGCAAAATCAAAGAAAAACCGGACTTTTGTGAAGAGCTACAAAAAAGTACCACCTTTGTAGAGAAATGCAGAGAATGTGGGAGAATGATTTGTGCCAGAGGCAGGTGGAGTATGTGTGAACTTGCCAGTGCCTTGAATGTTTCAATAAAATCAAAAGGAAGAAAAGGTAACTATGAAATGCCTAAGATGAGAAAGCATGCACTTTTCTGTAGTTAAATGAGAACATCTTACATTGTTGTGACAATATGACTCTACCTTGATTCATATTATAAGGTAAACAAAAAACAGGAGGTCAAAAATCAGTTGGCAACTTTTTAAAGGGAAAAAAAAATGATCATCACCAACAATTACTACAAATACCTCTGGGAACATATTTCATTTCCTAGCTACTGTGCCAAAGCCACTCCTTCTATTTTCATCAGTAACCACAGACAAGACCTTTAGCCTCCTCCTCTGCACTTGCCATTGTGATAGGATCTCTAGGGGGATAAGGAAGGAGGGCAATATAAATGAAGTTGACCAATAATATGAATTATTTCTATGACAGGTGTTGTATCATTTTCCTGTAATTCTCTCAACAAGCCTACAGAATAGGGATTACACCTAATTTGCAAATGGGGAAACCAAGTTTCAGAGAGGTTATGTAATTTATGCAAGCTTGTGCAGCTGATAAATGACCCCTTCATCACGCTGTCATTATATTACTGGAGAAATAAAACTGGCCCATGAAATGATTAGTCAGCCACATAAAGCAATACCATGTTTGAATAAACAAATGAATGACCGTATGGGGGGAATTCAGAGAAAGAAGATGGGAATGCAGAAAAGATAAAGCGTTTGAGGGAAATGCTTTTCAGAAAGAGTTTGTGTTGATGTGGGTCTTTTATGGAGGGAGTGGGATTCCGAGAGGTGAGGATGATTGAGAGAGGCATTACTGATAAAAGGACCATCCTGACCAAAGGCACTGTGGCAATGGCCCATGCATCCCCAGAAAGTTTGCATGGGATTAGAGGGCAAGTAATCCTGGATGAAAGTCACTACATAATTTATCATCCAAATAGGAGCAGTTTTGAGAATGAAAGAGAACACTGGACATAATACCACTGTTGCAAGTGCAAGGCAGAATGACCCAGGATAAACTCGATCTGCATACCCGCAAGCCCAGTAGAAGGATGTGACTTAAGCTCACCTCTGAACCTACTGTCATTATAAGCAAAATTTTATGTGTATCTTTGTATGTGCACTTTTCTGGGGAGAAGGTTCACAGTTTTCATGAGATTCTTAGAAATCTGTGGCAACCCCCTGCCAAAAAAAAAAAAAAAAAAAAACGGTTAAAAGCTGCCAGATCAAATCAAAGAAGTACATGTAAATAGGTTATAGCCAGATAATGATTAATCTTAAAAGATTAGAGTTGATACAGTAGGAGTTTGGGGAGGCTTTCAAATACATGGCACGATGAAACCAATAGAATAATCCGTTTCCTTCAGTGGGTCTTATAGGTACTTCAAACTCCATGTAGGGACAAATGCACTCATGAACTCTTCCTTAATCTGCTTCTTTGTTGTCCCCCACAATGGTTAATTGTACTATTTCCATCCACTCAGTGGCTGAAGGTGGAAACCTGGAAGGATTTTTTTATTCCCCCTTCCTTATGACCAACACCTCCAGGAGAACTTTAATCTTGACCTTACACCCTCCTATCTCTCACCAACCCACTTCTCTCCAACCTTATCATCATGGTGCTAGACCACACCAGCATCATCCTGCCAGAAGTCCTACAATGGCCACTTAGAGCACCAGAAGCCCCTCCCACCTCCTCTAGCCCACATTCCACACTGAACCCAAAATGTCCTTTTTAAAAATCTGGACAGGATGATGTTATTCTCTGACTTAAAATCCTCTCACTAATTCCTTTGCACCTAGGGTGGAGAATCTTCCAAATTAATAAACCACTTGAAAATTCCTAAATAATTTAGTTCCTTACTCGGTGATGACATCTTTTGCTCTCCCACTGCCTCTCCCCCTGTTTTTCACACAGCCATGGCCCACCAGATGTCTACTTCGGAGGACACTTCCCATGTGTGATTCCCTGCTCACATCTGTCTTCCCTGCAGGATTAGTGTTCTTGTGGAGCCACTAGATCTCATTTCCTAACCAAGTGCCTGAACACAGCTGTTGATCTAGAAATACCTGTGCAATGAATGAAAGAACAAATTACATACGAAACAGTCTTACACACACATACACACACCTGTGATATAAACTCTACAGTCTCTGAAAGCAAGTTTGAGCCCTGGTAGAGGAAAAAAAGAACATTGGAACATTGGGGAGGGCCCAGCAAGAGGAGAACTGGCTAACCAACTTGCTTCTCAGGCCCTCATTCAAAGTCCTGAACTACTTTAGTTTGTTATTGTCTGCTCCTCAACAATAGCCCTGGTGATGTCGCCCTGGGAAACATTTTTATCAACTGTGGGAATTCACACCTGGCCCATGTGAAAACATTGCTCAGAAATAGACACAAAAACTAATGAAACTCTCTGGTGCTCACCAATTATTTATGGGATGAATGAATGGTTAGCCAGTGGCCCTTCTCCAAACTATGAAGTTGATCACCTTCTCCTTTTATCATTTCCCTGACTTGAATATGCTCTGTGTATATTTCTATGGACCAGTGTGCTCCTTAAGTCTGTTATGCCTGAAGAAGAGCCTGCAAACACAGGCACCCTGAAGGTATACATAATTGCAGATGAGCACAAGCCTAATGCAGGGGCAATTCTGCAGAAATAGGAAATCATATTTTAAGTGAGATGATTGTACTGTAAATGGAAAGTGTCAGTCATTCACTAACTGACACTTTAAGGGATAGAGTCCTTCCTGGTGCCCCTCACCAACAGCAAGTGGGCAAGCACTTTCTCTGCCAATTCGTAAGCCAACACTCCAGGAAAAATTGCCCCATTTCCTCAACTAATTAGGTAACAGCTATGCCTAAGGTACCTTCCTTTATACAGTGCATTTTTCTTACCCTTTCTTATTTTGCCCTCCATTCCCAACACTCCCCATCATATCCTCCAGAAAAGCAGTTTTGCAGAGATTGTCTCTTCCATGAAGAAGAAAGCCTGGGAATCACTTAATAAATAAATACTTATGGAACTAAATTGTATGTCAATGAATAGACCTCAAAATTGACCATAGTTTCTTCTTCTTGAATGCTAAGTAAGTTTGACACATTAAATTATTAAAAAATTATAGGATTTTCACTAGCTCAAAACCATGAAAAGAATTTGGCAGGTTTGCTACAACCTGGATTAGTTCCAAATTAAAAATGTACCCTCTCTGTAAATGGGCCAAATGATACTGTGATTTTTTTTCTCTTTTCCTTTTTTATGCTCCTTTCTGTACCTGGGCAAAAGGCTCCTAAATTCACTGTCTTTCATGGCAGACTTCTTTGTTGACAGAGAAAAAAAAATCTTAGTTGCTTTTAAGTGGAGCAAATTGTTCAGTAATCTTATTCATCTTCAAACTTGGCATTTGAGGGAACTGCTTTGATTTTGAGTAACAGAATCAGGATATACTGGAGTGTTTTGAATCCTGGAATGCCAAGCTTTTTAGGGAGTTCTTTTGGCCTTCAATAACATGATAAGGACATTTGTGGTGTTTCTAAATCACTTAAACATTTTTGAATGCCCCAGGCACATTGATGTGTCAAGAATACAGCCATGAACAACAACAACAAAACAACTGTTCCTGCCTTTGTGGGTCTTCTAGTCTAGTCTCACGCTTTTGAAAGATTTAAGTGTGAGGAGTGGATTGAAGGTTTGAGAGGTTTGAGGCATTTCAGCACTGCAGGCTACAAGCTGTCTGGACATAGGAAGATGAACCGAGGTAGCAAGTATGACTGAGACATTGAATCTGGAGAATTAGATAAGTGGTATTCATGTTCACAGAAAGATGAAATTTTTAAAGAATCCAGAGAAAAAGTTGATGTCTCTGAGGCTAGATATGTTCAGTTTGAGGAAACATTTAAAAGTCCAGCTGGAAATGTCCAGTGAAAGTCCTGGACCTAAAGCTTGGGAAAGAAACATTTGAGAGCCCATGGAACAGAGATGCAGAAGCCATAGAAGACATATCCTGGGATGCCCAGAAAGAAGGTAGAAAAATGAGATAAGCCGGGAGTGTGGAATGTGTCTCCGTAGTCTAAAGTCAAACAAAAAAAATACCCTACATCATTTAGGATTTTCTGTGTTTCTGTGCGTGTTTACACCTCACAGCCATGATGCCCATGAAATATTATGACAAGGGCAGAGAGGAAACCAATAATTCCGTGTCTTCTGTCCTCCCCACATGAATGGAAATCAGATAGATCTGCACCATAGAAGGGTAAAGGCTGATCAGCATTTTTTCCTGGGTCAGCTGTTTGCCAGAGCCTGTTGCTGGTCTGGAATCTCTCAGGGCGCCAGGTCCCCAGCTCCTCACGCATTTAATTAATAAGAAAGAGCACGATGTTCCAGGCCTATGTTGTTTGTGAGAGAGATGAGATTACACAGTTGCTGAATGTCTTCCAAAGAAGGAATTCATGAGAGCAGATGCCTAATCCAGACACGCAATTACCACTGCAGATCTCACAGAGAGGTAGCTTCGCTGGAGTGGGAAGTGGCCTTTATCAGGGCATAGGAACTGATAAACTGCTGCTGTCTTCTGGAACACCGTCCAAAACAAGGAGCAGAGCAGAAATGGCAGGTTGGTAGGCATTTAGAAGCCAAAAATACGTTGAGATCAATTTTTCACCAGTTCAAGTGCTGTGTTGATGTTAGGATGAAGTGGAGGTGGGTCTCTTCTAAGCCTTTTAGCTAAGATCAAGTGTAGGATAGAGAGGAGAAGATTTAAATCATTTGGGAAGAAGTTCGTCCAGTGATAGATTAATATAGAGGAACCCTCTGAGTTTTAAGATTATTTGATGAAGCAGGTATTTGTGTTCAGTTGGGCTACTCGGGGATTATATATATATATATATATATACACATATATATATACACTGTGTATATATATATGTGTGTGTGTGTGTATATATATATATATATAGTAGGACATCCATTTAATCCAGTATTATGTGGGGGCACACTGAGAATACAGTGAATTCTGATAAATCAAATACTGACAGTTTTAACTGCCATGGGTTCAGTAAGGACTTGGAAATATAAAAGTAAGGAGACAACTTAATACATCTTATAAACCATGCAATGTTGTAACCAAATGCTAGTGGCATAACAATAGTGATGTAATGGTCCCACTCCAACCCCAACATGGTCAAGATGCAACTGGACTGTTGGTCAATTTTGATAGTGCTCTATTGGAATCTGTTCAAAGGAAAAAAACCACAATAAAAAACACATCAAAAACTATGCAGTGGAAGGAATTAATGAAGAGGATTAGGTGTTAACTCAGGAAAAGTAAGATTTAAGAGGAATATGGTATTTTAAAGGGTTGTACTTATTCTATAGAAAGAGAAATATAAGAACAAATTCATTCAGTTGAAAAATATTTCTTGAGAATCTGCTATGTGTTGGAAATTTGGTACAGAAAGTGAATACAAATACATATAATCCCTCTCCTCTTGAAGTTTGCAGTCTAATGCAGGAATAGTAACTAACGAAATACCCACACAAATGGGGGTGAAGCATTTTACCCAGAAGAGGTGAAGGTCATAGGAAAGCATGTAATAGAGGAATTTGACCAACTAGGCAATTGGGAATGACTTCCTTATAGAAGTAGTGGGAGGAGATATTAATGTGGGTTTAATTCAAAGAAAATCATTTTAAAGAATCATTCCAAGAATAGGCTCTCTCAGGAGGAAGCAAACCTCTCATCACTAGATGGGTGGACAGATGAAATGGTCTGATTGGCTGGTTGCTAGACGGTCAATAGGGGAAGTCACACATTTGGAAGGGCTATACTGGAAAAATGGAAAAGTCATTCAACACTGAAGTTCCTGGAGTCTATCTACAGTGACACCAGGCAGTCCCCAAGAAAGTCTTGCTAGAGGGCTTTTAACATGACTAGATTGAATATTGCTCTTTAGATACATGTACACATGCGCTCATATATAGAAAAAGATTGTGTGTAGACACATATATATGTATGCATATATACACATATATAATGTATAAAACATATAAAGTAAATGTTTTTAATTGTAATAAGAAGTTAGCATTATTATTTCATCAGCCAATGCCATTACCTCCCGCCATTCACTTCACCTCTATTCTGCCATGCTTGCCTTCTTTTCCTTTGCAAACTATTAAACAGAAATGCATTTTGGTCGGGTGAAGAGATAGAGTTAAGAATTAAATGCACTTAATGTTGTGCCTTTGCTCTTTTTCTCTTCGAACGCAGGTTTTTAATACTCCTTAATACAGGGGCCCAGAAAAAATGCCTGTGGACCTGATGCTTATAAATAAAGAACATGGCCATGCTCAGTCATTATATGCTAACTATTTATGGCAATTGTGACAGAGACCTTATGGCCTACTAAGCCTAAAATATTCACTATCTGGTCCAAACAGAAAATAAGGAAGCTATCACAGATTTCTAGGATTGTATCTAAAAGACCTACTATCCATAAATAAGTTGATTTTAGTATCAATGAGTATAATACATGCAATGGATTAACACTTATTAAATATAATTAAATTAAACCCACAGGTTCATAATTATACTTGAAAAACACAGTCACTTCAGGAAATCAAATAGAACTACTCATTATTTTAAAAACTGGTAAATTAAGGAAAAAAATTTATCCTGCCTTTTCTATACAACCCAAATTTTGATAAGTCAAGAATCAACAATCTCTTTTTTTGAGTTTACTAGCTAAGAATTAAGAGAAAATGAAAAATTATAATTTTGTCATTTCGCAGTTCCTAAGACAGTAATTGATCTAAGCAATACTCATTAATGGCTAGTAGCCTGACAAGAGAAAACCCAAATATTGTATATCTCCTGATAAGGGTGGACAGTGCCATGTAGGAGGAAGTCTTGTTTAAAAAACAAAACAAAACAAAAAAAACCCAAAAAACAATATATAGTTAAGCTTCTAGATGGAACGACCAATTTACAGAAAATACAAGGGCCCAAGGATCATGATTAATACCACCATGGGTATGTAATTTACAAATTTATAGACATACAGACCTGGGGAAAACTCTACAAGACAAATGACCTAGTTACCTCAATTAAAAAAAAAAAAATTCAAGTAAAGAGAGAGGAAGAGAGGAACCTACATACTATTGAAGGGAATTAATACATCACCAATATCAGTGTATGAATCTGATTTCAATCCTGCTCAAACATATCTATCAAAACTAATCTGAGGGCACATGAGTGGCTCAGTCAGTTAAATGCCTTCAGCTCAGGTCATGATCCCAGGGTGTTGGGACTGAGCCCCACATCAGGCTCCCTGCTCAGCAGGAAGCTGCCTCTCCCTCTGCCTGCTGTTCCCTTGCTTGTACTCTCTCTCTCTGTCAGATAAATAAATAAAATCTTAAATAAACAAACAAACAAACACTAATCTGAAGTCTCTTGGAGAAATGTGAATACTAAGTAAATATTTGATGATATTAATGAATTATTCTTAATTATTTAGATGTCACCATGGTCTTGGAGGGTTTTGTTTTATTTTGTTTTGTTTTGTTTAGTCCTTATTTTTTAAGGAATATATACTAAAATATGCAGACGAAGATGAAGCATGATGTATCAGTTTTATATCAAAATAATCCCACCAAAGGGTAGTGGGCAGCGGTATAGATGAAAAGGATCACCTGGGGCGCCTGCATGGCTCAGTCAGCTAAACTGCTACCTTCGGCTCAGGTCATGATTACAGGGTCCTGGGATCAAGCCCTGCATCTGGATTCCTGCTCAGGGGAGAGCCAGCTTCTCCCTCTGTCTGCTGCTCTGCCTGCTTGTGTTCTCTGTCAAATAAATAAATAAAATCTTAAAAAAAAAAAAAAAAAGAAAGAAAGAAAAAAGAAAAAGTTGACCTGTGTTGATGGTATGGAAACTGAAATCTAGTGCACCAGATTGATTGTACTACTGTCTTTATTTTTGTATTTGATGGCAAATTTTCAAAATAAAAAGCTATTGTGCTTCTTTTCATCTAGTTCATACAGAAGTGTAGTGATTAGAATTACAATTAAGCGTGGGTATATTTCAAAATGCTACTAACGGGAAAGAATATGGAAGTCAGCTCTCTAGCTTGAGAAGGAAGTACTGAGGAATCCATTCTGTAGGGCACAAGGTACATAATAACAGCAAGCCGAGATTTTATTCTCCTTTATTTCTAGAGACAGCAGGACTCTTGTAACTCCATCCCCAGCTCTTTTCTCCACAATTATTTGGCCTGGGGTGATGTGATGGGAGGGAGCATGCCAAAGAGGGGAGACACATGGTTAAATCGGAGTGGACTTGTTTTGTGCCTTTTGATTCTCATGAGACCTCCATGTAATTCTGCCAGTTTCAAGGGAAAGGAACTGTGACGGGGAAGGAATAAATAGTTCTTTTAAAAGCAAAAGTTGTTTTTCAATTTCTAGAAGTTCATAACCCTGACCCCACTAATCTCTTAAGGAATGAGTAAAGGAGTCGGTCTTTTTCTTGTTCTATATTTCTTAGCAAAGTATCTAGTCATAGAGACACTTGGTATCTTTCTTAGCCCATATTTGTTAATCACCTTCCAATGCCAGGACCTGTGCTACGAACTGAAACATTCACTGAATGTAAGTAAGAAATGCTTCTGTGTAGATCCATCTCTCTGAATGTCCAGAGGTTTCCAGTTAGGAGTGTCCAGGCAACAGGGCACACAGCTCAGGGCTTTCTGTGACTTTATTCATTAGCTGTCTGTTCCCATCTTGCTCCTTGGAGGCAGATGGTAGGGTTCTCCTTTTAGCGGGAGTCCACAGGATCAGGTCATTGCTCTTCTGTCATCCATGGAGAGCTTCTGAACTGACTCCCAAGCTTAGCCAAAGTCCATCTGGACCCAAGAGTTGGATAAGGGGCCAGTGCACTGCCCCTTCCTTTGTTATTCATGTGAGAACCTGTTCCTTCTTCCCTCAAAGTATCATCCTTTCCCACCCTAGGATCTCTGACAGGATTGATGCCAGCTCTGACTATGGCTTTCAAGAAAGTAAAGTTAAATTCTTGATTTTTTCTGTGGTTCTACAAACTGTAGAGTAAGTGATATATGCAGTATTCAAGAGCACCACACGTGTTCTTCTGAAAACAGGCTAGGAAAGGATGCTGAATTCCCAGGGCTCCTCACGGGAGCACGCTGAAGCCCACCCCCCAACCCCAGGCTGTCCCCTGAGGGCATGTTTGTATTTAGCTGACAAGGTGTTCCTAGTGCATAACACAACGCTTGACACAGAACAAGTGTCATGAAATCTTTGTGGAATGCATTGAATGGCTGAGTAATAAACCCCTGAACTCAGTAAATCGGCAGCCAGCTCAGTTTACAAGTTGCCTTTTCTGTTGGGACAGAGTCTCCAGATAAAGAATTCTCCCTGTCTCATCACAATCACACGTGAGCTTCCAGGCATGCACTATTTCACAGTGGTCATTTGGAGGAAGAGCAAAATTTGAACACCTTGAGTAATGCTGTTTCAACAGGTGTCACACACTCTTTGTGGTACATTCCAGATGCCATGAATTTAAATGGAAAAAAAATGTTTCTAAATTCTTTCGATAACCCTCAGCATTGAGTCTTCTGTTCCCACAGAATTGGGAAGACAACAAATTTAACTAGGTGCAGCTTTCTGGGAAAAGCAAAAGCCTTACTATACGCAGAACAAAATAATTTGGCATAGCAATCTACTCTTCTAATGTGTAGGACACATTAAAATGTAAAATATGGGAATTTTGAGATCAAGTATTTTCTTTAATTTTTTTTCAATATTTCAAAAGTCAGGGGGGGAAACCTGACTTTTTTTTTCAAATGGCTTGTAGAGGATGATGATTTTTTTCCCACGAAAGCAGTTACTTTTATGCCTAAAGTATAGGTGGGCCCTTAAGTATAAAAAGAACAGCAAAGATTAGAGAATCTCAACATCAAGCTATCATACTTGGAGCACTTTGTCCTGGAAACATTCTGGAGGGTTTGTTTATTTGTTTGTCTTTTAAGATATTACACCGAAATCTGAGACACATTTGGACCTAAGATTTTTCCTTCAAGTTAACATGGAACAACTTCAGGGAAATCCAACTAACATATTGTTAATTAATAAATTGGGAAGTTAATTAAATGCATCATGTAAGAACTATATGAAACTTCAAACAAATCCTTCTAGAAAATAAACTTTTAATTTCTTTTTGCCTAATTTCAAATCTATTAATAACCACAAGAAAGTCTGAGTACAATAGATTGCATAACAATTTAATCTTACCAAACCTTGGTAATTTCTACCAAAGACTATTTAAGTAAGCTAACTTGGGAATGGAACTATAATTGATATTAATGAAATAAATTAACTTTATTTCTTTGTGTCTTCCAATAAGGAGCTCAAGCTTTTGTCTATAATCCCTAAGTAACAATTTTTTACTTTCAAACCTCTCATTATTTAATGTTCAAATGATGTAAAGCTGATGCTTTTAAAAAAGAATTTACTTGGGTCAGGAGTTTTTCAAATCTTCTACGAATTAAAAACACTAGTAAAATAGTGTCTGAGATCCAGAAGTATTCAATCTGTTTGGGGAAATATGTCAGGCATTCAGTTTTCTACTTAACTTTCTTTTACTGATTTAAAACTCAAAGAATTGTTTCTGTCATAATTAAAAGATTTTAAACAGCTGCATGACTTTGTTCTTTCAGTGATTGGAGGGCTTTATTTTTCTGTAAATACGTAAACCTATCAAAGGAAATAAATGAACTTTATGTGCATCCAACATCTATTAGCTCATTAGAGACAGTATAATTTAGCAAACGCAACCAATAAAGGAAGTAAACAAATTGGCCCCCTGGTGCCCGGGCTGCCACAGTAGCTCCACGGGCTTTTTTTTTTTTTTTTTTTTTTTTTAAGATTTTATTTATTTATTTGACAGAAATCACAAGCAGGCAGAGAGGCAAGCAGAGAGAGAGAGGAAGGGAAGCAGGCTCCCCGCTGAGCAGAGAACCCGATGTGGGGCTCGATCCCAGGACCCTGAGATCATGACCCGAGCCGAAGGCAGAGGCTTAACCCACTGAGCCACCCAAGCACCCCTCCATGGGCTTTCTTCACGGGCTGTTTTCACCAGGGAGAAGGAAAAAATTGCTCATCCTTAGGGGTATATTAATTTATCCCCAATGAAGCATTTGCTCCCGAGTCAGTGCTAAGGTTAGGGACAGAGAAAGCATGCTTCTGGTCTCTAAAAACCCTAGAAAGTGTGATGTAAATAAGAACTTGCTCTCAGAACTGCAAAAGAAGCAGTCATTCCATAATTTACCTGATGAATATGGATGAATGAGGGAAGCCCTCAACAAAATGCTGGTGTGTTCACCATCCCCTTAGTGACTCCTGTCACCAGCATTGTCAACACCATTACTTAAGCCCTCTGGGTTTCAGGGGTTCCTTAACTGTAAATGGAGAATATGTAATCAATGGTCTCCAAGTTGCTTTCAGCTTGAATATGATCTTAATTCACAGGAAGGTAGTAGAGGCTGATAAAGGCTTGTCATGCTCCCTGCTCTCAGCGCTAGGGGATTTTTGTTTACCAAGAGCCTTAAAGCTTTGGTATCTTTACCCCAAATCATAAATCTCATCCATAAAAATATAATAGAATATAAAGGGAGCCTTTAGAGCACCCCACGAATTATATCTTCCCCAGCCATGTACTTCTCCTAAGTATAAAGTCACCCTTTGTATAAGCACAAGGATGTGCACGAAACCTCTCTATTGATTATCTTATCAATTTAAAGATACTTCTTTAGTGATGACTGACCACATACGTATTCTTTTTCTCCGTGATATTTTAAGAAAGTTGCCAAAGTCTTTGGGAAGGGGGCTGATTCTGAGCCCATGAAAACTAAGTAGAGGAGAGTAGAAATAATTTCATATGGGAATTTTGTCAAGATTCAGCACTACACTCTTTTGAAACAGACAAATTATCCATGTAGGAATCTAATACACTTAGGAATTCTTCTAAACACTTTTAAATATCTCAGAAAATTTCAGGGGTGACAATTTGAAAAAGACAATATTTGTGACAATGAAATGTGGTTTTAATGCCTATTTTCTTTGGCATTTTGTGAAGAAGAAATGACAATTACCACATGAAGTCACTCTATACATTCGACTAATTACAATATATGCATAACTTAGGGGTGATTAACTCCTTTGGAATTAGATATAGTTACATTCATTGAAAAAGTCAAATACTTATCCTCAATCTAATAGTTGGAAAAAATAATAAACATTTTAAATCACCAAGAAATTGTTTGTATTTGCTTCTTGATGGGCTTATGTGTCTTATCTTGTTTGTATTTATGATCCTTTGACCTGAAGTTTCTGGTTCATTTGCCAGATGGGGACTAGGAGTTCTGTTTTATTTGCCTCTATCCCTCCACAACACAAAGGCATTAGATCCCAATGGACAGAGGGTCCTCTTGAACTACAGGTAGATGATCTTGCGTGATAACTGCAGGACCACGGGCATTCTGGTGAGGTCAAACACACATCTGCTAATTAAAGGTCATAATGCAGAGCTGAAGGTATTCATATGCCAAGAAGTCATCCCTGTTTCCAAATGTTATATGGACAATCATAGGAAGGTTGTAGAAGATCTTCAGCTCTTCTCTGGGACATGAAGGACATGAAAGAGGAGACTCCCCTAGTTCGTCTACATAGAGAACTCCACTGAAGGATTTTCTCACAGCAGTGCTAGGTCTTCCTGGACCAGAGGGAGAGGGAGGAAGTGGGCCAAGTTGTGCTGCTATTTCCAAGCACTCTTTAGCCCAGAACCAGATTGATCTTGGACTTACCAGAAAAAGTAATTCAGGGACATGTAATGTACAGGGGTAAAGAGAGAGAGAGAAGGTTACCAGAAAGAAAGGTGCCTTAAATTTGTCATAAAACTTAAACCTGAAAAGGTATGAGGTCACCAGCACTATGAAAACACCATCTTCCTTCACGTAACCCATCCTCCCAAAAAAGTCTTCTCCACTGAGTACTTTTTTTTATGACTTATGTAGGACGCACACACACACACATCTGTCAACAGAACAACAGCCATCACCCAGCAGCACAGGCAAAGTCTTATCCCATGACCCTCAGATATATCTTAGTTTCAATTCTTCACTGAACACATACTGTCTATCGTTCTCTTATATTACCTATTCCTGGTGAAGAGCGCCACTCTCAGCCCTGGCCCAGAATGGCATACCTTCCCTTACCTGGTGTAAACTGACAGGACCATGGGAGAGTTTGCTCATCTTCAGGTGTTGTAAGATCAGTTTGCATTTTGCTGTGTCACGTGCAGCCAGAGGTTGGTCACACAGCCCCATACCCTGCCAGCTCCTTTCCACTTTTGTAGGTCTAGATGTAAGCCTTTTCCTCAGGGCACACAGCCCCTGTGCAGAAGTTTGTCTTTCCACAGCTTATGCCTTATAAGAACAGCCCTCCCGTGGGCCTGTTCAGAGCCTCCTGTGGGCCCAGGGCCAGGTGGTGCACCCAGGCCCTCTCTATGAGGGAGAACTGGCCTTGCCCAGCTGTCAACAATGCCGTGTATTTGGCTAAAACTGGAAGGGCCAGCGGTGGTAATCTTTTCCTCTACATGCCGACATCCTCTTCTGTCCAAATAACCTTTGGAAAACTCACAGATTTCACTACAACTCGTAAGCAAAGTTTCAGAATTCTTGAGACCTCCAGAGTCTGTTTCTATTTCTGAGTGTGCAAGCACAAACACAAACACGGAGCATCTTGTCCAGGCTCTGCCCCCTGAGAGCACCATGACTGAACCTGGCCTTTGTTTACCAGAACCCACTTAATCACTGGCCAGCTAGCACTCTCCACACCAGCTTGCCTGGGGCGTGG
Organism: Meles meles; assembly: GCF_922984935.1. Classification (NCBI taxonomy): domain Eukaryota; kingdom Metazoa; phylum Chordata; class Mammalia; order Carnivora; family Mustelidae; genus Meles; species Meles meles. The sequence continues at coordinate 95,804,404 of NC_060066.1, forward strand.
AAGAATTAAAGTTCAGCCGAGAAGCTTCTAGAAGAATGTGAGAGCCTGCAGAAAGAAAACGTCCTCCCACACACACTTTTTAAAAAATACCTCAGTAGATTTCAGGGAAATTTGAAATGAGAGAAAAAATTTGAGCTTTATAAATATTCTTTTTCTCTTTCTTCAAATAACATTGTACCTTTCAAGAGGAGGGGAATGAAATTCAAAGAGACCAGATTTCTCTTTCCAATTCAGTCACTGCCTTCAGTTTTCATGTGTCAACCTGTCTCTGATCTATTCATATAATAATAATAATGGTAATGATAATAGTAACAATAATAAGGAAAACAAACACTCAAGTAACATTAATTACATCTAAGCTCAAATCCTCATAGCAACATTAAGAAAGACCATCTACATTTTACAGATAGTGCAAGTGAGGCACAGAGACATCAAGTGACATACCGAAGATCATATAGCTAAGAAGTAAAGAGCTGAGATTCTAACCCAGTGTCCAGTGATGGAATGGTCTTAGCCAGTCTGTGGAGCACTACTGAGACCTGAGTGCTTCCTATTCCAAACTGAAAGGTGTAAGCATTTGCTTGGAGATGGGGGAGAAAGTGATAAAAATTAAGCCAAAAGTAACAGATACCTCTGCCCCTCCTTCAGCATCCATTATTAAGCTGTATTTGTAACCCAGGTGTCTGTTTGTCCTCCCGGCTGTCTCAGGATCCTAAGACCTTGGCTTGGAACCCCCAATTTCTCAGCATGTGATATTGGAAGCTTAAGCCAAGATTTCTGCAAATTTCTAGGTGCTTAAAACATCAGGGAGTATTTTACCTTTTGGTCTCCTCTTTCTATGACAGCACAACATTAAGTCTATTCTCACAAAACATTTGTGGAGAAATAGAATTCTGCAAAAAAAGGACTTGTTCCTGAAATGACATTGGACACCATCCACCCACCTCCACCTCCCCTGCCCTGGGCATTTCTCTGACTTGCCCTAACTTCAACCTTTTCCATTCCATCTGCGTCCCTTTCTCCGTTCCACTCTTCCAATTCCAGTAGCCTAATGTCCCCACCACAAAGTATAATAAATCCTCCGTCAAGCCTCATTCTTAGCAAGAGAATTTTGCTACTTGAGCCAGCTCTACAAAGTCTCATCCTCTACTCCAAGTGGTATATCAAGGAAATTCAGGTGCCAGCTATTAAGATAATTAATTTGTCCCACCTCCTTGCAATGGGATAATAACGGAAGTGTGATCAAAGAGAGAAGGTATGGTTGTATAAGACAAATTCTTAAGATGTAAGAGAATGTCTAAGCCTAATGCAACCTGTTTTTTGATATTTGATCCCAATTAAAGGCCTAGAATGAGGACCCCTGGGGGGAGGGACATGAAGGTGAATAAGACAGACCAAATGGCTCCCCCTGAGGCTTACCTTTGAGAAGCAGAGATGGACAACAAGTAAGCAATTGACCATTCACACAACAGCAGGCAGGGAGAATACCTTGAAGGAAAGTAGAGTAGAACCAGAGATGGAAAATAAAAATGTAGGAGGAGGTATTCTGAATAAAGTGGTCAGAGACCTATTTGGGTGGAGACCAGAATCAGTAAGGGAGTGAGTCATGTGCAAATGGGGGAAGAACACTCCAGGCAGAGGGAACAGCCAGTGCAAAGCCTCAAGGGGAGACCAAGGTTGACAAATGTGGTGAGAGAACATGGCTGTAGTTGAGTGAACACAGCAGTAGAATTCAGGGTATTCTGCCCTTTCAAGGCAGAGAGGAGTAGTCATGGTTTGACCTCTAGGTACAGAATTCTTTTTTTAATCAACCAAGTTCCTTGAACATATGATTCTCTAAAGACACATCTTCCCCACTTAGACCTAAGTACAGAACTTTATATTTGTTTGTATTTGTTAATCTTTATATTTATATTTTTAATTTTTTTTTGCCAAATTTAATCCATAATAAAAATGCTCAAATGTCATGGCTTAAATTATGGTTGTGTTATTTCTTCAAATTATTTTGTTACCTGAAAATTTGGTCAGCTTACTTCCATTGTCTTTATCCTCAACACTGATAAACTCTCTGCAGTTGAGTATATTCTACGCCATTGAACGAGGAATGTCCTTCAAAATTAAATGCCACTTTGTCAGAGTATGCATTCTTGATGGTCATGTGATATGAAATATAATTTAGTAGCTAATGCCCTATTGCTGTGGAAGGCATTTTGCTTCCTTTTTGAAATACCTCCCTGTGATTGTGTGTGTGTGTATGTGTGTGTCTCCATGCTCCCCCCCCAAATACTGCTATCTACTCTTTCTCTACTCTTTAAAAGGTTTTCTACTTCCACTCCCTTGGATGTGTTGCTCTATTCTTGCTCTATTTGTTTTCCGGAAGGTTCTAGTAAACTCTTCAAAGTCATACACAAACAAATGAGCCACCCAGCACCCTTTTTTCTTATCTTATCTTGATATGTACAGGTTGTGCTTTTGCATGTGGCTCTGGAGTGAGCCAACTGCCTGAGTCCAAAGCCTGGTTGTCCCCCTTCTCAGCTGTGCAGCACTTTGGTAAAGTCATTGGATGACTCTGTGCCTCACTTTCCTTGGTTGTTAAATGGAGATAATAATGGTAGAGTCTTAGGATTGTCATGAAGATGAAGGAGTTGGTAGCCAAAAAGCAGTGCAAATCACACCTGGCTCTTAGCAAGGGTTCTGAAAATATCAACTTTGATTTATACCACACATTTACAGATGGGTGTTTGTCCAACCAGGAAACTTTCTCGACTCAGGCCATGAATTCCACCCTCCATGTGACTGCAGCTGTTATTCCATCATCTGTATATCTTTTTATGGATTCCATTAAGGAGCTAACCTGTTACGGTCCATAATCAAAGGAGCGAGACTGATATAAAGCAAAGGTCAAGCAAAGCTTTATTTCACACCAAGCATCAAGAATCAAACTGACTGGTCAGGGCTGTCTCTTACAAAGAGGCAACCCCTCCCAACCTCACAGACTAACTTTTATAGAGGTGATTGAGCCTGGCCACACACAGGTGGCCAATGAGATTGCAACACACACAGAGAAAATTGCACAGTCACGCTAGGTCACACACCGATGGCCAATTGAATTTCAATTTAACCTAGTAGATATATGTGTGCCCACTATTGGATGTCTCCACCTGGCCTGACCTGCCCTTGTATCTGGGCTTTGCTACCTGGGACTGGTTTCCTGGACTTGCTTTTAAGTAAGTTCCTCTGGGAGCAGCAGGGTCAATCTAAGTTTACTGCATAAGTTCTTCTGAGAGGGGCAGTGTCAATCTAAATTTATTGCATAAACAACAAAATGGTTCCCTCTGTCTAAGTAGGCCCTTACAAACCCACTGTTGTATAATAAAGAATCCAAATGACCTGTGTCCTCAGGCCCTAGGCGGAGCCTCTAGACCTTAATGGCCCTGTTATTTATGGTGGGCCCTGGAGCCACACCTGCGTTTATGAGATTATGCAAAAGACATCATTCAAGATGGGGCTTGGCTATGCCAACCAGGCCAAGCACATGATTAGAGGTTTAGGAATTATCAAAAATGGGTGCTGGTAATAGGAGCCCCTGATTTGCAGTCAGTTGGTCAGATGTGTAGGAAATTTGGAAACCCCAGACTTCTCGCTGGCATCTGAAGTGAAGGCAGTCTCATATTCATGCCCTTAACCTGTGAAGAACTTCAGAATTGCATTGCAACCACCAAACTGCCCTGTGTCAAGGCTAAGTTCAAGTGAAGTATTTGGATAACAGAAAAATTAATTCTGGCCTTGACTGTGGTCTAGAACATGTTTCTTTGTTATTCTATCTATGAAACAACATTTCTTCCTTCACAGAACTTGCCTCAGTTTACTACACTCCCTAAAGGGAGGGCTGATTGAAGTCTACCTTCCTCACTAGGCTCTAAACTCCATGAAGAAGGCTGGAACTCAATAGATAGGTGCTGGATTGTTCACTGAACAAAACTTACTAGCCCGAGAACTTCCACCACCCCAATACACTTATATCCAGGTTAAAAAAATTCATGACTAATTTCTATAATTGAGCCTCCCAACAGTGAGAAAAGTGATTCACATTAATAACTGTGAGAATAATTATTTTCTTAGGCATTGACCTAGGCATTGGGAATGAAGAGATAGTAAGAGCCTTCAAGATACTCAGGGTTTCTTTTTTTAAGATTTTATTTATTTATTTGAGATAGAAAGAGAGAGTGAACAGGATAGAGCATGAGCAGGGATTGGGAAGGGGTAGAAGGAGAAGGTAGGTCCTGGGCTCTTCAATATTAGAAAGTATGTGTACCTTTGGCACCTCAATGCTTTGTGCACAACATAACACATACAGAGGGGAAGGCCATTTCTGTGTCAGATGCTCAGTGTTCAACACACTCAGAAGGGAAAGGCTGAAGACAGGTCAAAAGAGGTTGAGAAAAAGAAACATAAGATCCAGTCAATGAAAATGGAAGTTTGAAATATAAAACTTGTAGGAAAACAGACATAGAATATTCTCACTTATTCAACAAATACTCATTAGAATTCTATCATTTATCAAGCATTGTGTTAAACACTGAGACACAAAGAGGCAATGACATGATCCCTGTCCCCAGAGAACTTATGGGCCAGTGGTGAGCCCAACAAATAAAGAAACCATTACAGATGCATTAGCCCACAGTTGTAATGGTTGTATGTACCAAGTGCAGTGAGAGGTGAGAAAGAGGAGCTCTGTGGCCAGCCTGAAACTGAAGGAAGACATTGCAGAGAAAGTAGTGTTGGAGTTGCAACTTGAATAATGGTAGGAATTTTCTGGTGGCTAGGTGAAGAGAAGGTGTTTGCAGAGAACTTCACAATCAAAAGTGTGGGAGCACCAGGGAGAGTATATATTTGTCTAAATACAGGTTATTGTATGTTATTCAAATATAAGGTGCATGTATGAGAGAGAGACAGAGACAGAAGAGGGGGAGAGAGAGAGACCATGTTAGGCCACAATAATCCTTGGCAGCTATCGAGGAGCTGGATGATAAAATACTGAATGTACAATATAATAAAGTTTAGATCACAACTTCTAAAAGAATTTTAAAAATAAACAAATGGATGAACTAGAAAATGAACTGGATTGTTCTGAGGATGGGAGTCTCATCACCATATTGGGAAGATTTGAATATCATAAACATTATTCTGAAAGCAATGCAGAGAAGTCCAGAGAAGTGAAACAGAAGCAAAGTAATGTGACCTTTTAGTGCCACTATGTCAAGGGGCATTGGAGATAGAATACGAAGGACAGACATTAAAGAAGCTTAGGATCTGGGATCAACAGACTTGCAGATGGGTGAGAAATGGAAATAGGTAGTCTTTGAAGTGTCCAAGGTTTCTAGCATGAATTCCCAAATAGATCATGGAGCCATTATTTGAGATGGGAACACAAAAGAGCAATTGGTGAATTTATTGTGGGAAAGCCACATAGAGTTTTCTCATGAGCAGCTGGAGATCAGAGAAGTGAGTTCACTGGAGAGTCAGGCTTGGGAACCACCAAGTCTAAGATATAGTTGAGCTTACAGACTAACTTAGCTTGATCAGGGAGACCTTATAAAGTGAGAAGAGGGGAGGCAGGGCAGCCTGCTATGAAGAGCTTGATGCAGACATCCTGACCTTGACTGTCATCTACAAGGAGGCTGTTCTAAGAAGAAAACTAATAGTCACTGGTCCAGAGTTTGGTTCTGTGAGTTTTCCTTTAGATTTCTTGTCCAGGTCGTCTACTTTTTTTCAGTATATGCATATTTGATGAATAAATGCATGAAAATACCTGTCATTAGCAGACTAAGCAATATATGAGCAAGCAAGCAGGAAAAAAAAAAAAGAAGAAACAAGGGAAAAATTAAACGTATTAAAAGGGAAGTGACCTTATTGTATGTATATGTTAATGGAAGAGACATAAATTATATGAAATTAATCAGAGTTAGACAAATAAAAGTACCTAGTAATATTATCTTAAAAGGAACCAAAAGAATAGGAATGAAAATGAAGTGAGTTCAATTTTACATAATTTCAGATAGAGGAAAAATCATGTGTGATTAAATCTCTGAGTGTAAATGCATTACATTATCTCTAAGAACAGTTAGTATTCTGTTGGGTGGTTGGAATGGGACAGCCAGGTGGTGATTTCTCTTTGAATAACCAACTCGTGTTTCTCCAGCAAAGTCAGCAATTAATTTTGAGGCATTTCAACAGAGATCAGAGCACCTTTATTTAATAAAGTAGAGACAACTGTAGAAAAAGAAAAGAAAAGCTGCAGATATAAATGACAAACTGTAAGAGGGAGGAAATATTCAAATTAAGATAATTCTCTTTCCATAAAAACACATGGACGACTTAAGTAAATTGCTATATAATTGTTCATAGCCAATTTAAGCACATCTATTTGCTATTTTGCTGTCCAAGAAATGTTAAAGCACAATTTGATCAATGGGGAAATCTGATTTCAATAACAAACCTTCACTACCAGAATGGAGCATTTTAAGAGCTGACAACTTCACTTGCAAGAGGGGTTTCTACTGTTCAATTTGGTTTGACATGAACAATCCTAAGAAATTGCCTCTACTCTCTTCCTTCCTTAAAAATGGAAACCTGAATCCTGTCTTCTTATTTGAATGTAATCTTTTGAACATAAAGCCGGATAAGAGGGTAATTAATTTATAAGACTAACTCACCTAATTAAACACAGCCCCATGTGTCTCTACAAATGAGCAGAAATCTCAAAGTGCTTCAGATTTTAGATTTTTAAATGACCTTTGTATGACCAATAAGAGAAATAATTCATTGAACAGCTTCTGTAAGACTATACAAAGTGTCAAAATAATCAGGAGAAAAGAGAAAAGTAATAGCCAAGTATGACATCAAGGGGAAAAAAAATGACATGACTATTGTATTATGGTGTCTTACAGACAAGACTGGCTACATCACCTAAAGAGTCCAGTGCAAAATGAAAATGTCAAGTCCTTTGTTCAAAAACTTGCCCAAAAGCACCATTAAAATGTACTAAAATATGAAACTTTTTTCTTGAAGCTTTTTACTTTCTCTGACGGTCTCTCTCTTGACTTACAATTGTGGGTTTTTTTTTTTTTAATTTGTGATTTAGTGTTGTTCTAAGTAAATAAAATTTTAAAAATTTAGTAATTAGCACAAATTCTACCTTCCATCTTTACATTGTGCAATCTCAGTTTTTAAAGCAAATATGAGCATTTAATTAGGCAGAATCACCAAATTACACAATTTGTATTTTGTAGTTCTTTCTTGCATATTTATTGTTACCAAAAAGTGACAAAGAGTGAAAAAGGTGCATAAAACTAACTCATCTGTTTTTATATCACTCCTTGATATGCACAACCTCTACCAGCTCTTTACCTCAGGCTTATGAATGAGGAAGGAGGACTGAAAGGAAAAGGAACTATGCTATCATGTGATGGCATTTTCAGTGTTTGACTAATGTTAAAGAAGTAACACTAGTATAAAAGAATAAAACAAGCTTCCATGGTCACACATTTTTCTTAGAACACCACTGACTTCTTTCTGTGTTCAAGGTTAGTTCTACTTCAAACAGAAAATGTGGGGGGCACCTGGGTGGCTCAGCGGGTTAAAGCCTCTGCCTTCAGCTCAGGTCATGATCCCAGGGTCCTGGGATCGAGCCCCACATCAGGCTCTCTGCTTAGCGGGGAGCCTGCTTCCTCCTCTCTCTCTCTCTCTGCCTACCTCTCTGCCTACTTGTGATCTCTATCTGTCAAATAAATGAATCTTAAAAAAAAAAAAAAAAAAAAAAACAGAAAATGTGGCCCCTTGGGGCCACTAAGGCCCCCACTTACTCAGTCATACATATAACACACTTGCCTGTACCCACTTTGGGCGACTCCCATATGTGGTGGATCTACCAGATTTCTTGGTTCATGGGCTCTCACAATGCTATATGCAAATGAGGCAGCAAGGAACAGCAGTCACATATTTCTGGGACCTTATCTGCTCATAGGCACTTCCATTGTCCCTTTGGACTTCAGCTACAAAATACAAGCTCAAAGAAGTTTATTAAGAATTGTAGAACCAAGCATGGAGTCCTTCTGAGCATGGGTCTTGTGTTGACTGTGTAACACTTTGTGCATCTATGAAGCCCATCCAGCTTACACAGCTTTGAAGGGGTTGGGGAAATCCACATATGACAATCTATGTGGGCCAACAAGGGATCATTCAATGACACATCATTGTATCATTGTGGAGCAACCACTTTCAACAGTGCGTCCACTGAAGGATGCCTCTGAATGATACTGCTCTGGTGTTCTAATATTCCCAGATTTGAGATACTATTGGCCTGTTCCTCAGTGGTGTTCCCATCCCAAACTAAAGACATTAGTTTTTAAAAAACAAATGAACACAAATATAATACATAATACATAACTAAAACTTTAAACATAGCCAGAAGCAATGAATAAAGACTACCAAGTTACCTAACAGTGCTGGCACATTCCACTGACAACAACTGCGATGGCGAATTGTGTTTCAAATGTTATCTAATGAGCTACTCAAATGAGGTGTTGAATGTTCACATATTGAAATGCATGCTTTTCTTCTGCTATCCACTTTACTAATTTTGAAGTCATCACTGTTCAGAGTAAAGAGAAAATTCTAAGAAAATTGCTCTTAACAACAGCTCAGTTTACCCTTTTCATTATAATTCAAGAATTTTTAAAATAATATAATTTGATTCAATGTAACTCGATACAACAAAGCAGTACAGATTAGGAAGACAAGTTGACTTCAGCAGAAATGAGACAAGTAGACATGGCATAAGATTTGAAAGAGAAGATTGACAGTTTTAAGTTTTATAGGTCACTCAGGTTTGTTTAGTCTTACACACTAGACTCTGAATCCAGGCATCCAGGTTCAAATCTTGGTGAGATTTACCATCTACTCTGAATTAGAATATTGTCATTTTGTAGCCCTAATGGAAACAGAGATGTGGGCAATGAGAGTCAGTGATGACTCAAATCATGAGGTAAAATGGTGGAGGGAAAATGACAATGGATGGGGCAGACTAATAGCTTATGAACTCACTGACCAATGTTAGTATCATTAAAGGACAATGGATGTGGCAGGCTGATAGCTCATGAACTCGCTGACCACTGTTAGTTTCCTCATAGAAATACACAGTACCACATAGGAAATAATAACAACAATAACCACGAATGAACCTGAATCTGACCAGATGTATAAATCTAAACAGAATTTAGAAGAACATGTCAATTGACCCTATGAGTATGCAATCATCAAAGTTCAGCTTATGGAAGGCATTATGGGATAACCAACTTAGCTTCCACAAATAAATTGCAAGGAACCAAGAATGTCAGAGAGTGGAAATTTATAGGTGAGATGGCATTTAGGCTACATACCAGACACATATAATTTGTGAACCCTGTTTGGATCCTGATTCAAACACATCCACAGTGAAAAAAATTTATGTGACAATAGGAACAGATGATAATTTGATATTATTTAGAAGTCATTATTAATATTTTAGGTGAGATGATACATGAACTATTTTTAGAAAAAAAATTAAATGTAGAGATTTTAAAAAATTGCAGTTATAATTAGATAATGTCTGGAATTCAAAACTATCCTCTGGTAGAAGTGGGGAGGTCTCATCAATGAGATTGGTTGTGAGCTGATATAATTGTTGAAATCAGGTGATGGGTATAGAAGAGGGGAGGCATCATTTTATCACTATACTTTCATGCTTTCCAATATTCTCTCTACTTATACATATGTTTGAAATTTTCTATAATAAAAAGTTTATTTTTTGAAGGTTTTTATTTATTTATTTTAGAGAGAGAGAGAGCAAGCAAGGTGGAGGGTTAGAGGGAGAGGGAAAGAGAGAATCCCAAGTAGATTCCCTGCTGAGTACCCCTCACAGAGCTCAATCCTAAGACCTCGAGATCATGACCTGAGCCAAAATCAAGAGTTGGAGGCCTAACTGACTTAGCCACCAAGGCACCCCATAATAAAAGTTTAAAACAAGTTTTTGGAAACAGTAGTCAATGAATGATTTCACAGCATGAACTGGTCTCCTCTTCTTCTCCATTCCACTTCTCTTCATGGCACTGGCATTGTTCACTTTATGTAGAGTGCCTTGAAGCAGCTACTTCCCCAAGGTCACAACTGTCCAACTTACAAGCCCACCCCCATTGTGTCCCCCTTGCCCTTCCTTCTTCTGTCTCCTGCCTAAAAACGATAGTCCAATACACATATAATCCATTGACTGTCTGCACCAGTGAACCTATTCTATCAGAGGTCAGTCCCCATTCATCCCAATCTTCTCCTCCAGCATCAGGATACATGGATACCAAGTCTGTAGCACTTCTTGGTGTAAACAGATGCAAACAATATAATTATCATCTTAGCCCATCTGTTTTACTTCTTTCCTCAGACCCATCTCTCTGGCTTCACAAAACCCTTCAAACTTCCAAGTCAAGTACAAAGATACTTTTACACTTACCTCCATGCTTATTTCCCCACTAGACAGGGAGAGTTTTGAAGCCGCAAATGTTCCTCATTCATCCCTGTCTCTCCAATTTAAGACACACTAAGAATTCAATAAAACTGGTTTTTGTGTGTCTGTGTGTTTGTTTTTGGTAAAGGAAGAAAGGGAAGGAAGGGAAGAGGGGAGGGAAAGAGAAAGGAAATGGTTAAAGACATTTAGAGACTAAAGATTCACAATGTCAATGTTAGATTCATGTATCTGGCAAGCCAGGGGTTCATATTTTTTATTTGAATAATGCTTTATACTTATAACATGTTTTTACAAGTTCTCCAATCACAGAAAACAAGATCTATGGAAAAATCCATAAATGCTGGTGCCCAGTGTCCCTGTGCTTCCTGGAACACAGTCCTCTGCAGATCTAGGTGTGATGTAAAGCATATACCTATACTCTAGCCTCTCTGCAAAGGGCTTTGTATGCCCTCAAAGGGACAGCATGAATAAAGCATCTTACCTATTCAGATGGCCCCACAGTTGAGACCTTTGAAGTTCAGAATCCCAGAGCAATTTAATGGATTGCCATTGATCCCAAAGCATGATTAAAACTCTTTCTTTAATCCCTAGCACATCTGCCAAAAGCAAAAAATAAAAACAAAACTTAATCATTCTACACAGATTTATTGAACAACTACTATTGCCTTGGTCTTACGCTCTAAGGGTAAAAACAAGAATAAAGCTTAGTCTTTATCTTGCAAAACTTGTCTGATGGAACTCTCTGTGCTTTTCCATAGAAGTTGGGACTGTGAGCAGGAGAGAAATTAGAAACCTAAGAGTTGAAAATGTCCTTGCCATATGAATGCTCTTTCACTTTTTAGCTGACAGTTACTCCTTCATTCATTCATTCAGCAGGTGTTTATCGCACACTTCCCCTGTGCCTGCCCTGTTCCAGACACAGAAAAGAGCCATGAATGGAAGAGACAACAGCACTGGCTCCCAGGAAACGTGTCTTCTGGGGCTGAACACTGATCCTACTCCAGCAACAAGACTGGGTCCACTCTTCCTCCCATTAATGCACTCAAAGTGTTATTACTCGGAAACTCTACAAATGGCTAAATGATTGACATAACCTGAAAATGAGACGAAATTGGTCCCATGTAAGATTAATAACTCGGTTTTCATTTCCTCAGATACAAAATCTACAGAAACCAATTATTTGTGTTTCTGCCCAGAATCTGCCATTTGAGCTTTTCTTTCTCTTCTCTGATTCTTCTGGACCATCCTTAGGGATTCTGTCTTCCTGGAGTATTTTAGGTAACTATTGTTAAGCCTCCCTGTGATTTAGCTCATTATCCTTCCATTCCTCAGGGCTTAGACCAGTTCTCTAGAAGAGGAAAATCACCTGAACACCACACACATACTCAAGATTCAATCACCAAGCAGGGAAAACAAAACAAACAAACAAACAAACAAACAAAAACTGGAAAAAAATAACACTGGTACACCTAATACATTTTGTTTGTGTTTCAGATTTCAATTCAAACTTCACTGACTGACCCTCAAACCAGATTAGAATTAAGACTGTTTCTTTATAAATAAAATCTAAAAAAAAAAAAAAAAAATTAAAGACTGTTCCTTTAAAACACTTATAATAACGGAGCACCTGTGTGGCTCAGTGGGTTAAAGCCTCTGCCTTCGCCTCCAGTTTCGATCCCAGGGTCCTGGGATTGAGCTCCGCATCAAGCTCTCTGCTCAGTAGGGATCCTGCTCCCTCCCCCCACCTGCCTCTCTGCCTGCTTGTGGTCTCTGTCTCTGTCAAATAAATAAATAAAATATTTTAAAAAAACACTTATAATAGGGACAACTGAGTGGCTCAGTCGCTTAAGCAGCTGCCTTTGGCTCAGGTCATGATCCTAGGGTCCTGGAATCAAGTCCAGCTTCAGGCTCCTTGCTCAGCTGGAAGCCTGCTTCTCCCTCTGCTTCTGTCTGCCACTCTGCCTGCTTGTACTCTTTCTCTCTCTTTCTGACAAATAAATAAACTATTAAAAATAAATAAATAAAGCACTTTTAATAGAATCATAACATTAAAGGATATTTATTTGGGTGGTTATTTGATGTCTGTTTTCCTTTCTTTTTTTTTTAAGATTTTATTTATTTATTTGAGAGAGAGAGAGCACATAGAGGGAGAGTGACAGGGAGAAACAGACTCCCTGATGAGTGGAGAGCCTGATGCAGGGCTCAATCCTAGGACCCTGAGATCATGACCTGACCAGAAGGCAGATGCTTAACCAACTGAGCCACTCAAGCACCCTGATGTCTGTTTTTCTTCCCTATGACAGGGCACAGAGTAGCCAGTCCATGAACATGTGATGTATAGATAAATATTGAACAAGTGATTCTCAGACCCTGCAGAAGCTCCATATTGGAGAAAAATTATAAAACACGAGGTTAATCACTCAAAGTTTATATTTCATTTCATAATAAATTATAGCATAACATTGGTTTTAGAAATACATATTCTTTTTGAACAACAAACTAAGTAAAAATAATTTTTAAAGAATTAAAATTCCTGTATTTAAGAGGTAAGATGGTAGAGGATTAACAGACTGAAATGACATCAGGTCCCAGGAGTTCAGCCACATAATATCAAACCATTCCAAACACCTACAAACTCAAAAGGAGATAGAAGAGAAGAAGAGCAGCAATTCTAGGAACAGAAAATCGACCACTTTCTGAAAGGTAGGACATGCAGAAAAGTGACTGAAGTGACAGGAAGATAGATGTGGGTGGGGAGGAGGGTCCAGCTCCCAGCAAGCAGTGGAGCAGTGGAGCACAAAACAAGAACTTTTAGAAGTCTGCTCCACTAAAGGACATTGCTCCAGAGGCTAAGCAGGGGTGGACCCCTCATGGAGACAGTGTGGTCTCAGGTCCTACGGGGTCACAGAAAGATCGGGGGTGTCTGAGTGTGGCAGACCTCCCAGGTATCAGAGCTGGGAAGACAACTACAGAGACAGAGCCAAGGAGTGAGCTTTTAGATCAGGGTTATGTTAAACCATGATCCAAAGCACAGTCAGGCCACTGTTCCCTCGAGCAGGTACCCCACAAGTGGCAGATCTGGGAAGACTCACCTTCCTCCTCATGGAGGAACAGTGGGGAAGGTAGGTTTGAAGATTCCAAAGGGGACTCTGCACCAGAGATAGAAATGCTCAGTCACAGGCCAGGTGAGCACAGATCGCAGCCAGAGACCAGGGAGACAAGAGTGATTGACTGCTTTTCTCTAAGGGTGCACTGAAGAGTGGGGCCCTAAGCTCTTGACTCCTCTGGGCTGGATATTGGGAAGTCACCATTTTCATTCCCGTCCTTCAAAGCTCTATGGAAAAGTGTCCAGGGAACAAAAGTTCCTGAGAGCAAACCTGAGCAGGTTACTTAGCCTGGCCCCTGGCAAGGGCGGTGCAATTACACCTCTGGCAAAGACATTTGAGAATCACTGCAACAGGCCCCTCACCCAGAAGATCAGCAAGAACATCCAGCCAAGACCAAGTTCACTCTCAAGGAGAACAGCAGAACTCCAGAGTTAGGGGAAAGCAACACATAGAATTCATGGTTTTTTTCCTGTGATCCTTTAGGATTGCAAAGTTACATTTTTTTTTTATTTTTTCTTATTCTATATTTTTAACTTTTCCTCGTTCCTCTTTTAACGTTTTTTTAACGTTAAGTTTATCTTAACAATATCTCTCAAAAAAAAAATCTTTTTAAACCTTCATTGTTATACCCATATTTTATCCCTTCATTGTATTTAACCTTATTTTTTGTACCATACAGGGTTTTTTTTTTTCTAAAAGTTTTGAGATATAATCTCTTCTAATAGATCAAAATATACCCTAAATCCAGCACATGGCTTTGTTCTAGACTCCAGCCAGACAACATTATCTCCTTTTTTTCTTTGTCCAACCAACATATTTTTATCAATTTCTTTTTTAGAATTTTTTTTAATATTCATCTTTACAGTCATATTCCATCCCTTCATCATGTTTACCCTTATTTTTGTATGTATATAAGGTTTTTCTTTCTTCAAAATTTTGGGAAGTAGTTTCTTCTAAGAGACCAAAATACATCTAAGATCAAGTGGGTGGTTCTTTTCTATTCACCAGTTATATATATATATATATATATATATATATATATATACACAAAATAACACACACATATATAAATACACACACATATATAGATGTATATTTTTTAAATTTTTATTTCTTTATTCCCCTTTTCTTCTCGCCCACAATTCGGGTCTCTTCAGAATTGGTTAGCGTACACTTTTCTGAGGTCTTTGCCACCCTTTTCGTATTTTATTCTCTTATTCATATATTCTTATCTGCATAAAATAACAAAGCAGAAAAACTCACCACGGAGGGGTGCGGGGAAAGAACAAGAAGCAGTACTGATGGTTAGGGACCTAATCAATATGGACAATGGTAATATGTCAGAACTAGAGTTCAGAATGATGATTCTCAAGGTACTAACTGGGCTCAAAAAAGGCATGGAAGATATTAGAGAAACCCCTTCTGGAGGAAAAAAAATCTCTTTCTGGAGAAATAAAAGAACTAAAATCTAATCAAGTTGAAATCAAAAAAGCTATTAATGAGGTGTAATAAAAATGGAGGCTCTTACTGCTAGGATAAATGAGACAAAAGACAGAATTAGTGATATAGGAGACCAATTGATGGAGAGTAAAGAAGCTGAGCAAAAGAGAGACGAATAACTAGTGGACCACAAGGGGAGAATAGGAGAGATAAGTGATATCATAAGATGAAACAATATTAGAATAATTGGGATTCCAGAAGAAGAAGAAAGAGAGAAGGGACAGAAGGTATATTGGAGTGAATTATAGTAGAGAATTTCCTTAATATGGCAAAGGGAACAAATATCAAAATCCAGGAGGCACAGAGAATTCCCCTCAAAATTAATAAAAATAGGTCTACACACCATTTAAACTTACAAGTCTTAGTGACAAAGAGAAAATCCTGAAAGCAGCTCAGAACAGTAAGTCTGTAACATACAAAGGTAGAAATAGTAGATTGGCAGCAGACTTATCCACAGAGACCTGTTCAGGCCGGAAAGAACTGTATCCAGTTAAGGTATCATTGAAAATAGAAGGAGAGATAAAAAGCTTCCAGGACTAACAAATATTAAAAGAATTTTCAAACACCAAACTAGTTTTACAGGAGATACTGAAAATGGTCCTCTAAGCAAAGAGAGAGCCTAAAAGTAGAAGACCAGAAAGGAACAGAGACAATATACAGTAACAGGCACCTTACAGACACTACAATAGCACTACATTCATATCTTTCAGTAGTTACCCTGAATGTAAATGGGCTAAATGCCCCAATCAAAAGACATAGGGTATCAGAATGGATAAACAAAACAAAACAAAATCTATCAATTGCTGTCTACAAGAAACTCATTTTAGAACCAAAGACACCACCAGATTTAAAATGAGGGGGTGGAAAACGATTTACAATGCTAATGGCCATCAAAAGAAAGCTGGGGTAGCAATCCTTATATCAGATAAATTAGATTTTAAGCCAAAGACTATAATAAGAGATGAGGAAGGACACTATATCATACTTAAAGGGTCTGTGCAACAAGAAGGTCTAACAATTTTAAATATCTATGCCCTTAACATGGGAGCAGCCAACTATATAAAGCAAATAATAACAAAATCAGAGAAACACATCAACAATAATATGATAATGGTAGGGGACTTTAATACCCCCCACACACTGAAATGGACAGATCATCTAAGCAAAAGATCAGCAAACACCTTAAATGACACACTGTACCAGATGGACATCACAGATATATTCAGAATATTCCACCCCAAAGCAACAGAATATACATTCTTCTCTAGTGTGTATGGGACATTCTCCAGAATAGATCACATGCTAGGTCACAAATCAGGTCTCAATCAGTGCCAAAAGATTGGGATCATTCCCTGCATATATTCAGACCACAATGCTCTGAAGCTAGAACTCAATCACAAGAGGAAATTTGGAAAGAACCCAAATACATGGAGTCTAAAGAGCATCTGACTAAAGAATGAATGGGTCAACCAGGAAATTAAAGAAGAATTGAAAAAAATCATGGAAACAAATGAAAATAAGAAAATACACTGTTCAAATCTTTGAGACACAGCAAAGGCAGTCCTGAGAGGAAAGTATAAAGTAATACAACCTTTCTCAAGAAGCAAGAAAGGTCTCAAGTACACATCATAACCCTACACCTAAAGAAGCTGGAGAAAGAACAGCAAAGAAAGGCAAAACCCAGCAGAAGAAGAGAAATAATAAATATCAGAGCAGAACTCAGTGAAAAAGAAACCAAAAGGACAGTAGAACAAATTAACGAAACTAGGAGCTGGTTCTTTGGAAGAATTAATTAGATTGATAAATCCCTGGCCAGACTTATCAAAAAGAAAAAGAAAAGACCCAAATAAATAAAACCATTAATGAAAGAGGAGAGATCACAACCAACACCAAAGAAATAAAAACAATTATAAGAACATATTATTAGCAACTATATGCCAGAAAAATTTGACAATCTAGAAGAAAAGGATGCATGCCTAGAGACATATAAACTAGCGCAACTGAACCAGGATGAAATAGAAAACCTGAACAGACCCATAACCAGTAAGGATATTGAAGCAGTCATCTAAAATCTCCCAACAAACAAGAGCCCAGGGCCAGACGGCTTCCCAGGGGAATTCTACCAAACATTTAAAGAATTAATACCTGTTCTGAAACTATTTCAAAAAATAGAAATGGAAGGAAAACTTCCAAACACATTTTATGAGGCCAGCATTACCTTGATCCCAAAACCAGACAAAACCAGAAAAAGACCCAACCAAAAAAAGAGAATTACAGACCAATATCCGTGATAAACACAGATGTGAAAATTCTCACCAAAACACTAGCCAATAGGATCCAATAGTACATTAAAAGGATTATTCAACACGGCCAAGTGGGATTTATTCCAGGGCTGCAAGGTTGGTTCAACATCTGCAAATCAATCAATGTGATACCATACATTAATAAAAGAAAGAACAAGAACCATATGACCCACTCAGTAGATGCTGAAAAAGCATTTGACAAAGTATAGCATCCTTTCTTGATCAAAACTCTTCACAGTGTAGGGATAGAGGGTACATACCTCAGTATCATCAAAGCCATCTATGAAAAACCCACAGTGAATATCATTCTCAATGGGGAAAAACTGAGAGCTTTTCCACTAAGGTCAGGAACATGGCAGGGATGTCCACTATCATTCCTGCTATTCAGCATAGTACTAGAAGTCCTAGCCTCAGCAATCAGACAACAAAAGTAATAAAAGGCGTCTGAACTAGCAAAGAAGAAGTCAAATTCTCACTCTTAGCAGATGATATAATACTTTATGTGGAAAACCCAAAACTATTAGAACTCATACATGAATTCAGTAAAGTGTCAGGATATAAAATCAATGCACAGAAATCAGTTGCATTTCTATATACCAAAACAAGACAGAAGAAAGAGAAATTAAGGAGTCAATCCCATTTAAAACTGCACCCAAAACCACAAGATACCTAGGAATAAACCTAACCAATGAGCCAAAGAATCTATACTCAGAAAACTATAAAGTACTTATGAAAGAATTTGAGGAAGACACAAAGAAATGAAAAAAAGTTCCCATGCTCATGGATTGGAAGAAGAAATATTGTGAAAATGCCAATGCTACCTAAAGTGATCTGCACATTTAATGTAATCCCTTCAAAATACCATCAATTTTATTCAAAGAAATGAAATAAATAATCTTAAAATTTATATGAAACCAGAAAAGACCTGAATAGTCAGAGGAATGTTGAAAAAGAAAGCCAAAGTTGGTGGCATCACAATCCAGACTTCAAGCTCTATTACAAAACTGTTGTCATCAGGACAGTATGGTACTGGCACAAAAACAGACACATAGATTAATGGAACAGAACAGAGAGCCCAGAAATAGACCCTCAACTCTATGGTCAACTAATCTTCGACAAATCAGGAAAGACTATCCAATGCAAAAAAGACAGTATCTTCAACAAATGGTGTTGGGAAAATTGGACAGCAACATGCAGAGGAATGAAACCGAACCATTTCCTTATACCACACACAAAAATAGACTCAAAATGAATGAATAACCTCAATGTGAGACAGGAATCCATCAAAAGTAATACATCAAAATCCTTGAGGAGGAATCCTTGTTCTCCTTGAGGAGAGCACAGGCAGCAACCTCTTTGACCTCAGCTGCAGCAACTTCTTCCTAGAAACATTACCAAAGACAAGGGAAGCAAGTGCAAAAATGAACTATTGGGACTTCATCTCAATAAAAAGCTTTGCACAGCAAAGGAAATAGTCAATGAAACCAAAAGACAACTGAAAGAATGGGAGAAGGTGTTCACAAATGACATATCAGATAAAGGGCTAGTATCAAAATCTATAAAGAACTTATCAAACTCAACACCCAAAGAACAAATAATCCAATCAAGAAATAGGCAGAGGATGAGAACAGACATTTATGTAAGAAAGACATCCAGATGTCCAACAGACACATGAAAAAGTGCTCCACATCACTGGGCATGAAGGAAATACAAATCAAAACCACAATGAGATACTGCCTCACACCAGTCAGAATGACTATAATTAACAAGTCAGGAAATGACACATGTTGGAGAGGATGCAGAGAAAGGGGAACCCTCCTACACTGTTGGTGGGAATGCTAGCTGGTGCAGCTACTCTGGAAAACAGCATGGAGGTTCCTCAAAAAAACTTCCATGCTCTTTTGAAAATAGAGCTACCCTATGACCCAGAAATCGCACTACTGGGTATTTACCCTAAAGATGCAAATGCAGGGATCTGAAGGGGCATGTGCACCTGAATGTTTATAGAAGCAGTGTCTATAACAGCCAAACTATGGAAAGAACTTAGATGTCCATCAACAGATGAATGGATAAAGAAGATGTGGTATAAATATACATAATGGAATACTATGCAGCCATCAAAAGAAATGAAATCTTACCATTTGTAACAAGATGGATGGAACTAGAGGGTATTATGCTGAGCAAAATAAGTCAATCAGAGAGAGACAAATATCATTTGATCTCCCTGATATGAGGAATTTGAGAGGCAGAATGGGGGCTTTGGTGAGTAGGAAAGGAAAAAAATGAAACAAGATGGGATCAGAAAGGAGATAAACCATAAGATTCCTAATCTCACAAAACAAACCAAGGGTTGCTGGGGGTAGTGGGGGTAGGGAGAGAGTGGTTGGGTTATGGCTATTGGGGAAGGTATGTGCTATGGTGAGTGTGTGAAGTGTATAAGCCTGACAATTCACAGACCTGTACCCCTGGGGCAAATAATGTTAATAAAAATAATTTTAAAAAAGAATTAAAATTCCTATCAAAGACAAAAAAGGAGGAATTGTAAATATGATTTCAAAGTTTACCAAAATATACAGTATTTAAAGATAATTTGGTTTGGAAGACTCTAGATATTAGCTGATTTTAATTCTGCATGTTCAAAAGTAGCTAATGTATAATTTTTGGAACACAATAAATAAATATGCTCTATTTAACCATCATTCTGCATGCCTTCCACCTGTCAGAAGTAGATCATTTTTATCAGGTCCTGTCTGTTTGAAGTCACCTTCATTCTATTCATCAAATTGACAGTCTTAAATGAAAGTCAGTGTTCTATTTGATTTCCCACCACTATAATGTGCCTTCAGCCACAGCAACCTTCAAATTGCTTTTCCTAGGAATGATCACAATATGATAAGCTCATAGCCGAAAAGCCTTAATAAATCAACTAGCATAGAGTATAAAAGTGAAAAATGTACTAAAAGAGAATGTCAGATCTCATTTATTTTTAATTTTACTCTTTCAGTACACACATATCATTTTTTATGTCTAAATGTTATCTCCAAATCATCCATTCAAAAGGGGTTTTCAAATTAATTTAATTTCCATATCCTGTGCAAGAATACACAATAAACAAAAACAATCTGTCAATGGTCAAACCGCATTTTTCTTTCTCAAAGGATTAACCACAGCCTGCCTTAACTTCTGGAGGGGAGCTGATTCACTGTCTCAGAACTTAAATCTTTGACTTGTATCATGATAGCTTGAAGAAATTATTAAATCTGGGGTCTACCACAAATGAGGGATGCCTCAGCATCAGTTAGGACCTGTTCAGCAGCCAGTGATTGCAAGTACATGCACCAGTGGTTCAAATCATCATTCTTTTTTCAGCAGATTTTATTTTCAATAACTTCTATACCCAGCATGGGGCTAGAACCCACATCCCAGAGATCAAGAATGCTCCACTGACTGAGCCAGCTGGATACCCCAAAACATCATTATTAATCCCAACTTGTAGGCAGGCAGACAGGCCCAGGGTCAGTCTGGCATGCCAGCAATGCCATCAACTATTTGTACTCCTCTCCTTTTCACCATGATCCTCACTCAACATGTGGGCTGTTGCCTTGCAGACATCATGTGCTCACACAACAGTGTCCAAAGGGAAGAAGAGAAGCCAGAAGAGCTGTCTTCTTGCCCCTACTGTCTCCCGCCCTTTTATCAGGGAGATAAATCTTTCCCAGAATTTCCATTTGAGCTCAAAGCCTAGAAGTGGTCCCATGCACACCTGGGACTAATTGTTAACAAAAGAAATGAAGTTACAATGATTAGCCTGGATCAGTTATGGTTCAATCCTGGAGAACCCACACTAACAAAGCAGAAAGAGACTATACTGTTTGTTTTCCAAAGGAAGGACCACAACCAACCAAAAAAGATGTATTTGTCCCTCAAGACAACCATTATTCCATCTTTAGCAATTTGATTCATTGAACAGGGACATGCAGTGAAATTGAATAAGACCAAAGTATACACAATTGATAAAATATTAGCCCTGAATAATTGAAGCTTTAATAAAAGGCTGGAAGAATTTCATTCTTACTTTTAAAATAATTCTAAGCATGTTATAGTTACAATAAGGGCTTCATTACTGAATATCAGAGATTTACCATTTTCCTTTCAGAGAGTGACCCTTAACATTTACTAAATGACATTTATTAGATTAAAAGAACAAGTCCTCTAAAAAGAAATATGGAATGGTAGAGAAGTGTCTAAATCTTAATGTTGAAAGCCCATGAATATCTTTATGTCATCTCTGCAGAGCTATTTTGTGATAAAATATGGCCACTTCACATGCCAGGAGCACCTTCATACTCTGCTGTCATCAACCATTACTCAGATTTTGTACAAACACTTTGCAACCACCTACTTATCAGTCTACGTAACTATATCACCACCCTACCTATATTTATGATTTTGCCCACAAAGGTATCAAAGGGCCGCTATCAAGTCCTCACTTACACACATTGACACCATTTTTCTGGAGTACTAGTTCATTATTATATCCACAAAGTTCATCATGGAGAGATTTTTTTCCTGAGTAAATTGCTGCTGAGTCCCAACAGTCAGCTCTTCCTCTTGTAGGTTCCCCCTAACCATTCCTTTGAGCAGGGACCCATAGTGTTGCCTGGGCTAAACTCTCCATCCGCTGACTCAAACATGGTTTCCATTTGGAAGGGCAGCACATCTGCCCTCATTCACTTCTCTGGACCAATCATTTTCCCCATCATTCTTCAAATATCACATTATAGTGCTACCCTAAGGATATCCCTTTCTGTTTCTGTCCTCAGATGAAATGCTTCTAGACAAGTTGCTTTAGATACTTTTGTCAATGTGTGTCCCACTCTGATATATCTTTCTGCTTGCCACAAAACAATGCAAACCAAACGAAGGTCAAGTAGTTATGCTTTCTCCTTCTGATCTTTCAGCCTGGACTACCTGCCTAAAGAAAGAAACTTTACGTTCCTTGTACATTTTCATAATCCAAACATAACATTGAACTGTACAATAATTTATTTTCTTTTACTTAGAAAATGAAACATCTCTAGCAAATTTGTAATGGTCATCAGTTCTGGGTTGATATACCATTCTCTACTCTCCTGTGTTTTTACAAATTCTCTTTAAATTTTACCAGTGGAAAGCTAACATCTTTTTTGTCCCCACTATCCATTCAGCAAATATTTTAAGCACCTACTACTACTTGCCAGGTGTTGGACTAGATGCTTACTAAGTGCCCTCCCTAACCAACACCATTTGGATTATTTTCTGCATTTTTTAATTAGAGGATGGATGCATAGAGATCTTAATTAACTTGCTCAAAGCCCCACAGATATTAAGGGAAAGTGTCAGAAACCCATACTACCTCTTAGTTCATTTCGATGTAATGTTCTTAACCCTACTAATAAGCATGGTCTACTTTGTGATACTTTGCCTTGCTTAAGTGACTCTCTCCTATGGTTAGCACGTGTCTATTTTATTACTGACCTCAGTGATAAACTCTGTGTTTATGGAGTGCTGCTTCAGGTTTTAGATGCTCCCCACCTATCATCTTCATCAAGATGAGTCATAATTTTGATAGTGGCACTTCATTTTTTGTGTGTTTCAAGTGCCTCCAAACATGTAACTCTGAGCACAATCGGCATCAAATTTAGAAAGGCAAAAAGTCCAAGGGCAGTGGGGTGGCAAATCCCAGAGAAAAGATGACACCAAATTCCCCTCTGCCCCAAATACCACTCTACCTGATGCTCTTCCCTCCATCTCCCTCCTCATTCTCATCCCAGGTGATTTCCCCTGCTCTCTGCCCTGGACAGTGATGGTAGACGTCACACGGATCCTGTAAGTCCAACGGTCTTTCCCTCTTCTGCTCTTCGACCTCAGCTCTACCAATTTGCAAATCTCCTGTTCTTTGCTCCAACCCCTGGCTCCCCTTCATTTTCTATGTTCAGAACCCTCTCCTTGTATCTGTGCTACAAACTAAACAAAGCAAAAGCCATGTTATAAAATGTCATCCTCTTGGATCACCCTTCTGTTAAGTGCTGTAGACAAATGCATCACAACTGCTGAACTTTTTAAAACTTGCATTCTTAAATTCTCGAGTCCTCATCTAATGAAGCCTCTAATGCCCTACCCTAGCAGTACCTGACTTGAAGACAATTTAATGAGAGTTGCCAAGAGTTGTTAAAAAGCTAAGTTGTTGAAAGCACAGAGGCTAGAGCCAGAATCGCTGGGAGAGATTCCTGCTTCTACCAGTCCCTTGCTGTGTAATTTTTGGGTAAGGCATTTAGCTTCCTTCTGTCTTGATTTCCATTTTACACAAAATTCAATTAAATATATTTTCTACTCATAGAGATGGTATAAGGATAAAATGAGTTAGGACTTATAAAGGACCTAGAAAAGTGTCTGGCGCATAAGAAGTATTATTTAGAGTTTATCAAATATATTTCTAAAAGAAAGAGAAGAGACAGCTTTACATTGTTAAGGAACCCAGAGAACCCCTGTTAGTAATGTCACATTTCATAGTTGCTAGAATGTTACTTTCTGTTATCGGAGAAAGAGAAAACTAGGTCCCCTTAAAATAAAGGTAGGCTCTTAAGAAAAGCAGATAGTCATGGTTAAGTAGGCAGCCATGAAAATAGTCCTGAAGACAAAATTTTAAAAACAAAGCCCTAGGCCTGGACTCGAGGCAGCCACATAAGAAAAAAAAAATCAAAACAGTGAGAAATCAAACTAGAACATAAGAAAGTAAGGAAGCATAGACAGATCACTTCTTTTTCTTTTGTTAAGCTTTTATTTATTTGACACAGAGATAGAGAGTACAAGCAGGCAGAGCAGCAGGCAGCAGGAAAAGAAGAAGGAGGCTCCCCGCCGAGCAGGGAGCCCGATGTGGGGCTCAATCCCAGGACCCTGGGATCATGACCCAAGCTGAATGCAGCCGCTTAACCAACTAAGCCACCCAGGAGCCCCATCACTTCTGAGGAAGGTACTCTGCTAGGAAGTGGCTGTGCAACTGACATATCTTTCCAGATGGTTCTTTTTCCATTTACCACTCGTGTAAAACCAAACTCTCTTTTATTCATACTATGTACAATGTGCAGCTTGGTGATGGGTAATGTCAGCACTTTCCCTGTGCACTTTTTAAAAAAGATTTTATTTATTTATTTATTTGACAGAGAGAGATCACAAGTAGGCAGAGAGGCAGGCAGAGAGAGGGGAGGAAGCAGGCTCCCTGCTGAGCAGAGAGCCCGATGAGGGGCTCGATCCCAGGACCCTGAGAACATGACCTGAGCTGAAGCCAGAGGCTTTAACCCACTGAGCCACCCAGGCACCCCATTCCCTGTGCATTTTAAAGATTTATTGGTTGGTTGGTTGGTTGGTTGATTTGAGAGAAAGAGCAAGAGCAGGAGGAGCAGAGGGAGACAGAAAATCTCAAGCAGACTCTGCAATGAGTGCAGAGCTGCTGCAAGGCTCAGTCTCACAACCACGAGATCACAACCAAAAGTCAGATGCTTAACAAACTGCACTACCCAGGGGCCCCTTCCCTGAGCATTTTGAACACACTATCTTGTTTAAATGCACTAACACTGTGAGAGAGGTACTGCAGTCTGCATTTTGCACAGGAAGCACCTGAGGCTGGTGAAGGCCAATGGTCTCTCTCAGAGTCATGGCGCTCGTAAGAGCAAAGCTGACAGTCAGACTCAAAACCCCCTGCCTCCCTACTCTGCACTCCCAACTGCTCAGCTTAACTTGCTATTCAAAGCCCTTTCCAAAGGTCTTATGGCAGCAAATGATTTGAAGTGGAAAAGATTTTAGATGGGGACATGAGAGATCTTGCTTCTGGTTCTCGATTTGCCATAAAATAGTGGCTCAATTTTTATTTTAAGCACAGCAAGAAAATACTGGGGCTAGGCCTCTGATGTCAAGAAACTTGAAAATCTGGTAGGGTTAGGCAAAATTTTAAACTTATTTTTATCACATTTTGTTTAATGTTTTGTTTTATCTTATTTTAATTGACTTTGGCCAACTAAGATGGAGTTTAACCCCAAGACCTGTGTGTCTTAGTTACAAGGGAATAAGGAATTTCTTTCAATCAGAAGTGAGACATAGTTTGGTGGAGATATATAAGAAAATCTCATTTCCTCACGATTACACAGGAAAAAGAAAATTAAAGTTAATCAGGATCAAAATTAAATGTGCGTGTCCTTAGAAAAGAGTCTTCTGTGTTACCAAGGGTGTGTCACCAGGGCCCAGCGGCACTCCTCTAGGGGGTAGCACCCTGCCCCTCGCTGCCCTCCCTTGGGAAGGTGGCAGGGAACACTCTCCCCTGGGCATTTCTCTCCAGGTGCTGCAGGCGTCCAGAGGAAAGAGAGTCTGTCCCTGGGAGCAGAGGGTGTGCAGTGCTAGGGACTGAGTCTGTTCATAGTGTAGGAATGAGTATCCATCCCTTTTGGCCCACACATTAAAAATCCCCGCTTTCTGGGCGCCTGGGTGGCTCAGTGGGTTAACCTTCTGCCTTCAGCTCAGGTCATGATCTCAGGGTCCTGGGATCGAGCCCCATTTGGGGCTCTCTGCACAGTGGGGACCCTGCTTCCCCCTTTCCCTCTGCCTGCCTCTCTGCCTGCTTGTGATCTCTCTCTCTCTCTGTGTCAAATAAATAAATAAAATCTTAAAAAACAAAAACAAAAACAAAACACATTCTCCCAGCTGTCCTCCATGAGTCATGAAATTGGTGTTCTGATCTCTGCCTCTCTTGCTCCTGCATGTCCCCTAACTAGATTTGACCCCTGGAAGAGAAAGGGGTGGGTAACAATAGCAACAATAGTAACAATAATGACCATACAATTTTTGCTAGATATTGCCCTTGATTTGGGTTTACTGAAGCATGCCATGTTGATTTAGGCATATGTTGGCAAAATGAATTTCATTACCCATTTTAAATACAAAAGAGATCTGAAATGTGGCCCCTTCTGATTCCCTGAACAACCTCAAGGACTATTCTGGAAATGTACAAAATTTACAGAGTTGTTCATCCACACTAGCAGTCATCTTGCCACTCAATACTAATGAGGGTCCAGGTCTCTGTGCTCATTTTTACTTCTATAAATTTTAGAAGTCACTGTGCCCTTTCTTTTCCCCAGTACTATGTTGGTATTCTACTGATATCTAATTATCTTTTCAGCCTTCTTTTTTGAGAGGAACAATACTGCTTTAGTTTTTCTAACAGGCCATTTAAATGATAATCTCTTTTAGAATTAATTGACATTTTCTTTATTAGTCTCTTGATTTAAGTACAAGTATTTGAATATACATTCAGAAAACATCATCCCAGATTCCAAGGGTTTGTGTGCCTTCTGAGGTTGTTCATAAATGCCAAAAGATCTCCTGATAGAACCTCCATGGTGCTTTGGGAATGGCTGTGATGATAAACGATTCTAGGGCTTCTCATTCTGCCTAATTAGAAATTTATATTTCTTTGACAGGCACTTGTTCCAATGGTTTTTGACTAAGCACACATTTGTTGAACAGGAAAACTTTATCTCGACTCCATGAGTAAGGGGAAGTGGGACTGAGCTACTGAGAGGCGTCTAGAAAAAAAGATTTATTGGGTTATTTTGTACATTTTTTGAGGAACCAATTTGTTCAATAATTGACAAAAGTAATCAAAAAGATCAAATAGAAAATAAAGATGTTACTGGGAAATCTGGCAAGCCCTACAACTCTAAATTATTTGTAATAGTAAAGGTAGTACGTAGAGACTACAACATGCATTTTTTTAACTAAGTTTCTTTTACATGAATAAAATTCGGCCATACTAAACTTTCTGCTTAATAGCTCTCCTTGCCATCTATGGAGTAAGCACAACCCCTCTAAAGTCAATGTTGCAATATGTTTTTGTTTTCACTTCTGTTTTCAGCAGAGAATACATAGTTCCTGCCCAGGAGAAACGAGATGGATCTTATCCCACAGTATACCTGCAAGCTCAGTACAGATACAATGTCTCTGAGACATTTCTCTCCCTTGTCCCACTTCAACAAATCAAAGAAACATAGGCATTGAGATAGTCTCTCAGACTTCATTCTTTTTATTCCTCCTCTCCTTCACTAATGATGTTTGCCTTTTATTACATATAGAATTAATTCAATAAGATTTAATTCCTTAGATATTTTTAAACATTTTTAAAATATTTTATTTATTTATTTGACAGAGAGAGAGAGAGAGATCACAAGTAGGCAGAAAGGCAGGCGGGGGGTGGGGGAGAAGCAGGCTCCCTGCTAAGCAGAGAGCATGATGCAGGGCTCGATCCCAGGACCCTAAGATCATGACCTGAGCCGAAGGCAGAGGCTTAACCCACTGAGCCACCCAGGTGCCTCTAAACATTTTTTTAAATAACTAGTTGTTAGTTAGACAAAAAGAGAAGAAAAAAGTAGGGGGGAAAAAAGAGAATAAAGCCTAAGTGACTTTGGAAAATTTAATCTTTTTTTTCTTTTTTTTTCCTTTTTTTATTGAAATGAAGTTGACATACAGTATTACATTAGTTTCAGGTATACAACATAGTGATTCAACATTTATACACATTAGGAAATGATCACCAGGATAAGTCTAGCTACCATCTGTCAACCATACAATTACAATATTGTTTTTATTGACTATATTCCCTATGCTATACTTTACATTCGAGTGACTTACTTATTTTAAAACTGCAAGTTTTACCTTTAATCCCCTTCACTATTTTTTGAATGGAGGAAGAGATTGGGAAATTACTTTGTGACAAAGCAGTGTGACCAACTATATCATCAGAGTATTTTAGACACTGTAATTTACAAAGAACATATTACCCATGTATCTATGGTATGAAGCCCATTTCAGATTTGGCTCAAATATACCAGTAAAAAAATTTGTATTAAAAAAAATTCTAATATAATCTCTAAAATCGCTAATTGAACATCTAAAAAAATATGTCAAGTTGCAAACATCTTGGCTAAAATAGTTATAAGACATTTTATTTTTAGACAGTAACTTTCACCTTAATTTGTTATGGTTTGAATATACAATAAGTAGTCACAGTTGCTTTGAGCGGATAAATACAGAATCCAAATGTATCTGTGGAATGGTGAAGTTAGAAGGCACATTGCAGTGAGTCCAAACATTGAAGGAGGGTAAAGAAGTGTTGACATTGAGTGTAGACAATTCTTTCAAGATGTTTAGATATGAAGGAATAGCCGTGGAAAATTTAATCTTTTTTTGAGTTAACTTTACTAAATTCAAACACGTGGTTCTGTGTAGACATAGTCCTGAAGAAGTAATCCAGGCATTGTTTCCCAGTTGCTTCAACTTGGTCAAGAATGGCAATTATTTGCAATCAAACACTAATTAATTCACAAGGCTGTTTGGGAAGAAAGCTTAGTGTGAAATATATATTCTACCAGGGAAAGCATATTTATATTATTTATATTTTTACTAATATTGTTCATGTTTCCATTTTAAGTCTCCAACCTTGATTAATTTCTCCTTTTAAATCTCTGAGGACACCTAGGTGGCTCAGTTGGTTAAAATGACTGCCTTCGGCTCCGGTCATGATCCCAGAGTCCACTTCTCCCTCCGACCCTCTCCCCTCTCATACTCTCTTTCTCAAATAAATAAATAAAATCTTAAATCAATAAATCAACCAACCAATCAACCAGCTAACCCACCCTCTCTGAGTCTGGTCAGTTATACAACTCAGTACCCAGTGATCATTGTGTACCGTGGTGCAGGTGCGACTCATACTTCTACGTGATAAGGGAAACGCAGCCTGCTGCTCAAGAGAAGTGCCCCTAGAGAGAAGATGCCTACAGACTTTTCATGGCAGTGCCCTATGTACCAGAAAGAGTGATGACTTCATAATTGTCTAGCCATAAACCCAAATTCCATAAAGTTGTTTCTTACGGTGTCACTCCGTTCATGATTCACATCCCCAGTCCATGGTAGGGAAAACAAATATAAAAAAGGCAAAAATGAGGGGCGCCTGTGTGGCTCAGTGGGTTAAACCTCTGCCTTTGGCTCAGGTCATGATCTCAGGGTCCTGGGATCGAGCCCCGCATCAGACTTTCTGCTCAGCAGGGAGCCTGCTTCCTCCTCTCTCTCTCTGCCTACCTCTCTGCCTACTTGTGATCTCTCTCTGTCAAATAAATAAATAAAATCTTTAAAAAAAAAAAGGCGAAGATGAGGCAGTACAGGGTGTCTTTAGGGAGAGAAAAGTAAGCTCTCATGTCCTTTGTATCATTCTATTCTCTCACCTTCTGTAAGTCCTACCCTACATGTTTCATCTGTATTTTGGGAAAGGCGTTTCTCTGACAGTAAATTGATCCCTTACTGGCCCTCTGCTCTGAATTCACCCTTTTGGCCCCCTCTGTGAAAGTGGTTCTGGACCATCTACAATATTGTTGCTCTGCCAGCTGGTGGGACATGAAGCTTGGTAGGTAAAAGCAATGAGAGAAAGGCGGGAGTGTTTGCTTCCTGCTTCTGCCAGGGTTCCGCAGGGCCAAAGGCTTCTCCAGCACCCAGCTCCTAGAGCACCCACTGGCCACCAACACCCAGCCGCCACCGCCAGCAGTGCCTCCCAGGCAGGGCTGTGGCAGAGGCTGGTGCCTCCAGGCAGATGTCCCCACACAGCATTCTCCTGAACCTTGGAAAGAAGATTCCCAGCAAGCTCCAGAGAAATGGTTTTCGGGCAAATTCCACCTTCGTGACATGACAGCGACTAGTCTGCCATCCAGTGAGCCAGGGCTGTACCTGCCTCATGAGGTCTAACTTGCAGCCCTTTTCTGAGTGCGTCTCAGCCCTCAGGGAGGCTGCTACTTACAGCGGCTCTTCCTATCTTCTTCAGAGCTCGCTCTAGTTCTCACCAGACCATCTTACTTCAACCTCTTGTTACAGTTAACATTCTTTTTTTTTTTTTTTTTTTTTTTTCTCATTTTATTTATTTTTTCAGCGTAACAGTATTCATTCTTTTTGCACAACACCCAGTGCTCCATGCAAAACGTGCCCTCCCCATTACCCACCACCTGTTCCCCCAACCTCCCACCCCTGACCCTTCAAAACCCTCAGGTTGCCCCAACCTCCCACCCCTGACCCTTCAAAACCCTCAGGTTGTTTTTCAGAGTCCACAGTTAACATTCTTTACCTTAAATCTTCCATGCTCAAATTTCTTTTTTTTTTTTAAGATTTTACTCATTTATTTGAGA
Source organism: Meles meles (assembly GCF_922984935.1). Classification (NCBI taxonomy): domain Eukaryota; kingdom Metazoa; phylum Chordata; class Mammalia; order Carnivora; family Mustelidae; genus Meles; species Meles meles. The sequence goes on from NC_060066.1 coordinate 95,835,125, forward strand.
GAGAGACAGTATGAGTGGAGGGAGAGGCAGAGGAGGAGGGAGAAAGCAGGCTCTCCATTGAGAAGGGAGCCCCACGTGGGGCTCAATCCCAGGACCCTGGGACCATGACCTCAGCCGAAGGCAGACACTTATCCGTGTTCAGATTTCCATGCGGTTTTTCTCTCCTGACTGGAACAAGACTGACAGAGTAATTACTAGTGACTAATATGTTAATATAGTATCACAACTAACCCCCTCTCTTTAAGCTAACCAAAGATAACCAAAGGATGATGGTTACCTATTACTTTTATGTTACTGTCATTGTTGTTACTTTTATTTCAATGCCAAGATAAACTTGAGATTTGGGGATATTTTAACTATATGTGTCAAATATGAGTTATGAATAGATTAGATTAAATAATATAAAGAAAGTTTCAAAAGTTAAAATGTGTTTTTGAGGTGAGGGGACTCTATAGGGCACTGAGGTTCGATGTCAGGGTTTGCTTCTTAGGAGCTGGAGGAGTTGTACAATAATCCAGCTGGATGTGAGCCTGCCATGGGTCAGAAACAAGGGTATGGGGGTTATGGATATTCCTTTATTTGCTTCTCTCAAAAAAAAATCTTGGGGCCCTTGGGTGTCTCACTCAGTTAAGCATCTGCCTTCAGCTCAGGGTCCTGGGATCCAGCCCCATGTCAGGCTCTCTGCTCAGTGGGGAGCCTGCTTCTCTCTCTGCTGCTCTCTCTCTCTCCCTCTCTCTCTCAAATAAATAAAATCTAAAAACAAAAACAAAACAAACCTTCAAGGAACATATTGTTTGTGCCAATTATATAGATGAAATATCTGAACCTCGAAACTAACTTGCTCAAATTCATGCAATCCCCAAATGGTAGAGTCTAGATTCACAGCCAGACTCTCTCCGACTTCAGAGTAGTTTTTCTTCTCTAACATGATTTAAGGAATCATGGCAGCTTCTGGGGACAGTCTGGGGACACAGTCATTTACTGCCCAGACACAATAGCAGCTATGTTACAATTCCAGGCCTCCTGTTTACTGGTCTTATTCATTAATTTAATCTAATACCCTAGAAATGTGTGCAAAATTATATATCTCAGATGATGCTAATATCTTTTTCCTTGGGCAAGTGGCAACTTTTATAATTAGAAATAATTCTCCTTCACATTTTTCCTTTTCAAATATGTATCTATGTACTAATGCACTTCTTAATGATTCCTCACCAGATGATAACTCAGAAAGAGATTTTGTATTCTATCCATACTTCTCTGTGGAAACAAACTTCTCTCTTGATGACCAATCAATAAAATGCTCCCATTAGGAAAAAAAAAGCGGGGAGTATAGTCTCCTGGGCTGCTAAAATGTGCGACACATTTTACCGTCTCTTACTGAGAATATGAGTATTGAAATGTTGTTTGTTTACAAATTGCAAAATCCATAAGAAATCAAAGAAAAATATCCAGAACTTGAATTTCAAATAAAAATTCTGTCATGGTGAGTTTGAATCTAACTGCGTCCTTGGCAATTATTAAGTGCTTGCTAACTTGCATAATGGCTCTGTCACTTAAAACTCAATACAAGACAAGAATTGCAACAAAACGCCAGTTTAGAATGGAGAAAATCTTTAGGGTATATATTATCTATTAACTTTCCTTCTCCTAACAAAAGTAACAACACAAAACATAGGATGGTTCAAAGAATATAAAAATCTTTACACAGAGTGCAGAGAAGTAGCAAACAAAGACCTCTTTGTCAAGGCCACGTCATCAAAACAATCTAAGACATTTAAAAGCACAAATGCATTCAAACACGTCTCCTCAAGGACTCAGGCAGCTGTGAGGAGTCAGAAGCCTGCTGACTTAATCTGCACCACCCCCACCCCTCTGAGCCTGTGCAATATAGAAACTTCTTTGTTATTTTGGACTTGGAAATCCTGTTGTCCATACAAGGGATGGACATAGTTTCTGACACTCAAGCTTCAAATTCCTTGCTAATGGCTTGGCCAAACTCAACTGGTCACTAAAATTGAACATAACTCCTACTTTATACATACTGCTAACCCCTAGCCCTAAACAATTCTTCTCATGAAATTATGCCAAGATTGGGGCAAAAATAGCCCCTTTTTAAAAAAGTGATTTATACCTTCTGTTCACCTGCTTTTTAATGACTCTGAGCCATCCAATTTGAATTGCAAACCATAGAATATTTTGCCATGCTTTATTTTTAAGACAGAACATACCTTATGCTCTTGCATAATAATTATAGCAATAATTAGTCATTTTAAATCAACCAAGTACTCTAGGCATTTAAGGAGAATTTTATTCAATAACAATTTACATATACAAGAGATCAAATTACAATAGCTATTAAGTATAAAGTAGTTTATTTAGTTCAAGCCTCTATGATGATGTAGACATTAAAAAATGCTTTCAAGACTAATTGTCCAAAATCAATTCAGAAAATATGTTTGATCACTCACAATGCCTTATATTTTTTATTAAAAGTACCTTGTCTCTGGGAAAAAGTCAGTCTCTTCAATAAATGGTGCTGGGAAGACTGGTCAGATACATGCAAAAGAATGAAACTGGGCCACTTTCTTTCACCAGACACAAAATGGATTAAAGATCCAGATGTGAGACCTGAAACCATAAAAATGGTTTCCTTCTTGAAGAGAACACAAGCAGTAATTTCTCTGACATTGGCTATAGCAACATCTTCCTGGATTTATGTTCTGAGACAAGGGAAACCAAAGCAAAAATAAACCATTGGGGTGCACCTGAGTGGCTCAGTTGGTTAAATGAATGCCTTTGGCTCAAGTCATTATCCTGGAGTCCCAGTACCAAGTCCCAAGTTGAGCTCCCTGCTCAGCAGGGAGTCTGCTTCTCCCTCTAACCCTCTCCCCTCTTATGCTGTCTTTCACTCACTCTCTCTCTCAAATAAATAAATAAAATCTTTAAAAAAATAAACCACTGGGACTTTACCAAAATAAAAAGTTCTTTACTGCCAAGGAAACAATTAAAAAACTTAAAAGCAATCTATGGAATGGGAGAAGATACTTGCAAATGACATATCTGATAAAAAGTTAGTATCCAACATATATAAAGAACTTTTAAAACTCAACACCCCCCCAAAAAAAATCCAATTATAAAATGGGCAGAAGACACAAACAGACATTTCTCCAAAGAGTGCCAAGAGACACATGAAAAGATGCTTAACATCACTCATCATCAGGAAAATACAAATCAAAACTACAATGAGATACCACCTCACATCTGTCAGAATTACTAAAATCAAAAACACAGAAAACAATAAATGTTGACATAGACATGGAAAATAGGAACCCTCATGCACTATTGGTGGGAATTCAAACTGGTGCAACCACTTTGGAAAACAATATGGACATTTTTCAAAAAAATTAAAAATAGAACTACCCTACAGTCTGGGAATCGCATTACTGGGTATCTACCCCAAAATTACAAAAACACTAATTCAAAGGGATGCGTGATTCCCAATCTATGTTTATTACAACATTATTTACAATTGCTAAACTATGGAAGTAACCCAAGTGTCCATCAATTGCTGAATGGGTAAAGCAGATGGAATATTACTCAGTCATAAAAAGAATGCAATCTAGCCACTTACAGCAGTATAGGTGGAGCTAGAAAGAATAATGGTAATCAAAATAAGTCAGTTAGAGAAAGACAAATACCATCTGATCTTACTCCTACATGGAATTTAAGAAAAAAATATGCAAAAGAAAAAGAGGAAACCAAGACACCAACTCTTAGCTATAGAGAAAAAACTATTGGTTACCAGTGGGGAGATGAGGGGGTGAAACAGGGGATGGAGATTAAAGAGTACAATTATCATGTTGAAAAAAATAAAATAAAATAAATTTTAAAACAGCTTGTCTCCACAAAATAGATTCCACATTCTTGGTGACCCATATGAAAGAAAAAGTATATATTTTTATAGGGAGTATTAAGATGACACCAAGTTCAGAAGATAATTGAATGCCATATAAAGTCAAGTTCCTATGACTTAGTGCTTTGGTTTTGTTCTGAGCTCCTCAAACTTTATTCTGAGGGCCTGGTGTAGAACCTTAAATAACTTCAAAATTGTTAAGTCTGCATGTTGTGTATTAAACATTTATAAGACTTTTCCATTCCCCCTCTTCATAAATCTGCTCTGGTAACAGAGAAAAATTCCCTAAATCTTCAAGTAAAATTGATTCTCCTCCAGTGATGCTCCATGTTTGTGCTATAGGTTCTCACATCTGCTGGGAAAACACAGCACACTCCAGTTGGCAGAATACAGGCAATCATATCAGGAAGTCACTGGTTATCTCTGAAAGAATTCTTTTATTGCTCTGACATGTTTTCTTTTTCAGTGAAAGATGAAGTACCAGCAACCCCCATGAGACACTGTTCAAAAGAGCAGCAAGCCATAGGAAGAGAAGCCTAAGGAAAGACTAATGCATGTGTCCATCAAGAACGTTTGGGTGTAGGGGCACAGTGGTACCCGACTCTCCCGCCTGGGTCTCACCTTCAGAGATCTCACCTGGCTGTGACCAGTGCGCTTGGCCAGTGCTTACCTGAAAGTCTTCTAGACAGTGAATGGAACTTCAATCTTACAACATTCCCTCAGTACGTGAGACAGTCCAACAAGATGCCAGGGTTTCATTATAAGTGGGTCTGCCTCTGTCCATACTTTGTATATACTGACCCAGAACCAAGTTCCTAGAGCAGTGGCTGTGTTACAATTCTTCCATTCCCAGCTTTCTTTCTGGTCAGTAATTCCAAAGTGCTTGAGAATTTACATTTTATTATTACTTATGTATGACAAAACCAACATAGCAGGGTATGACTATCATTGAGAAGAGAATGTGTCATACTCACAGATCCCACGAGGAGGTTCCTGGGAGGCCACACAGAGAAGCACCAGGATCAGTAAGAGGCAGAGGAAGTGAGGGCAAAATGTGGACAAGAGCCTTTATTGTGGTTTCCATGGGGAGAAGAAGGAGGGGCAGAGTAGACAAGCTATGGTTGGCTATTTTATTTTTTTATTTTTAAAGCTTTTTTTTTTTAAAGATTTTATTTATTTGTGAAAGCACAAGAAGGTGGAGCAGTAAGAAGAGGGAGAAGGAGGCTCCCCACTGAGCAGGGAGCCTGATGCGGGGCTTGATCCCAGGACTCTGGGATCATGACCCGAACTGAAGGCACCTGCTTAACCAACTGAGTCACCCAGGTATCCCTGTGGTTAGCTATTTTAAATAATTTCAGTGGGCTCTGGGGCATGAGGTGCCCCTAGAGGTCTGGTCCCTAGCCCTGGGGTGATCAGGGCAGGGGGTAGTGGCTCCAGTATGAAAGCAGTAGAGCAGGTGGTGGGGTGTGGGCCCTGATGTGGTTGTTTGCATAGAAAAGGAGAAAATGCAAAGGAGTTTTTGGTTCTCTCTACCAATTAGCAGACCTTGGGAGGGGCAGCCTTACCAGTCAACAACACCTCAAGATATCAAAGCATGGGAATAGAGAAAACAAAAGGCATGGCCAATGCATAAACCCTGCTTCCAAAGCTGTGGATATCTATATATCCAAGTTCACACTGTGCCTTTCCTATCCCACCTTCACCCAAATTCTCCAAGTGATTACTTAGGACCCCTTGCAAATATACAGCTTCTGAGAAACTAGAGGCCAACCCAGATGAAAGGGGTGTTCAGAGAAGTTAGCCACTTCCTTCTTTCTGAAGCCAGAGGCATCTGCCCTACTGCGTTTCACCTCAATCACCGCAGCCCTAGGTCTTCAGAGGTGATGTGTATGTTTCACACTGACCTGCATGAGGGATACATGCAGGGAAGTCAGAGAAAGGGAAACACAATGATCGATCCACCCTTCAAAATGGGATCTTCTCACAGCAACGGGGAGTTGGGGGTGATGGTTCATAATGGGTCCTCTTCCTGCCTAGAGTTCAGAACCCACTGAGAAAGACTCAAAGGCAATCAGATGGAGGGAAAAATATCAGGTTTGTTGTGAAAGGAGTTGAACTGGAGAAATGCAGCTCACACCTGGGGACAATAGAGCACCTATATCCTCTCCTGGAATCAACACAAAAGCATGTGCATAGACACACCCACGTGTGGATGCATGAGCACACACACACGCATACCCCAAGAGAGAACTGGACCTCAGCATGCCTTTCCCTAGAGAAAAGGATCATGTGCAACCTGAGGACAAGTTGTCCTGGAAAAGACACCACTCTGAAGATGGGAGCAACCCAATTTCAGCTCCTTCTCCCAGGCTAACAGTTGACAACTCACTCCCTACTGCTGGGGATAATGAGTGCAGGACAAGGAAAGGAGAGAGCTACTGTCTTCCAAAATTCCAGATAGAGGATTTCCTATTTATTATTGTGGGCCAAGGTAGAATGATGAAGAGGGAAAAGAATGATATTTCCTACAAATATATTCATTCCATTGCGGTACTTCCTGTGTGCAGGCTCTCTGCTAGGGCCTGGGAATGCAGTGATTAATTAGGTAAAGTTCCTGTCTTTATATTCACAAGCTAGCAGGGGAACAAAGGGGTGCATAAAACAAAACACTCTAGGCCACCATGCTTTGTAGTGAAAGCAACAAGGATATAGATACTCTAGAAGATTTGTGTAAGCCCATAGTTGTCTAAACCTGCTTCCTGAGACCTGGAATAGGAAGTGGCTGTCCATCACTGCACACAAATAGAAACACACACACACACACACATACACACACACACAGTGCTATAAGCCAGGTTCTCCCCAAATCTCAGAAATGTTATTTTATAAAGCTTACTAATATTGAGTTCCTTCCTTATGCTGGTCTAGAGGCATCTAAGAAAGCAAAAGACACAGTGCTTGCATTTGTGACAGAAAAATGTAAAACAAGTCAAACGTTATTTCTTTTTTTTAATTTTTTTAAATTTTATTTTACTTTTTCAGTGTTCCAAGATTCATTGTTTATGCACCACACCCAGTGCTCCATGCAGTACATGCGGTCCTTAATATCCTCCACCAGGCTCACCCAAATCCCCCACTCCCTTCCCCTCCAAAACCCTCAATTTGTTTCTCATAGTCCACAGTCTCTCATGGTTCCTCTCCCGCTTCAGTTTCCCCCAACTCACTTCTCCTCTCCTTCTGCCAATGTCCTCCATATTATTCCTTATGTGCCACAAGTAACTGAAACCATATGATAATTGACCGTCTCTGCTCAGCTTATTACACTCAGCATAATCTCCTCCAGTCCTGTCCTTGTCAATATAAAAGTTGGGTATCCATCCTTTCTGATGGAGGCATAATACTCCATTGTATATATGGACCATATCTTCTTTATCCATTCATCTGTTGAAGGGCATCTTGGCTCTTTCCACAGTTTGGCAACTGTGGTCATTGCTGCTATGAACATTGGGGGTATAGATGGCTCTTCTTTTCACTACATCTGTATCTTTGGGGTAAATATCCAGTAGTGTGATCACCGAGTCATAGGGTAACTCTATTTTTAATTTCTTAAGGAATCTCCACACTGTTTTCCAAAGTGGATATACCAACTTGCATTCCCACCAACAATAGAAGACGGTTCCCCTTTCTCCACAGCCCCTCCAACACTTGTTGCTTACTGTCTTGTTAATTTTGGCCATTCCAACTGGTGTAAGGTGGTATCTCAATGGATTTTGATTTGAATCTCTCTGATGGCTAGTGATGATGAACATTTTTTCATGTGTCTGTTAGCCATTTATATGTCTTCATTGGAGAAGTGTCTGTTCAGGTCTTCTGCTCATATTTTGACATGATTATCTGTTTTTTGAGTGTTGAGTTTGCGGAGTTCTTTATAGATCTTGGATATCAACCCCTTGTCTGTAATGTCATTTGCAAATATCTTCTCCCATTCCATGGGTTGCCTCTTTGTTTTATTGACTGTTTCCTTTGCTGTGCAGAAGCTTTTGATCTTGAAGTCCCAAAAGTTCATTTTCACTTTCTTATCTTTTGCCTTTGGAAACATGTCTTGAAAGAAGTTGCTGTGGCTGATGTCAAAAAGATTACTGCCTATATTCTCCTTTAGGATTTTGATAGATTCCTGCCTCACATTGAGTTCTTTTATCCATTTTGAGTTTATCTTTGTGTATGGTGTAAGAGAATGATCAAGTTTCATTCTTCTATATATAGCTGTCCAATTTTCCCAGCACCATTTATTGAAGACACTGTCTTTTTCTACTGGATATTTTTTCCTGCTTCATCGAAGATTAGTTGCCCATGGAGTTGTGGGTCCATATGGGCTCCCTACTCTGTTCCATTGGTCTATGTGTCTGTTTTTGTGCCAGTATCATACTGTCTTCACCAAGACAGCTTTGTAGTGAAGCTTGAAATCAGGCAACATGATGCCCCCAGTTTTATTTTTCTTTTCAACATTTCCTCCTTAGCAATTCGGCATCTTTTCTGGTTCCATACAAATTTTAGGATTGTTTATTCTAGCACTTTGAAAAATGCTGGTGGAATTTTGATCAGGATGGCATTGAAAAGTATAGATTACTCTAGGCAGTATAGACATTTTAACAATGTTTATTCTTCTGATCCATGAGCATGGAATGCTTTTCCATCTTTTTGTGTCTTCATCAACTTCTTTCATAAGTGTCAAACTTTATTTCTAAGGGAAGCATGATAAATGCAGTTCTGTAGTAAATCAATACAGAACAGACGGAAAGAGGAGAAGCGATCACAGACTGACATGATCACAAAGGCCTCCTTGAGAGGAGCACTTGAGTCTAAGTTTAGACTTTGAAGAATGTGTCTAGACAGAGAAAGGAAAATCTTCCAAATGAGAGAAACAGCTACTTTAAAATCTCTGATACAGGAGATACAAGCATGTGTGTGGGGGGGGGGCGGGGGGGCAGGGGGTAGTGGGGTGAGTCGCGGATTTGGGCAGGCATTTCACCAAAACATACAGAACACTGGGAAATGTCTACTGCTTTGTCTGTGGATAGCAGTCTACCTGCTGGGCAAGATAGAAAGTGAATTCCATTCAGCTGCTGGAGGCCTGATTACTTCTTATCTCTACACACAGATGATGGGCAGCCCTGGAGGAATATTCAGGATATCTGGAACTGAATGAGGAAAACACCATAGGAATAAGACTTTCAATGGCCCAATCAAGCCTAGCAAATATTTTGAGTTGGATATGTCAACGCATTGCATTTGCCACCCCTTGTTGCTCTTGTCACCTTGTCCCACAGAACACAGGAACAGCCCCATGGAGGCGCTCCTGCCTCTATTTGAGAACTAGAATGGAAATGGCACCAAGCATGCTCATAGTCTCAAAGGCATTCTCTAAAGAAGTACCTGCATTGCCACCTGCCCTGGGAGCCCAGGAAATTGAAAGGCCACCTTTCCTCTGTTCCTCATGGTTACCTCATCATCCACATCAAGCCTAAGCTGAATTTGGGTGCTTTCTCTGCTGAGATGTTCCTCTATCTTTCATGCATTCTCTCTTTGTGTTTTTAATCTGTATCCTCAACTCTCTACTGACATTCCGTGTTGAGGATTGTACAGCCTAAATGCAATCTGGCCTATAACAAACCACCCCAACAAGACTGCTGGACAGCAAGTCAATTTTTATGGCTGTTGTGAGGTTTTATCTCCCTGTTGCTGGAGGAGGCCAGACCCAGCGCATAAGAGGCATGAGTCCTCCATTCTGCAGGTCCTGAAGCATTGCAACATCATCAAGATGCCTGTCAAATCAGATCTTAAGGCTCTTAGTATGAATTCTTAATTCCCAGTCAAGACAGAAGTCTTTAATTTTAAAGCCCTATAAGTATATATGGATCTTCTTTATCCATATATACTTACAGGAAAATGGACTTGCTGCTGAGTGAAATAAGTCAAGCAGAGAGAGTCAATTTTCATATGGTTTCACTTACTTGTGGAGCATAAGGAATAACACAGGGGAAATTGGGAGAAGGAGAGGAGAAGTGAGTTGGGCAAACTGGAGGGGGAGAGGAACTGTGAGAGACTGTGGACTCTGAGAAACAAACTGAGGGTTTTGGAGGGGAAGGAGGTGGGGGGTTGGCTGAGCCTAGTGGTGGGTATTAAAGAAGGCATGTATTGCATGGAACACTGGGTGTGGTGCATAAACAATGAATCTTGGAACACTGAAAAGAAAAGAAAATTACAAAAAAAAAAAAAGAAGAAGCCCTATAAGTAGAAGGTTAAAGTACAGAAGTGTTTGCACAAAGGAGAGATGGCAGCAGTTAGGATGTCTTCACCTGCTTCATGCCTGGAGCCCACCTTGCTCACCTCTAATCTTGCAATGGGGAAGAAGGGTAGATTCCCCAGGATCAGCTGGACTGGGGTATCTGTTAAATACTTGTACACTTCTGATTTTTCTTTCTTTTTCTGATATTTATTCCCCATGGAAGAAGGAATCACTCAGGAAAGATAGATGGAAATCTTTAAGATAAAAATACTTATAACACATAGAATAATAACTAGAGTGAATGGAGAAGAATTCATCATAAAGACAGTGTTAGCCCTCTTGGCAACTTGTTTTTGCCCCACTTACATCTAAGTACTCTGAATCTAGCTTCATTTTTTTTTAATTTTATTTATTTATTTATTTGACACACAGAGCGAGAGAGAGAGTGTGTGTGTGTGTGTGAGAGAGAGAGAGAGAGAGGGAATATAAGCAGGGGGAGAGGGAGAGGGAAAAGCAGGTTTCCCACTGAGCATGGTGCCTGATAGTGGACTCAATTTCAGGACTCTGGGATCATGACCTGAGCTGAAGGCAGGCGCTTAACCAACTAAGCCATTCAGGTGCCCCTGAATCTAGCTTCTTAATCAGTGAAACTCAACTGGACCTCAGAAAGCAAGAGCAGGAAGAAAGAGAGCCAATGTGTTTCTTTGTTGTAGAGAAAGTATTGCTGAGAACATAACTTCAGCTGAGTCTCTAGTCGTACATAACAAGCAAAACCAAAATGACCTGGCAGAATATTCTCTGGACTTTGTAGGAAAATAGACTATATTTTGCACCCTCCCCACTCTCCGCAGAAGTTTTATGCTCTACTTGGTCTCACACTCAGCTAAAAGGAAGTAGTTGGGGTGTCCACACAGTGGCTGCTGAGGCAAGTAGAAACACATTGACCTCAACCCAGTCCATCCCATGTAATTCCCACCTCTTAAGTCTACACAGGGATCCAGGTTTGCAAACAAGCAGGCTTCTGTGGAGTCATAGGTTCTGGGCTTCTATTGTAAGAGGTGGCATGGTGTGATAGAAAGGGTCTGAGGGCAGAGCTAGCGCCTTGAGTTGAACCCCTGTCTACCACTTACAGGTTGGATGAGGGAGCAAGCTGGTTGACTATAATATGCTGTATTTTCTCCTCACTAGAATACGTGTCTGGGCGACAGCACAGGGTGGGTGTGAGGAGTGCGACAGAAACACAAGAAAGAGCTTTGGGAACACAGAAGCTGTGACTCAGATGTCATTCTCTTACCTACCAGCATGTAAGTTCCTGAGGTGGGAACACCTTTCTCTTGTCTTTGCACGTTCTAGTGCACGACTGATGGGCATGTGATTCCCAAGGTCCCACGCAGCCCTGGGTGCCTCTGCAGAGGTGGCTGACAGGAACAGCACATTCTTCGTTTTATCCAAGTTATCCTTTTATGGTTGAAGTCTAGACCCTCTCTACTGTTCCCGATAGACAACACCAGGAGGACCCTGTGCCCTGAGTACTGGCGTCACAGTCCCCTGTCTTCAGTACCACTGGGTGGGGTTACTTTGGAGGGAGAAGGGGAATGGATCTCTCTCTCCCCTGTCTCTCTCTTTCTCTCCTGCTTCTTCCTTGTCTCTGCTTCTCCCTTTATCTGGCATTTCCCTCTACACACACACACACACACACACACACACACACACACCCTGCAAGCACATTCACATCCTGCCACATCCCTCATGCGTGCAATGCCCCCATCCACAGCAGGGAGAATCTGGCCTAGGGATAGTCTGCTGTTGAGATGTCTGGCTATAGATATGGCTGCTCGGCTGAAGACAGAGTGCCTCATCATAGAAACAGCATCTGTTTTGCCTCATGGGGAAAAGGAGAATGACAGTTACTCTTTTCATTATTAGAACATGATGTTATGCCAAGTAAGTTATTCCAATGCAGGGGAATGTTAAGGGCTGTGTTTCCTCCCCTCCTCACCTCTCCCCTGTCCTCATTCGGTGCTCCTTCCCCCCACCCCACCCCATCCTGTGTCATTTCTTAGCAAGAGATGGCCAGTGTCATTTCTTGGTACAGTAGATGTGGTGGGGACTGACCAGACTCTTTCTGTTTTACTAATTGTGTTGGGATGTTTTAAAACAAATCCATCTGAATTCTAAGAGATTATGGCATTAAAGCCATCACATGAGACTCCTACTGTTACCAGGTCAGCTTCTTAGTCGATCAGTAATGGATCTGTTACCCTTTTCCACTTCCAGCCAAGAAAATCTAAGTTCAAATGTTAGTGAGTGTCTGTACGTCCAAAATAGAGGATGATATGCATAAGAGATACCTCCTCCTCTTATTTTTTGTGTGACTCTAATAGAAAACAGCTTCTGCAAACAAGAGGCCTTAAGCAGACCTGGGACAGGTCCACAATATTTCTGCCTGAGTCTTCAAGCCCCATCCCTCAACCCTTTTGTTCATGATTAACCCCAAGGACCGTGGTCATTCTCTGCCCTCCAGACCATGACGGGGTTCTAGTCACCTGCCAGAGAGATGTTGCAGGGAAAGGCAACAGGCAGGTATACCCACTGGGTGGAAATATGAGGGCAGGCCAGCTTCCTCTTAATACCCTTCTGTGGCCAGATTGAAATTGGACTCAACTTCCACCGAGGTGAGCAAAGAACATCTGTCTTGTTCATTTTCCACTCTGGATCTTTCTTAGTCTCCCATCCCATCAACCCTGCTGGATAGTGGGAAGGGGAAAGACCTTTTAAATCTGCCAGTTGCTGCCATAGGGGGGTCTCAAGTTTCCCGGCCATCCCCTGAGCTGTTATAGCTGTCTTTTCAGGAGCATGATCCTTTCCCACAGTGCTGCCACAAAAGCACCTGGTTGGTGGTGGCTTGATGAGCTTACTGAGTCCATGGATAGGAACAGGGTAGGTAGCCAGATGTCTGGGGCCAACAGGGACTGAAACTGCTGTCTGGGCCTTTTCTGGCCTCCATAGGAGTGGAGAGGAAACACAGTGTTCCGGATCCTGCTCAAGCTGCTTATGTCTGTTCCTGATCCCCGTGCCTGGGCTTGTCTCTGTCAGGCCCGACATCCTTCTCAGCTCCTCACATGGCCTGGTGTTGGCTCTCACAGGCACTGAGTGTCTCATCCTGTCTGACCTGCAGCCCTCGATGATGGGCTCACAATGTCCCCTATGGCAAGTGCTTATATGCTCACCTAGTGGTTCTCACATCAGCCACTCTATCTCTCCTCTGAACATATGAAAACTCTGAGACCCTGCCAGGCTGCTCTAATCAAAACCAGCCTATGGCCACTAAAAGCAGGCCCTCTTCTGCCTAAATAACCCTAATTTATACTTCATTTACTCTGATGTAGCTTCTGGGTGCTTCTGGTCAGCATTCCCAGATCCCAGTGGCTAAATGGGGCAAAGACTCCCTTGCTTTCCACTTTAATCTCATCTATGCCACACCAACCCTGGTATCTACAGTGTGGGCCTAGGATCAGTGCAGCACACTGGATTTGGTGGCTGCCTTCTTTCCCCTTCCCACAGTCTGTCCGCAGGCTAGAAGGAGACTTTTGAGAAGACAAATACCTGGGTCATAATGTTCTCCAGGCCAAAGGGTCATCTCTCCTGGAATCATCATGGCTAATGAAGTAGAGTGAGAAAACCAGTTCACAGATAGAGAAAACCCCAAATATTATCCCCATGATATTTCCTCTAAGCTTTCAGCCCACCCCTCCCCAAAAATCAATAAAATAAATAAAAATTTAAAAGCTGTAAAGTCATTTGTCATCATAAAGCAAAAGGAAACATGGCCATTCATGTCAATGCCATTGAGCTAAAGAAATCAAATCTATTGTGGAACAGGAATATTTAGGGGAAAGTCTTCCCAGTGAGAGAGTGAGGGCCAGAAATCACAGGTGATTCACTGCCTCTGAAATTAGACATAATCAGCCCCATTATTTCCAGGCATAAGCTGTAAATAAAAGGAAAACAAAACAAACAAAAAGGGCATCAGGCCAAGATAAGGTATACACTTAATATGGTCCACTGGACAAGAGCAGATGCATACTAGGGAAACTGGGGGGAGCCTGGGATCTCCAGACAATTAGGCACATCAAAGAAAACATCAATGCCATTTTGTCCAGGAGTTCAGCAAAGCCTTCATGAATTGTCATTGTGGACCAGGAACGACGGTAAGCCAGGCCAGAGAAGTAGGGAAGAGTAAAATAGCAATTTGGAACTAGAAAGCACAAATTCCAAGAACAAACAGAAGGATGAGGCCACAAAATGAGCAAGAAGTTTGATGGAAGAAAGGCAGAAATAGATGGGAGAGTCTGGATAGCACAAGATGTCTGGGAAAACCCTGTCCCATTTAGAAAGCTGCATACTGCATCAACCATCTGCCCCAGGCAAGAAGCGACTGATGTGTTTCACGGGAAGAGAGGAACCTCTCCCAGGAAAGCACCAGCAAGAGTGTGCAGCACGCAAGAGCTAGAAGGGCCAGGGCCCCTCATGCACTCTATTCCCAGACTGTTACAACACCCATTTTCAGCTTTGCTGCTTTTTCTCTCAAATAGTCATGTGCACTTAATAAGGCAAAGGCATGCGGTTTGTTAAACATTCACTTTTCCATTATCATTATTTAGACAAAATTCTCCTGTTTCCTTTCTCTACTTTCTCTGCTCCCTACACTCCTTACCCAAGCAAAGGAAAGCGGGAAAATAAGAACAGTAAGGACTGTTTTTCGAGTAGAATGATTCCAGAAAAAATGGCTTTCTAATTATAAGAAAACCTCCAAATGGTGATAGAAAATTCTCCACTAAACCAGATTTTGCTTTACAGAATGGAGCAGAGAAATGCACCCTGTAAACCATCAGTGCAGTATTTCTGTTGGTAAAGAGTATAGGGTACCTGTTATACAGCAATTTATAACAATGCATGGCATTATAAATGCTACACCTAGAGGATTTTTTAAACTGTGCATTTTTTAATTTTACATCTGCCTTGATCTAAAAAGGATTTAAGATGGGGAAAAACTGTCAATACCACTTGTATGTGGCTGATTTACTTTGGCCTCTTGTCTTCCAAGTGGTCCTCAAGAACTTAGCATAGCACTAGTGGTCCATTTCTTTGCATTTCTTTGCTGTCCTGTCTTATATTTTGTAGTCCTTAAAAAAAACAGATACATCTTATAGAATTTGTATGTAATGATTAAGCTTTTCTCCATTTTTGCCTTCATTCATTTGCTAATGTTTCATTACTTCTATCTCTTATATTGTCCTGTTATATTGCAACATGTACTGAGAACTAACTTGTACATTTTGTCCCACACTTCACATGTATTCTGATAGGAAGGTGGAGTGATTGCTACATACCCTGCTCAAAAACCTTAGCCTAGAATTCAAGCTCTCCCCTTTCTGGTCTCAGGCTGCTTTTGCAGCTTCTCTGCATACCCTACATGCTCTGGCTACATTAGGCTAATCTCTGGTGCCTTACTTTCCTATTGCCATATTTTTACTCCCGACTTTCCTTCTACCTTGGCATGTTCTGCCCAAAATCATGCTTTGAGATCTTCCTTATCTTCCACCCCTCTATGTAAACACTTCCTGGTGGCCAGTGCTCCAACAGTCCTCTATTGTAGTTATTATGTCCGTGCCTCTTTCACTCATCCGTGTGCAGGAATCAGATCTGTCACTTTGCTGCCTGTTCCACTACCTCTTACCTTTATATCCTGGCCAATGCCCCCTATTGTCATGTCCCAGAGACCTCAAGAGGCGACTTTCTCATTCATTCTCTTTCATTCTTCACACATCCATTCATCCATCCAACAATGATTTCCTGAGAACCAAAAACCTACAAGGGTTCATTGTGTTGGAGCAGACTCAGGAATACCTTACCCTTCCCTTTTCATCAACTTTCTGCCTACTCTCCTCCTCTTGATTCCAAATTCATGGCCCTGAACCTTGGGTTCCTGAAGATTCAATGCATCATCTTGACACTGCAGAGTTGAATTCCACTGTCCTCTTCTGTTCCTCATGAAAACCACCTGCTCCTGGAATTGGCACCACTGAGTCCAGTTCCTGAGCTGATACTTGGATGTTTTCCAAACAGGTTGGCATCCCACCATCCCTCTAGGGCTACGCTCACTCTCAAAATGCATTTATTTCTAGATCCACATTTAGATAACAGAGATTGTCAGGATCGTGATGATGAATAGATGCTAAATGGTTGATCACTTCATCTGAATCACTATGAAAGTGAAAAATATTATGGGTGACTTGTACTGACAACTAAAACTTGTAAAAAAAATAAGTCTTGGTGGGAGGAGTCAAGATGGCAGAGAAGTAGCAGGCTGAGACTACATCAGGTAACAGGAGATCAGCTAGATAGCTTATCTAAACATTGCAAACACCTACAAATCCAACAGGAGATCAAAGAGAAGAAGAGCAACAATTCTAGAAACAGAAAACCGACCACTTTCTGAAAGGTAGGACCGGCAGAGAAGTGAATCCAAAGCGACGGGAAGATAGACTGCGGGGGGGGGGGGGGGGGGGGGCGCGGCTCCCAGCAAGCGGCAAAACAATGGAGCATAAAATCAGGACTTTTAAAAGTCTGCTCCACTGAGGGACATCGCTTCAGAGGCTAAACCGGGGTGAAGCCTACGTGGGGACAGCGTGGCCTCAGGTCCCGCGGGGTCACAGAAGGATCAGGGGTGTCTGAGTGTTGCAGAGATCGCAGGTATTAGAGCGGGGAAGCTAGCTACAGAGACAGAGCTGAGGAGTGAGCTCTCAGCTCAGGGTTACCTTGAACCATAATCCGTGGCACAGGCCAATGCTCTGTGAGTGGGGTCCCCACAAGATCCAGGGAGACCCTGACCTGGAAGAGCTCAGGGATCTGTGGGGTTTGGAGACTCCAGGCAGAGCTGTGTGCCAGAGACAGAGATGCTTGGTCACAGGCTGGGTGAGCTCGGAGAGCAGCCGGAGGCCAGGGAGATGGGAGTGATTGGGTGCTTTTCTCTGAGGGCACACTGAGGAGCGGGGCCCCAAGCTCTCAGCTCCTCCAGTCTGGAGACTGGGAGGCTGCCATTTTCATACCCGTCCTCTGAAACTCTACGGAAAGCATTCAGGGAAGAAAAGCTCCTAAAAGTGAACCCGAGCGGATTACTTAGCCTGGCCCCTGGTAAGGGTGGGGCAATCCTGCCTCAGGCAAAGACACCTGAGAATTACTACAACAGGCCCCTCCCCCAGAAGATCAACCAGAAATCCAGCCAAGCCCAAGTTCACTTACCAAGGAGAACAGCAGAATTCCTGAGGAGGAGAAAGCAAAGCATGGAATTCATGGCTTTCTCCCCATGAATCTTTAGTCTTGCAAAGCTAATTAATTTTTAAAAAATTTTCTTCTGCTAATTTTTTTAACTTTTACCCTTTCCTCTTTTAACATTTTTAACTAGTTTATCTTACTACCTTTCATTTAAAAAAATCTTTTTTGAATCTTCATTATTATAGTCATATTTTATCCTTCGCTGTATCTAGCTCTTTTTTTGTATACACATAGGGTTTTTTCATCTAAAAAATTTGGGGTACAACTTCTTCTAATAGATCAAAATACACCCTAAATCTAGCACCGGGCTTGATCTAGTCTCCAGCCCGAGCAAATTCTCTCCACTTTCTTTTTCTTTATTCTCCCAACCAACTCACCTTATCAACAACATTGTTAGAAATTTTAAAAAAATTTTTTTCATCTTTATAGTCATATTCCATCCCTTCATTGTGTTTACCGTTATATATGTTTTTCATTCTTTAAAATTTGGGGAGGTAGTTTCTTCTAAGAGACCAAAATACTCCCAAAATTAAGTGGGTGACCCTGTTCTCATCACCAGTCTAATATATATATATATATATATATATATATATGCATATATATATATGTATATATATATACATACATATATATATACATATATATATTCTTTTTCATATTTTTCTTTATTTGTTTTCTTTTTTAAATTTATTTCTGAACTTCTTTTTACACCCTTTCTCCCCTCCCCCCCATGATTTGGGGTCTTTTCTGATTTGGTTAAAGCACATTTTCCTGGGGTCTTTGCACCCTTTTAGTATTTCATTTGCTCTTTCATCTATTCTTATCTGGACAAAATGACAAAGCATAAAAACTCACCACAAAAAAAAAGAACAAGAGGCAGTACTGAAGGCTAGGGACATAATCAATCCAGACATTGGTAATATGTCAGATCTAGAGTTCAGAATCATGATTCTAAAGGTGCCAGCCGGGCTCAAAAAAGGCATGGAAGATATTAGAGAAACCCTGTCCAGAGAAATAGAAGCCCTTTCTGGAGAAATAAAAGAACGAAAATCTAACCAAGTGGAAATTTAAAAAAGCTATTAATGGGGCACCTGGGTGGCTCAGTGGGTTAAGCCGCTGCCTTTGGCTCAGGTCATGATCCCAGGGTCCTGGGATTGAGTCCCGCATCGGGCTCTCTGCTCAGCAGGGAGCCTGCTTCCCTCTCTCTCTCTCTCTCTCTCTGCCTGCCTCTCTATCTAAAAAAAAAAAAAAAAAAAGCTATTAATGAGGTGCAATCAAAAATGAAGGCTCTTACTGTAGGATAAATGAGGCAGAAGAGATAATTAGTGATATAGAAGACCAAATGACAGAGAATAAAGAAGCTGAGCAAAAGAGAGACAAACAGCTACTGGACCATGAGGGGAGAATTCGAGAGATAAATGGTACCCTAAGATGAAACAACATTAGAATATTGGGATTCCAGAAGAAGAAGAAAGAGAAAAGGGGCAGAAGGTATATTGGAGAGAATTATTGTAGAGAATTTCCCTAATATGGCAAAGGAAACAAGCATCAAAATCCAGGAGGTGCAAAGAACCCTGCTCAAAATCAATAAGAACAGGTCCACACCCATCATCTAATAGTAAAATTTACAAGTCTTAGTGACAAAGAGAATATCCTGAAAGCAGCCCAGGACAAGAAGTCTGTAACATACAATGGTAAAAATATTAGATTAGCAGTGGACTTAAGCACAGAGTTTAACACAGTTTCTGGCAGGCCAGAAACAACTGGCATGATATATTCAGAGCACTAAAACATGCAGCCAAGAATACTATATCCAGCTAGTTTATCCTTGAAAATAGAAAGAGAGATAAAAAGCTTCCAGGACAAACAAAAACTGAAAGAATTTGCAAACACCAAACCAGCTCTACAGGAAATATTGAAAGGGGTCCTCTAAGCAAAGAGAGAGCCTAAAAGTAGTAGATCTGAAAGGAACAGAGACAATATACAGTAGCAGTCACCTTACAGGCAATACAATGGCACTAAATTCATATCTCTTAATAGTTACCCTGAATGTAAATGAACTAAATGTCCCCATCAAAAGACACAGGGTTTCAGAATGGATAAAAAAACAAAACGAATCAATATGCTGCCTACAAGAAGCTCATTTTAGATCCAAAGACACCTCCAGATTTAAAGTGAGGGAGTGGAAAACAATTTACAATGCAAATGGATATCAAAAGAAAGCTGGGGTGGCAATCCTTAGATCAATTAGATTTTAAGCCACACTATAATAAGTGATGAGGAAGGACACTATATCATACTTAAAGGGTCTGTCCAACAAGAAGATCTAACAATTTAAAATATCTGTGCCCCCAACATGGGAGCAGCCAACTATATAAACCAATTAATAACAAAATCAAAGAAACACATCGACAACAATACAATAATAGTAGGGAACTTTAACACTCCCGTTACTGAAATGGACAGATCATCCAAGCAAAAGATCAAGAAGTAAATAAAGGCCTTAAATGACACACTGGACCAGATGGACATCACAGATATATTCAGAACATTCCATCCGAAAACAACAGAATACGAATTCTTCTCTAGTGCACATGGAACATTCTCCAGAATAGATCACATCCTGGGTCACAAATCAGGTCTCAACCAGTATCAAAAGATTGGGATCATTCCCTGCATATTTTCAGACCACAATGCTCTGAAGCTAGAACTCAATCACAAGAGGAAATTTGGAAAGAACCCAAATACATGGAGACTAAAGAGCCTCCCCCTAAAGAATGAATGGGTCAACCAGGAAATTAAAAAAGAATTGAAAAATTCATGGGAACAAATAATAATGAAAACACAACAGTTCAAAATCTGTGGGACACAGCAAAGGCAGTCCTGAGAGGAAAATATATAGTGATACAAGCCTTTCTCAAAACAAGAAAAGTCTCAAATACACAACCTAACACTACACCTAAAGGAGCTGGAGAAATAACAACAAAGAAAGCCTAAACTCAGCAGGAGAAGAGAAGTCATAAAGATCAGAGCACAAATAAATGACATAGAAACAAACAAACAAAAAAAACCAATAGAACAAATCAATGAAACTAGGAGCTGGTTCTTTGAAAGAATTAAAAAGATTGATAAACTCCTGGCCAGACTTATCAAAAAGAAAAGAGAAAGTACCCAAATAAATAAAATCATGAAGGAAGGGGAGAGATAACAACCAACACCAAAGAAATACAAACAATTATAAGAACATATTATGTGTAACTCTACGCCAACAAATTTGTCAATCTGAAAGAAATGGTTGCATTCCTAGAGACATAAACTGCCAAAACTGAACCAGGAAGAAATAGAAAACCTGAACAGACCCATAACCAGTAAGGAGATTGAAACAGTCATCAAAAATCTCCAAACAAACAAAAGCCCAGGGCCAGACAGCTTCCCAGAGGAATTCTACCAAACATTTAAAGCAGAATTAATTCCTATTCTCCTGAAACTGTTCCAAAAAATAGAAATGGAAGAAAAACTTCCAAACACATTTTATGAGGCCAGCATTACCTTGATCCCAAAACCAGACAAGGATCCCCATCAAAAAAGAGAATTACAACCAATATCCTTGATGAACACAGATGCAAAAATTCTCACCAAAATACTAGCCAATAGGATTCAACAGTACATTAAAAGGATTATTCACCATGACCAAGCGGGATTTATTCCAGGGCTGCAGGGTTGGTTCAACATCCACAAATCAATCAATGTGATACAACACATTAATAAAAGAAAGAACAAAAACCATATGATACTCTCAATAGATGCTGAAAGACATTTGACAAAGTACAGCATCCCTTCCTGATCAAAACTCTTCAAAGTGTAGGGATAGAGGGCACATACCTCAATATTATCAAAGCCATCTATGAAAAACCCACCGCAAATATCATTCTCAATGGAGAAAAACTGAGAGCTTTTACTCTAAGGTCAGGAACATGGCAGGGATGTCCATTATCACCACTGCTAATCAACATAGTACTAGAAGTCCTAGCCTCAGCAATCAGACAACAAAAAGAAATAAAAGGCATCCGAACTGGCAAAGAAGAAGTCAAATATCACTCTTTGCAGATGATATGATACTATGTGTGGAAAACCCAAAAGACTCCACTCCACATTTGCTAGAACTTGTACAGGAATTCAGTAAAGTGTCAGGATATAAAATGAATGCACAGAAATCAGTTGCATTTCTTTACACCAACAACGAGACAGAAGAAAGAGAAATTACGGAGTCAATTCCATTTACAATTGCACACAAAACCATGAGATACCTAGGAATAAACCTAACCAATGAGGCAAAGAATCTACATTCAGAAAACTATAAAGTACTCATGAAAGAAATTGAGGAAGACACAACGAAATGGAAAAATGTTCCATGCTCATGGATTGGAAGAACAAATATTGTGAAAATGTCTATGCTACCTAAAACTATCTACACATGTAATGTGATCCCTATCAAAATCCCATTCTTTTTTTTTTTCAAAGAAATGGAACAAATAATCCTAAAATTTATATGGAACCAGAAAAGACCTCGAATAGCCAAAGGAATATTGAAAAAGAAAGCCAAAGTTGGTGGCCTCACAATTCCAGATTTCAAGCTCTATTACAAAGCTGTCATCATCAAGACAGTATGGTACTGGCACAAAAACAGACACATAGATCAATGGAACAGAACAGAGAGCCCAGAAATAGACCCTCAACTCTATGATCAACTAATCTTTGACAAAGCAGGAAAGAATGTCCAATGGAAAAAAGACAGCCTCTTCAACAAATGGTGCTGGGGAAACTGGACAGCCACATGCAGAAAAATGAAATTGGACCATTTCCTTACACCACACATAAAAATAGACTCAAAATGGATGAAGAACCCCAATGTGAGAAATGAATCCATCAAAATCCTTGAGGAGAACACAGGCAGCAACCTCTTTGACCTCAGCTGCAGCAACTTCTTTCTAGGAGCAATGCCAAAGGCAATGGAAGCAAGGGCAAAAATGAACTATTGGGACTTCATCAAGATCAAAAGCTTTTGCACAGCAAAGGAAACAGTTAACAAAATCAAAAGACAGCTGACAGAATGGGAGAAGATATCTGCAAATGACATATCAGATAAAGGGCTAGTGTTCAAAATCTATAAACAACTTATCAAACTCAACACCCAAAGAACAAATAATCTAATCAAGAAATGGGCAGAGGACATGAATAGACATTTCTGCAAAGAAGACATCCAGATGGCCAACAGACACATGAAAAAGTGCTCCACATCCCTCAGCATCAGGGAAATACAAATCAAAACCACAAGAGATACCACCTCACACCAGTCATAATGGCTAAAAATAACAAGTCAGGAAATGACAGATGCTGGCGAGAATGGGGAGAAAGGGGAACCCTCCTACACTGTTGGTGGGAATGCAAGCTGGTGCAACCACTCTGGAAAACAGCATGGAGGTTCCTCAAAGTGCTGAAAATAGAGCTACCTTACAACCCAGCAATTGCACTACTGGGTATTTACCCTAAAGATACAAATGTAGTGATCCGAAGGGGCACGTGCACCCGAATGTTTATAGCAGCAATGTTTACAATAGCCAAACTATGGAAAGAACCTAGATTTCCATCAACAGATGAATGGATAAAGAAGAGGTGGGATATATATATACAATGGAATACTATGCAGCCATCAAAAGAAATGAAATCTTGCCATTTGGGATGGTGTGGATGGAACTAGAGGGTATTATGCTTAGCGAAATAAGTCAATTGGAGAAAGACCTATCATATGATCTCCCTGATATGAGGAAGTAGAGATGCAGTGGTGGGGGGGTTAGGGGGTAGAAAAAGAATAAATGGAACAAGATGGGATCAGGAGGGAAACAAACCAAAAGAGACTCTTAATGTCACAAAAGAAACTGAGGGTGGCTGGGGGGAGGGCTGTATGGTGAGGGTGGTCGGTTTAGGGACATTGGGGAGGGTATGTGCTATGGTGAGTGCTGTGAAGTGTGTAAACCTGGCGATTCACAGACCTGTACCCCTGGGGCTAATAATACATTATATGTTTATTAAAAGAATTTTTTTTAATTATAAAAAAATAAGTCTTGAGACTAAATATACAATCTACCTACTGTGCTTCCTCAAGTGTGATTTAAATAACACAGGATCTGTTGTTTTCTATTGTGTTTCTGTAAGGTTGCAGGAAAATAGTATTTCCTGGTTGTGACTTTCATCTGTTTTCATCTGTTTCTAAGCCACTTCAGCTCAGCAAATGATTAGGCTTGAGCCAAGATAAGACCATTTCAGAGAGTAATTGGGCTTTTTCTAAGAAGCTGATGGGATACTTCTAAAATAACAAAGCTCCTTCACTTTTAAGCTAATATAATTAAGAAACACTGAGATGGGAGTGGGGGAGGGAAAAATCATCTAGCCCCACTTTCATCCTATGTCAGAATTCAGGCTGTGTAAGACTGCTGGTGGCAGAGATTATTTATGTCATGAAGAAGTTCCCTGTGGGAAAAGTATGGTTTTGAAACCTTCTACTAATGGTGGGTTAAACTGGGGCATCAAGCAAGGGACAAAGGGCACTGAATGGTCTTGACTGACCAGTTTTCCACTGGCAGGGGTCATTGTCACTGATGGATGGCAGAGCTCCCAGTGAGAGAGCACACAGAAGGAGCCATGTTCTAACCAACCACACCAGCAGACTAGCCATTCACAGAGATTTGGGACAACTAGGCCACCTCTTGTCTTTTATTATGAAGAACCACATGATAACTGCCAGTAATTTTCACCCAATATTATTTTTTTTTAAGATTTTATTTATTTCTTTGACAGAGAGAGAGATCACAAGCAAGCAGAGAGAGAGGAGGAACCAGGCTCCCCGCCGAGCAGCGAGCCCGATGCGGGGCTCGATCCCAGGACCCTGAGATCATGACCTGAGCCGAAGGCAGCGGCTTAATCCACTGAGCCACCCAGGCGCCCCTCACCCAATATTCTTAATACTGCTTCCTGAGGTAGTACAAAATGTCAATTCCCATTCACAAAATGTTCTTCTAGTGTGCAAATAATAAGTATTATAGGAAGGACCAAAAAAGATTGTACATGTAGGATGCCTGACACAGAGTAGGCATTTGATACTTGCTGGCTTTGCAACAAATATCTCAAATGATCTAGGGTATCTGACTTTGAATTTCTCCTCTCCTCTGTTATCCAAACCAAATAAGTGGTTTCCTTATGGTAGGATCCATAACTAATTCTTCCACATGTTCTGACATAGACTGTCATCCACCTCCTCGGGCATGAACTTTGTATAAAGTATCACTGTCGAGAGACTAAGTTCCATCTGTGACTTGTAAAATGCATGTCCTCTGTCAGATCCTTTTTTTGAGAAACTTTATCTCTTCCAAAATTTTCATTTAATTCTCTAGAGTTTCAAGAAATATTTTTTTCAAGAAATAATATTCGAGTGATAGAAATGAATTGATGTTTTTGGTTTTTGCCCTTTGTGAAAGAGCCCAAAGAAAACAGCTTGACTAAAGTCATATCTTCACAGATTATAAGGAAGTCTGAGTTTGGCTTCTTAGAAGACCAATATAATTTCCCATTTGTATGAATTGTCCAAAAGTTGCCAAACAAACGGAAATGAAGAGCATGTGAAATGGCATATGAAAGGTAAGAAAGGAAATATTGAAATAATCGATTTATACTTTTAACTGAACCCTGTTAAGTAATGCATAGCAAAAAAATAAAAAATAAATAAATGCAGCTACCTTGTCCAAAGCCAACAGTTACAATGTTTTTCTCAAGGATTACAAAAAGGATAAATTCTTTTTTTAGTATCTTTTCTAATAGAAGACTTCATTTTAATCTTTGTCTTCCTTAATAATAATATTTTAGTTCATACATTTTCAGTGTTCAAAGATACTACCATAGACCCTCCAGCCTGCCAAGAATCTTACAGATCAATACAAATCAATAACCAGACTGATCTTTGAGCATCTGGTTGTTCTGTCCCTCAGTCTCCCACACTGGGGAGTTTATCTCCTTCTGAAACACCTTATTCCACATTTATAGCTTTGTGCCTCAGAGACCTTTCATAAGTATTTTACCCAGCAAAGTGCTGTGAATTATGTCCCTAGAACAATCATGAGACTGATATTACCAATTCATATACCAAAAAATCCATGTGATTCCAACATGCACCGTTTTTAAAAAGACAATAGAATGCCATCTAAATTTAAGCATTTTTCACCAAAACCAGCATCATTGTGTTCTTTAACAATGAAGAAATGAGGCTTACACAATAGCGACGGATGCCCAAAGTCCCTCTATAGATGAGAACAGAGCTGAAACCAGAGTCCAGATGTTCTGCTTCCTAGTAACTCTCTTCAATAACATCTCATTGCCAGCCAGGGGGCTGCCAAATCCTTCCTGAACTGATATACACATCAGATGATGATACTAACTGTAACCGGTGTATTCTTCTGTCCTATTGATTTGGCTGGAAATTTCGAATACAAACAAAACCTAGATTTTGGCATATTATCTCTGAGGAAAATCAAATTTAAAAATTTACCAGTCATTTTGAGAAAACAAGGCAGTATACTCAGCCTGGTTCAAAATTATGTTGCCAGATGCTTTTTCGCCAAGAAGAAATACAAGAATACAGTGCAAATGACACTGCTTTGGAGGGGAGTCAGAAAAGTCTTGCCAATTCTTAATTTACGATTCCCTTAGTACTTTTTTTTATCTGAAAGACTGTCATGGAGATATTAGGCTTCATTTGGTTCTCCAAATTTCCAGCTTATAGAACTAGGTTCTATTGCCTTAAATATTACACAGTACTTTAATGTGTACCAGCATCATTATGAATTAGCCTCTTGTCTCATGAACATCCTTCAAATAAAGCAGTGAATGAAAGTTCAGCAATTTCTGAGTCGTTCTTAGTTTTGTTCCAGAAATTTTATTCTTAAGCACTTTGATATCTCACCAGTTATCAAATTATTTTAAATTGACAGTATTTTTAAAGACAGTATATTACTTTGTGTCTTGGATACATCAGCAGGTGCTCACACCACTCCGAGTTTTTGAGTTATGGGATAGTTAATTACAAGAGTCTTAATTATTGCTCTGCACCTATAAAAATGGACCCTTAAAGATACCACAGGAGAGTTTATCCTTGACATATGGATAAAAATGGGCAGAGATTTTTTTTTTAATCTTCTGTATGACATCATGTAATTGGACACAAAAGATTCAGTACAGTTAGTTTTTGTAACTGTGTTCTCTGTGATATAATTTTTAATTATACCACAGAGAGTTTAATGTTCAGTCCTTGAATTTTTTTTTAAGCTGCAATTTTTCTTTTCTACCTGTGGTTCCTTTATTCAGATTTACCTCTCTTCTGATGTGGATTATTTGAATTCCTAACTTAAAAACAGATCCATAGCTGACTCATTTTCTCTTCTGCAGTGGTAAAATGAAAAGTGTATGGCTTTGACAACACAGCATAACCCTGGAAATAAAAGTAATGATTGTTTACTCTAATGAGGAAAATGTCTTGAGAATGGTCTGATTGTCCCTTCTCTTTCATTCTTCAAGTAAGGAGCAGCTGCTTTTGGCATTAAACACAATTACCTGCACAGAGTGTGACAGTCACCAACTTTGTACTTTCCCAAAAGGTAAATCCACACTTCATTGCCTTCCCCTGCCTTTAATCCAGTAGGAAGACCTCACTCAGCTAGGCTGCAGGGGTGCCGTTATCTCCCTGGATCCTAGAGTTTAGGTTCTCAGCTTGATCTATCCAGAGATGTGTCAGGGCCTAAAGAACAGTTTATTGACACAGCCCAATTCATAGCAGATTGGCTTGGGTGAAAACCCAACTTACAATACTTTCTAGTTGAAATTCTGCTGGGACATCACCATTAAGATCTGAAGACCACTTAGGGGAAAGGAGTAATAACAACAACAACAATAATAACCATAGCAGTAGCTAATAACAGACACAAGGGAATGAAAAGAACTTGGACACACCTTTTAGGGCTGGGGCCCAAAAGAATGTATTTTTTTTTAAAGATTTTATTTCTTTATTTAACAGAGAGAGATCACAAGTAGGCAGAGAGAGAGGGGGAAGCAGGCTCCCCACTGAGCAGGGAGCCCGATTCGGGCCTCGATCCCAGGACCCTGGGATCAAGACCTGAACCGAAGGCAGAGGCTTACCCCACTGACCCACCCAGGCACCCTCAAAGAATGTATTAATCCCAGTTTTCTTCATGTCTCCCTCTGTCAGATCTTGAGCTATCTCACCCTTTCTTCAGATCTGGTAATTGTTGTTCCAAGAAGATGCGCCAAAATTGTCCTTAGGAAAGCACGAAACGTAAGTTATAGAATTCTTAAGACGAAAGTGTACTTCACCTTGTTATTTAAAGTGGAGAAAACTGAAATAACAGGGTACAATGGAAAGACAATAAACTGCGGTGGCTGGGCCCCTATGCAGAAAGACATTCCCTGTTCGGCCTCAGCTCTGGCGGGTGTGAGCTGGGCCATGTCAGGCTCACCTCTGAAGTGCGGAGTGTAGCAAAATGCTCAGAATTGTGGGAAGATTTGTGAAAATGTCTGTAAAATACCCAGAGCCTAATATGTGAATGTCATTCGAGTAATGGTAGTTATTTCTCTAATTATTATTATTAGATAAAACATGTTTTAATGTACTCATTGGAAGATTGTGAAACCATGAAAACAAGGCTCATAAAGGTCATAATAAAATGGCAAACATAACATCCCACTGATAATGAAAATTTGTAAAATAAAATTATTTCAGCCATGTGAAATAAACTAATGCATAGAAACAAAGACCAGAAAAATGCATCCATTTATTAAATTTGCTTGTTTTGGAAGGTGGGACTCTAGGTAAATTTTCTTTTCCTAGTCATAGTTTTTTTTCACATTGCCAGATTTTTTTATGTCAAATATATATATATATATTCAAATAGGAGGAAATTTAGGTCTACTGCATTCTAAGAGTCTCCTCACCAGGTCAGCACCATAAAAGCTAACGTTCACTGACTCCCCTTTATGGCGCCAACCCCTGTTCTAAGCACTTTACATGAATTATCATATCAAGGCTTTATAATAGCACTATGAAATATGTATTATTATTTTTCCTATTTTGTAGATAAGACGACTGAGGCACAGAAAGGCTAAGAAGACTGCACAACTTCTACGTAGTGAAAATTATCCAAGATCACCCAGTTCTAAAGCAGTGTAGCCGGGACTAAAGCTGAGAAGTCTGACTTGGTGCCAACCTGCCCAGAATACCCAAACCCCATCCTGCCCCACCTTAGTAGCCATCAGCCTGACACACCCAAAGCTCCTGACTCTCCTCCAAAAAGCTTGGACTTCCACTTGCCGTTTGAGGTGCAAGGACCTGTAAATTCTATCCGTTTCCTTCCCTAACTAGCTGAATACCTATCATCACCTCTTTCTCACCTACACTGATTTGTAACACTCGGAATTCTCTCCTCTGCCCTATAATGGAAACCTGAACAACCTGGCCAGTTACCAAACCCTGAGGCAATTTTCTTAAATCCTTCTGAAAAGATAGCACCTGTGTCATTTCCAAATGGTGCCAAATCCTGGTAGCTAAAAACAACTTCCTTTTAATTCCTCTATATCAGTATTTGCGTTAGTAACTACACAGCACTGCTTATGGGCTACAATCTGCATTTCCCCATCTTCAGTTTATTTTAGGTAATTCAGGGAAATCACTTGCAACTTAATTCAGGACTGTGGCATAATAAAGAACATAGCTGGTCTTCCCACCCCTCCCCCCACCTCCCAACCCCATCTCCCTAGCCTACACCTGCTTCCAGGCAAAGAACTTCCAAAAAACCTTAAAATTTCCTAAGTTATAGGAGTGTCTTGTTATGCTAAAGAGGTGACTCTTGGTGGGCTCCTGAATAGCTTCCAGTTGGGGGCTGTTCTCCAGAGAGACCAAGCACAGGTAAGTTCAATAATGTGGCCAATGATTTAATCAACCATGCCTATGTAATGAAACTCCAATAAAAATTCTATACACCTAGGCTCCAGGAAGGTTCCTTGTTGGTGTACACATGATTGTGCCCTGAGGATGTTGTCCGAATTCTATGCAGAGAAGGCATGGAATCTCTGTAATCCTTCCCAGGCTTTGCCCTATATTTATCCTTTATAATAACCTGTAACCACAGGTATGGCATTTTCTAAGTTCTGCAAGGCAATCTAGTGAATTTTTTTTTTAATTTCTTTTCAGCATAACAGTGTTCATTGTTTTTGCACCACACCCAGTGCTCCATGCAACACATGCCCTCACTAATACCCACCACCTTGTTCCCCCAACCTCCCACCCCTGCCCCTTCTAGACCCTCAGGTTGTTTTTCAGAGTCCAAAGTCTCTCATGGTTCACCTCCCCTTCCAATTTCCCTCAACTCCCTTCTCCTCTCCATCTCCCCATGTCCTCCATGTTATTTGTTATGATCCACAAATAAGTGAGACCATATGATACTTGACTCTCTCTGCTTGACTTATTTCACTCAGCATAATCTCTTCCAGTCCCATCCATGTTGCTACAAAAGTTGGGTATTCATCCTTTCTGATAGAGGCATAATACTCCATAGTGTATATGGACCACATCTTCCTTATCCATTCGTCCGTTGAAGAGCATCTTGGTTCTTTCCACAGTTTGGTGACCGTAGCCATTGCTGCTATAAACATTGGGGTACAGATGGCCCTTCTTTTCACTACATCTGTATCTTTGGGGTAAATACCCAGTAGTGCAATTGCAGGGTCATAGGGAAGCTCTATTTTTAATTTCTTGAGGAATCTCCACACTGTTCTCCAAGGCGGCTGCACCAACTTGCATTCCCACCAACAGTGTAAGAGGGTTCCCCTTTCTCCACATCCTCTCCAAAACATGTTGTTTCCTGTCTTGCTAATTTTGGCCATTCTAACTGGTGTGAGGTGGTATCTCAATGTGGTTTTCATTTGAATCTCCCTGATGGCTAGTGATGATGAGCATTTTTTCATGTGTCTGATAGCCATTTGTATGTCTTCATTGGAAAAGTGTCTGTTCATGTCTTCTGCCCATTTTTTGATATGATTATCTGTTTTGTGTGTGCTGAGTTTGAGGATTTTTTAACCTGAGAAGGTCATCACTAGAAGTTTGGGTAGCCCTAGGGATCCCAGAACTCACGTCTGAAGTAGGGCTGTGTAGGGGATCAAATTTGCCACCCCAAAATGTGCCTCTTTGGCATCTGTGTGTTATTTAGAGCTTATTATTTTTAAGAAACAGAAAATTTGAGAAGTTTTTCTTCTTGCCTCCCTGAAACTGCCTGAAAAAATTTAAATGGAAGATCTGCTCCAGGAAGGGTACTATCACCATACGTATCTATGGTGTAATATGAATGAGGGTAGACAGGGAGGAATCCTAGCAAATTCTGCTTGTTAAAATTCCTCTGTGTCCCATCATTTCTGAGTGGCCAGCAGACATTTGTTAGCCATATATTCTTTGCCATCCTCCTGTAAATCTTCTCCCTTCCCTTTGAAGTCCTAGGCTCCTACCCTGTTCTCATTAGCTTTGGATGCCACATAAGTTTCAACTGCCTAGCAGCCTATGGGCTCAATATTCTTATTGAGCCTTTTTAAGTTGATTTAAATTTCTTGAGCTTAATTAAATTTGATTTTTCTCATTAAATTTGATTTTCTCCTTATCTCATGTCAATTTAATCCTTAGACAAGCTAAAAGAATCTTGAAGAGTAGAGAAAATTTTTCCTCCTCAACAGCTGTCTGTAGAGGACCCATACAATCTGAGGCTAACTCTGGGTAGTTAGAATTGAAGGATTCTTCACCCAGTTGGAGTGGGTAAAGAGCTATATTGATCAGACCTAACTCTATAAGTTCTGGTCAAAAGCATCCAAGTTTGGACAAATTCTGTCTCCCCACATGTCACTGAAAATCTCTGCTTGAATTCAAATTATAGGCCAGCATATAAATCAGGGATATAAAGTTGACCCTTGACCAACATGGGTTTGAACTGCATGGGTCCACTTATATGTGGATTTTTTTTTCAATAAATATGCTGGAAAATCTTTTGGAGATTTATAACACTTTGAAAAAACTTGCAGGTAAACTGCATTGCCTAGAAATACAAAAAAAGGAATAAATTAGATAAATAAATAAATAAATAGATGTTACTATTGTAAAAAAAAACAGTATATAATACATATAACATACAAAATAAATGGTAAGGCTCTGGTAGGCTGTTAATAGTTAAGTTTTTGTAGAATCGAAAACTATACCTAGATATTTGACTGCACAGAGGTCAGTGATCCCAACCCCTTGTTGTTCAAGGGTCAACTGCATAATGAAGATACTTGAGAAAGGCATCCTAAACAATGCCAGGAGTATCCGCATTTAAGACAAACGTAGTCCTTAAATATTTCATAGTGCAAGAGACAGACCAGTGCTTTTTGAAATACGGACATATGTTACAGAGCCAAAAAAACTAACGTTAGGAAATAGAGTGTCCAGGCCATGAAACATGACAGCAGAGGACAGGCTGAATGACACAGAATGGCCTACCAAGATGTAGCCTTCCTTGGAAAGAATAGGGGGCTTTGTTCTAAGGGGTGAGCCAGCGCTTGGGAGGTGCTTCATGGGGGATTGATGCCCCCAACTTTAACAACTCTTGGAAAGACCAATATGAATTACCAATAATAGGGGCTCAGCTAAGTAAATTATAGGACATCCTTGTATAGAAGATGATGTAACCATTATAAATCATTTTGTAAAGTTGTAATTTTGGAGAAAGCTATTCACTGACGAAGTAGAAACCATGAGTGACCAAACAGTGAATGGATGGGCCAGTTCATCCTAAGAGAATGGGCTAACCTGACTCAGTTCCCAGTCCTATTCTTTCCACCTTCTAGCACCTTTCTTCAGGCAACCCTCTGGCAACCATCTCTAGCCTCTCCAATGAGAGTTCTTTGCGGGTCCTCTTCTCTCTCTGGAAGAATGAAATAAGGAATCAAGAAAGGGAGGGAAGAGAAAGGAAAATTATCTTCTCTTCAGTCTTGCTTTTTAAGATTTCATCAGAGTAACCTGATACCTTGGTGTACTAATGGCTAAGGATCTCCACAGAATCAGTATTTTTAACACTGCAAGTAGGATACTTGGTTCTAAGGGAACTGTTATGCCAGTGAGGGACTCATTTATTCACTGAGCAGAAATCAGGCATCTAGGGAGTTCCAGATTTCCAGGCATACATGTAAGACAAAGAGTAGAGAGAAAAAGATGAGCCAGACCTCCAGAAGAGAAAGATGTTGGCATGATCCTCATGCACCAGGTCTGGTTTAGATCCCTTGCACCCAAGGAAGATTGAAGCCACTTCTGACAGAGTAGCATTTGGAAGATGACTTACCAGGTTATCACTCAGATTTCACAACCATGTGTGTGTGTCCTCAAGCTCTTTGCTACTTAACATGACAGTCAAAAATGGCAATTTTTGAAAAGTAGATTTCACCATATTGCCAAAATCATAAATATTGATTTATTACAAATAGTAATAGATATTACAGTAAGTTTAGCACAGACTAATTGTTCTAATTTATTTTTTCCAATTTTTTATTTAAATTCTAGTTAGTTAACGTACAGTGTGACATTAATAATTATTATAATTTAAGTATAAATACAAGGATGTCTTTAACATATTAGCTCATATTTTCTAAAGTTTTAATTATTTTTAACTGTGTTATTTTGTTAAAGAAACTCCATATTCCAATTATAAGAGGTTAGGGTAAAGATAAAGAACTCTGTTATTTCAGAAAATAATGAAGTTTGGCTGAGCAATAATACCATCGTATTTTGAAACTCAAAGAAGTGTGTTTGCTGCCTTTGTCAAAAAGAATAAAATCCCACATTATTTTGAAAGTTACTCAGAATTTATAAAAAAAATGACAAAGAATGACTTCTTCATAATAAAATGGATTCAACTGCAAGGCTTTGGGGAGGGAAGGCTTATAGACCTTTGAAAGTGTGTGTTTTCCTGTGACATCTGCATTTACATTTCACACATATTTTTTAAAATAAGCCTATATTCATGATCTTGGGTAGAACAGAGAGAAAAGAAAAGGAAGGCCATGCACACACATGCATTTTTTTATAAATCAAATTTTAACACTAAAGCCAGATTTTGCTTATGGTTGAGAAACAATTCCATGATAAACAACAACAACAACAACAAATTGCAAAACAAAACAAAAACTTAGCACTCTCTTTATCCAGTCTAGGATATAATATTTGAAAATCAGCCCTCTTATTATCCATACTCAATGTCAAAATCAAGAGCAAATGGGGCCAATTATTTCTCATGAGAGTAAGTGTTTAAAAGACACTTAAGTAGCTAAAAGATATGTCCTCTCTTCAACAGTGAACCAAATCAGTCCATGTCCAGAGTGAAAAGGACCTCAACCTCTTTGTAGCTGCTATTCCTTCTGGCTCAAATGCTTGCCCTCTGGTTCTACTCATGCTGGGTTCTTCTCATACTTTACAAGCAGATCAGGTCCTCAGAAAGGCCTTTCCAAATTACTTTACCCAAAATGAGTCTGAAACAAGATTCTTCTCTCTTCTAGAATCCTGTTTGTTGTCCTTACTGCTAGAATCACTATCTGCAATTACTTTGTTATCCATTGTTTCCTTGAATATTGTCAGCTCCCTCAATGAGTCATGAGGTCATCCAAGACAGTTACTGGCTCTGTCATATTGTCCAGCACCCTCAGGCCTGGAGCAGGGCCTGGCAGAGAGTGGGCAAGCATTCAACAAAGTTCTGGACTCCACAAAAGGATGTAATCACCCACAGAAATCAACATCTTCGTGCCTTTTTCCAAGAAGGTAAGTCTCCTGTGCTCAATTTCAGGCCCTGCATTCCTGTTCAAGGCATTCCCCCTCTGTAGGTGGAAGTCACCAGACATAGAGTTTCTCTTAGAGCTGAGAAAAACACACCTGTCAAAGGCCTCAGGGTGGTCAGTGTTTGGGAGAAGAGAGAGGCATTCTCAAGAAGGGAAGTGGAGACTTAATGCCATGTATGCAGCATGTTTCCACCATTCCATCAAAGAGAGTTATTTGGAGAATCAGCTTGCATTTGGAACCCTCTGATTATCCCATCCAGTAGCAGCTGCATTAATCCCTCCCAGCCAACCACATTCCCAACCTCTCATGTTTCAAAATCTCATAGAGTTTGGAACTGATACCAGGTTTATATGGAGTAAGTACTATGGCTTGAGATTGCTCATTCCCTCCCAGAGCATCACTACATTAGACATCACTGCATGACAAATCAGTGCCGTGCATTGACAAATGCAATGCAGTACAATGCAGAAAAATCAATACAGAACCTCGTCTGAGCTTCACATAGGTCAGACCTCTGGAATAGGAACTTGTTTGGGGGAGATAGGTTGTACCACCAGCACCCACCCACAGATCATCAATTTTTTTTTTAAGATTTTATATATTTATTAGAGAGAGAGAGAGAGAGCACATGAGCAGGGAGAGGGGCAGAGAAGAAGCAGGCTCCTGCTGAGCAGGGAACCCAAAGTGGGGTTTGATCCCAGGATCCTGGGACCATGACCTGAACCATGGCAGACATTTTACCAACTGAGCCACCCAGGGGTCCCAACCATCATTTTTTTTCTACCTAGATTTCATTCTATTTCAGGTGTTTTGCACTTTGGATGAAAATTTCTAACGGAAGGAGACAAAATTGGACCATAAATTCAATATGATTATTGTCATCCTTCCCTCCAGAAAGAGGAAGAATTATCCAAACAAGGTAGTAAAAGAGCAACACTTCTAAATTCTGCCTCCACATAGAAAATAACATGAATACTAAAACTTAGAACAATAGCAGCCCTGCAGTTTGACAAGGGTGTGTAGGAGAGGTGGTGAGCAACACTGAAATTCCTTCAGGTATCTGCAGAACTCCTGAGCTGAAGTTAAAAGCTAAAATTATCATTAAAAATACAAAGTATTTTTAAACCCACATAAATTAACAATGTGCCTATTTCAATTCTTGAGACGACTTCTTGAGATGACTATGTCCTTTGGAAAATTTTTTAAGTAAATTGATATTTCCACCATGACTTTGCTATTTTGGGAACTGTGTTTGTTTTTTGGACTTTGTTTGTCTTTTATGCCACCAGGAGTATTGTTATCAGCTTCTAGCAAAACCTGGTTGAAGTTCCCTATTTTATGTCCCAAACAATAGGGTTATCTATTGGTAATTGTATCCATTATCTCCCTACTGATCCATTTATGGGAAAGATTTCAAATACCTTAATAAAAAATAATATAAGCAAAATGTGGTTGCCCGTATCATGAGGCACAGCTCAGAAAAGTTGGCTTTAAAGTCCTCTAAAAGATTTGCTGGCTTTGCACTACAACTACTTTAAAAATACTCTTTTTTCATAGAAAAAAATAAAAAAGTAAGGTTATAACATGGAAGCCATTTCAGGAATTTTTCCGTTCTTTAGTATCAGAACAGGAATAGTAAAGAGAAAGAGGAGAGGGGTTTAGGCTGGAGAGATGGGAATGGTGTGTTGTGGATTAAACATTTATGTCTCCCCCAAATTCATGTATCAAAGCCCTAACCCTCAATGATAGGAAGCTTTGGAAGGTAATTATGTTTAGGTGAGGTCATGAGGGTTGTACTAATAATGGGCTTAGCACCCTTCTACAGAGTGGAAGGGAGATAAGAGCTCTTTGTCCACCTTCACACAAAGAAGAGACCATATGAGCACACAGAGAGATGGCAGCCTACAGCAAGACGGTGGCCTTTGGGGAGCCAGAAAAACCTCAGCAAGAACCAAAGCTGCTGACACCTTAAGCCTGGACTTCTCAGCCTCCAGAACTGTGGGAAATAAATGTCTGTTGTTTAAGTCATTCATTCTGTGATGTTTTTGTTATAGCAGTTGGTGCTAAGACAGGATGCCTGCTGGGAGAGAAATAATAGTATTTGAAGAAAATTTAAAGTGCCCACTGGCAAGCAATAAACAGCCTCAGCATTGTCACCCACTGAAACAGAATCATCACAATAAAACTGTCCCATGTCACGCCTCTTAGACACTTAATGTCTCCTTAGGTTAAGTGAAGTGAAGCCTGTGGTGCTTCAGAATGAAGTATGCCTCACCCTGAGGCCACCAAAGGGCTCCTGACAAGGATCAGCCCCTAGAATGCAATCCTCTCCCACCCTCAGCCAACTTCAAAGCAGACTCAGTAGTTCTAGATAATAAATGGTCAAAACTTCTTCTGGTGGTAAATAGAATTTTAATGTAGCATAGATTTTAGCAACATACAGACACTTCTGACAATTCTCGATTTTAAGCATTTAAAACTTAAGTAAGATATTCATTTAGTGTAAAGGAAAGCAAACTAATACAAATCTCTTCCCAGTTATCTTAATAATTAATATACTTTACTTATGCATAAAAAAGAGATCTATTGGGGCACCTGGGTAACTCAGTCAGTTAGCATCAGACTCTTGACTTCGGCTCAGGTCATAATATCAGGGTCATGAGATTAACTCTGCATAAGAGTCTCTCTCTTTCTCTCCTCCTTCCCCTCCCCTTCTTACTCTTTCAAAAGAAAATACATCTCTTAATGATATCCTATATATATTAATCCCAGGATCCATAGTCTAGACTTGACAATTTGCAGAATGATAGTATTATTTTTCAGCAGAAAAAGAAAATGGAAACATTATTATATTCAGGAAAAGTAGAATGATTGGGCAGATAGTCATTGGTGTCTGTGGATAATAATTTTATAATAGTCACATAACATCAATTTTAATACCAAGTTTGATCTCTGCTCTCAGCAGCTTTCTGCTGTAGTTAAATTGTCATAAATACTGTTATGCTGACAAAAACCTCAGAAAAGCACTTTGACAGATTCCTAAATTAAATAAATCTCTTTAGAAAAAGAAAGAAAGAAAGAAAGAAAGAAAACAAAAAGGAAAGAAAAAAAGAAAAAGAATAAAAAAGAAAAGAAAAAAAAGTTTGAATCAAGCTTCCTATTTCATTAAAGACTGAACAGAGAACTTTTAACTGCTTTTTAAAAAGTGTTATCATGATACCAGAAGGAGACCGTCTAAGTACTAGATATAATGTAGGCAGCTTAGCACTATCAAACCAGCCTCCCAAACAATTAACTTAATTTTCTGCTACTTTGTGTCATGCACAATTTCAAATTATCAAAGATTTATCAAATCTTGAGAGCTAGCAGCACTAAGATGCAAAGTTGCTTAAAGTGCATCAAGGCAAGATGCAAATTCCTCTTCCATTTATTCCATGAACACCTACCCTTGTGTCCTTATCTGCCTAAAGTTTCTAGCAAGGGAGTTGTTTATCAAGCAGGCCCAGTAATCATTCCTGGTATTCAAGAATTATAATCTAAGAAATAGCCTCTTGGCAAAAGTAGTCTTCTAAAAAGTAATCTAATCTGGTTTTGATTAAATCTATTTCCTTTTTTATTTATAGTGAAATCTGGTGCCAGATAAATCTTATAAGAGCATTCCATATCATTTCCTTTCTAAAGACCGCACAACTGCTTCCTACTAACCAGTGGCTTTAGTCACTGGATTAAGATTCATGACATTCCATAATCTGGCTCTGCTTTTCCCAGTCCACATTTATCTTCCTGAACTCTCAGAATGAATATACGCTACAGCCAGGCCAAGTTTCTTATTGTTTTCCCTACCTATACTTGTTCTTATCAATAGTGTCCCTTACTTGAAATGCCTCTTAGCAACCTGCCCAACACACGCACATCCATATCTTGGGAGTCATCAAGACTTCAGTGTGATGTCTTCATCAAACTTCAGCCCTCCCATTTGGTGGCTGTGGGAATGATACCAATTCTGATTTCATTGACCTCCTTAAAGAAAATAACATTTGAAGTGTGCCTGGCATAAAGGAGAGCTTCAGTAAATGTCAACTCCCATCCTTGCCATCAAAAACCTAATCATCTTAACCCATTTCAATAATTCTGCTAAGGCTCAAGCCATGTTTAGAATTCCTCTTATGGAATTATCTTCAGTACTCTGTCAGGAGCCCGTTGCTCGTAAGTCATGCACAACCAGACAAAGAGATGCTTAACCAGTCACAGGTCTATTTTGTTCATGTAACAGGACATCCAGAGGCATAAAATCCAGCACTGGGATGGCCATCCCCTGATGTCAGGAGCCTACCTCCTCCTATTTTGCCCAACCATCCCCAGGATTTTGTCCTCAAGATTTCATGTTTGTAAACTAGTTAATACTCTCTCCCAGGATCTGGAAGTCCCCCCGCCCCAGGCACAGAAAAAGACAAAAGGCCAAAAACTTTCTCCACCCAAGGCCTTGCCTTTTAAATGAGGTGAAAACAAAAGGAAAGAAAGAAAGAAATCTTCCCCAAAACTTTGACCTACATATTATCGGCAAAGGCAGTATTGGCTGCCCATCTGAACTGCACACAAATGCAGAGAGATTGACTATTTGAGTTTCCTGCTCTCTGTAATAAAAGAAGGCAGAGGGATAGGGGCTGGATAGATATTGAATAAACCAACCTATAATATCTGTCACATTTGTAAAGTCAGTTTATGAGACTGTACGTTTACCAAAGGATCTGTCTTAAATCTACCTTCAAAAAATTATGCTAATGGGACGCCTGGGTGGCTCAGTTGGTTAAGCCACTGCCTTCAGCTCAGGTCATGACCCCGGGGTCCTGGGATCAAGTCCCGCACCGGGCTCCTTGCTCAGCAGGGAGCCTGCTTCTCTCACTGCCTCTGCCTGCCTCTCTGCCTGCTTGTGTGTACTCTCTCTCTCCGGCAAATAAATAAAATATTAAAAAAAAAATATGCTAACTGGCTATCCAAAAGAATGTGGCATGTTTTCTGCAAGCAATTCCTGAAGAGGTAATGTAGACCCAGTTTGGACAGTAGTAGCAGCTTTGGAGGAATAATTACTCAGTATCCAAAAGTAATTAGTTTGAAGTGGACAGCATTCATCTAGACAGATGACTTCTCATATGTCTGGGCTTTAAACAAAGTTGTTATGTCCCTGTTGAGTGCTGTGCTTACTCTTTCGTTCTCAGACCATCATGCATGCCCACGTGGTCTCCCCACAAGATAGGGACTCTTTGAATGTGGCCTATGTTCTGTGCATCTTCTTTACCCCTATTGCACCCAGCAGGGGGAACAATGGAATACACTCAGGTATACGATCTAACCAATAGAAGGTGAACAGAGTGCTACTTTATAAAAGAGATTGATTGCTAGGGTGAAGGGAAGCTGCAAATTTGTGCTGGGTACATTGAGGCATTATGATACAATAATTGCATTTAGCAGAGTTTTTACAGGAGGTAACCACTCAATAAATCTCTGCTGCATTGGACACAGGCCATTTATCTTCCATAGGGTTAAACAGGGACTGACCCCTTTTCTATAGATTTCAGTGGGAGAAACTCTTCTATTAGACCCTTCTAAAATTTTTGAGTTTCTAGCTCTTCAGTCTTCATTTCTCCCTGAGTAGAGTAGGGAACACCTATCAATAAAAGCAGAAAGGGCAGCAGCAGTCACAACAGCAGGGGAAATTTTTCCCACTGTAGCCAATGGAACAGTGCTTTGTACTACCAATGTGGCCCCGCACAGCAGCCCTTTGAGGGATATTCCAATGAACATATGGCACTGGCAATCGCCTTGTTCACTTAACAACTGAATGATGGCTTCAAAAGAAAAGTTCTTCTGCAGGAAAAGACAATAATTCCAAGGAATTTGTTGACAGTGCTAAATAGATCTATTTTCATACCATATGACAAGCAAGAGGTCTCCTGTTGATGAAACGGTTAGCCCTTAAGGCAAATGAATTTTGATTTTTCTCACTGTGACCGCCAGGAGAGGAAGACCCAGCGACATGACCCAAAGTGCTGCCATGTGCTTTGGAGGATGGATGTTTGGATGTGAATTTGGATTTCACTCAGGGTCTCAGGGAAGATAAATGGCACGCAGGACGCCAGCCCAACTCCAGTGAATTCCGACATCAGAGTTATGCACCACCTAAGCCCCGTAGTTTCTAGTTTTGCAGAGGTGAACTGGGTTGTGTCCAGCAGCTCCAAAGAGTCCATTGCAAAATTTCCAGGGCTTCCAAGGTCATGTCATGATGATAGCTTGAAATGGGCTCTGGTGAAGCTATTCATACCATAGGAATCCAGGAATGCTTCAAATTAGGGCTTTATCTTCTAGAGCTGGTTGGTAAACACCTAAGAACATATCCCTGGTCATTTACAAAATGGAGAAGAGGCTGCAGCCTTGGCGTTACATGGCCAAACAGCACACAGGTCACAATCGGGAAAGCCAAACATCTCCTAGAAAAGTAATGCTAATAGATAACAACCAAACTCTAAGAATAAGTCAAATAACAAGTAAGTATTAATCATCAACAAATGTTTTCTACCCTGTGCTAGGTCCTGTGGTTTTAAACAAGAGGCATAGAGCTAGTTCCCTGACTTTTGAAGAGCTCTCAACTGACTTTCCAACTTTATTTTTATTGGTACTATTAACACTCATCCCTCACCATGTGCCAGCTAATTATTACCTCACTCAGTCCTCAAAATTTACAACATTGGTATTATGAGCCTCATTCTACAGATGAAGAGACAGGAGCTTAAAGAGACTAAGCATACCTCTTAGTCTGACAGAAGGTGGGTAAAGGCAGGTGGTATCCCTAAGCAGGCAGACCTCCAGTGATAACACCCACAAAACATGATCTTGATGGAATGACGCCTGGCTGTGGGCAGAGATTTTGACACCAGGGCCATGTGTGGAAGGTCACCACAAGGAGACAAACCAGGGACACAGCAGAGGTACAGGCAGTGTAGGTGCTGGATTGTGGCTGGGACGGTAGAAGGGGAGGAAGCAGAAGAAGAATTCAGAGTTGGCATGAGCATGGGGGTAACTTGAGCTGGTGATTTGGGCCTGACTGCAGCAAAAGGTGCCCACCCAAACCCCAGCGACATCATGAAGATCTCCTCCAAACAAGCCTCTGAGACAGGCACTGCACGTATCTCTGCAACATAAGCTGTCAGGAGACAACCCTTGAACAACAAGCCCACTGCACTGGGTGAAGGAAGGAGTGTGCATTGAATCATATCACTATTGGATTTCCTTTTCTTAGAAACTCTTAAGTCGTGACCAAATTCTCATTCCCCAAGATTAAAACTTGAACTAAACTTGTAAGTTTTCTCAGTGTGCCAGAGCTTTTCTTTTCTTTTCTTTTCTTTCTTTCTTTTTTTTAAATGGAGCTGATTGCTAAAATTCTGGTTGTGGAAATTACACATTGCATTCATGTCATGGTCTGACTAAGGCTGATGATGCCGGAAATTGTAAAACTCTAGTCTACTAGATCTAAAAACAGGTTAGGTAGTAATTAGTGATTTCATTTCTTCAGTGACTCTGATGTCGCATTAATCGTTATCGGTCTTTAGCTCTTTCAAAGCATGAGGTCCTACCTGCTGAGATTCTGTAGTTTGTTTTCTTAACCCCATGGGTATGTTTCTTTTCCAGAGCTCCTGCATAGCAAAATTTTGTACATAGAGCCAAGCACTCTGTGAGCAAAGTTACGTCTTCTGAGATACATGAATGTCACACAGAAAAGCTTTGATGAAATAAACACTAAGGTAGCCATAGTATTGTCGGTTGTCCCTTTCCTGAAGACCAGAGTTAATTAGGATTCTCACAGAATCTTCAGGTGGTTAACTGACAGAGAAGAGAGCTTTGTGCCTGTAAAGCTAGGAAGAGAAGGGACTTTCTCAGGTTCCTTTCCTTCCTAAGAGAGCAGTAGATTTGGAATGTAATTCAGTGAGTTCATTTTGGAAATGTTTCTTGACTCAATTCCAGTGAGACACTAAATTAAAGCAGTCTTCCCTGATTTGGTCTTATTAAAGGAGCCACAAGTAATAAGATCAAAGATATAGATAAAATTGTGAGCTTGGAATTATTCACTGAAGAATTCTTTTTTAATAATAAGTATTTAGAAACAATATCAATGACCCAAAATAGAGTAATAATTCATTGTGATGATAGTATTATGGATCATATAACTGTTACAAATCATGTATTTGAAGTATCTTGAATCCCATGGGAAGATATCACAACATAATGTTAGATAAAAACCTAGTAATATTCAAATTTTAAAGTAATTTATGTCTCTGCTTCTGTGTTTTTGTGTGGACATATAAATACATAATACCTAAATAATTTTATCAATATTTTGTGACATTCTACCCATTATTAAATACATAATATATATTAAGATGTAAATGTTATATGTGTGTGATATATATAAATAGTTGATAGATATTTGGAATAACATATTTTATATATATTTCATATTGGAATTATATATGCAAAATTCAAAATGTTGCTAAAGTTACTTCTGAGAAGTTGGTTTACAAGGAAATTTGATTTTATTCTTCATATTTTTAAATATTTTCTAATTCTCTACAATAAGCATGTGTATGTTTATAGTTAGAAAAACAGTTAAGCAGCCTCCAGTTAATTTGATATCCAGAATCATACTCTGTCTAGACATGAATATCTCATAACTCTTCACTCGTTGCTTCCCTAGCAAATGTGCTGTCCCTCTTGCTAGGTGTTAGTGACCGTGAAAGCCAGCTGGCTGGGAGTGCAGGCTGACATGCGTTGATCCCAGTGCACATAACCAGAGCCTCCTGCATCCTCTTAGGCTCACATGCTCCCACCCTGGAGTGTGGTAGAGACAGTGTGCAAGCAAAGCTGAGGCTGAAATGTCTCCGCATAGTACAGCAAAAATGCCTTTGCCCTTGGCTGGGAAATGGGACCCATTTCCATTCCCCAAACACAAAGCAAAGATGGAAGATGCTTGCAGAGAAATACTAGCAACAGACCCAGAGTTCCCTTCAAGAACTTAAAATAGGTACAACATTGGATCTTTCTACATGATTCTTCCTTCATCTAAAAAGGAAAATTATGTTCCCAATAATCCCATCAGAAGCATTTGAGTAATAAGCAACATGTAGAGTCAAAATAGTCTTTAAATTACACACTGAATGTGTCATGTTTAAATGTCTATTGCATGAGCATTTCATTCATCCAAGGAAGTCGGATCACCATGGTATCTCACCAAGA
Source organism: Meles meles (assembly GCF_922984935.1). Lineage (NCBI taxonomy): Eukaryota > Metazoa > Chordata > Mammalia > Carnivora > Mustelidae > Meles > Meles meles. The sequence goes on from NC_060066.1 coordinate 95,878,910, forward strand.
CCTACATGACCAGTCTTCACTCATCAGTTCCCTCCAGCATGGCTGTTCATCCCTGAGGATGACTCCAGAGCAAAATGCTTTGGCTGTGAGTATTGCTGCTTCCAGAAGAGTTTAAAGCTTTGTCTCTAGGTGTCTGTGTCTGAATGACCAGTTGTCCTAAGTTTCTGGCCCCCGCTCCCCGGGCCTACTGAAATCAGCAGTGCTGGACCTCAGCCCTGAAGTCCACATTTCACCTTCGTAGGTTATCTGCATATATAGTCAGGGTTGAGAAACTGTCTTTCTGCCTTAAATTTGTCTAATTTTGCCTTATGGGGAATTCTCCCTCAAGTTATTGACTCTCTTATTACCTGTTCTCTCTTACAGAAAGCAAGTTCCTTTTTGTGCCAGGAACCTTGTTTTTTTTTTTTTTGTTTTGTTTTGTTTTTTTGAGGAAGAATAGTTCTCTTACTTTTTTTTATTTTTTTAATTTATTTATTTTTTCAGTGTAACAGTATTCATTGTTTTTGCACAACACCCAGTGCTCCATGCAACACGTGCCCTCCCTATTACCCACCACCTGATTCCCCCAACCTCCCACCCCCACCCCTTCAAAACCCCCAGGTTGTTTCTCAGAGTCCATAGTCTCTCATGGTTCGCCTCCCCTTCCAATTTCCCCCAACTTCCTTCTCCTCTCCATCTTCCAATGTCCTCCATGTCATTTGTTATGCTCCACAAATAAGTGAAACCATATGATACTTGACTCTCTCAAGACAGAGGCTTTTAAAAGCCTGCTTCAATTGAAAACATCAAAATGAAGACCCTCGAGAATTCCCCTTGTGACCCCATGCTGAGTCACTGGGGAATTGAAAGGCAGGTCTGCTGGGAGCAGAGGACCTGATGAGGGGGACCCAGCTGAATACCAAAACCCAGTGGAGATCAGGAGAGACGTGAATCAGGAAGAGGCTGCCTTCTGGAAGCCACAGACTTAATAAGCACAAGGGGGCTTGAGTGGACTTTCAGATGAATCAGAGCCCAGAACTGTGGAAGAAGCAAGAGAGGCCGGGAGAACCAAGACTGAATAAGGATGACTAGAACATTGCAGGACCTACAGCTCATGGGCTCATGAAGAGCCAAACTGTCTGTGGAGTTATCACATCAGTCTTATCCCAGCAGGGAACTCAGGCGGCTTTGACCAGGGGTAGGTCCAAAGAGAAGCCTTGCTCACCATCACTTCTGTGGGGCTTTTCTGGATTCTGATTCTTTAACCTAAATTACTCACATTTCAAATCTTGGAAAGAATCCCAAAATACCTGTGTCCACTTAATTTATTAAATCCCTAGAGTTATTTTCTTAGAAATTAGATGCCTAGAAATAATGAGACTGGGACCTTATTGGGACATCCCATATAAGAATCATCTAAATAGTCCTGAATTGATGAATAAAAAAACATAGAATCAGTCCCAATATGTGGGACTTTTAAAACTATCTAATAGTTTATGTGTATTTCATCTACTTTGGGATTCCCTCAGAAAGCAGTTATTCAGCACCTCCATGTGCCAAGTATATGAGGGTATGTTGTGAACAAAGATAAACATGGTTTCTAACCTCAGAGAGCTATATGGAGGGTTGGGAGACAGGGAGAAATCAAGCAGTCAGTGATCTCATATAAATTTTCAGTGTTTGGCATGAGCTATGGAGGAGAGACCTAATGCTGGCAAAGTTGGGAGGAAGGGGTCTGCTCAGGTCAGTGGTCCCAGGGAAAGCTTTCCTGAGGAAGTAGCACTTGAGCTAGAGAGAGGAGGGTGAGTAAGATTTGACCACGCAAAGGGCCTTAAGTGTGTCTGAAAGAAGTTAGTGTAGCTAGAGAGCTGTGATAAAGCAAGGTAAGGTGAAGAGGTAGGCAAGCTAGACTCAGACAAGCTCAGAGGCCTGAGGACTGAGCTTGTCTTTATCCCAACGGTAACAGGAAGACACTGTAGATGGCCACTGGAGAAGATTGACCTGTGATGGAAAAAGAGATGTGGAGGAAATGGTTGTAGAGGCAGTAAGATTAGATAAATCAATTAGGACCTGCAGGACTCCAGGCAAGTTAGTGTCACTTGGACTGTAGGTATCAGGGATGTCAGAGATGTCAACTCCTCACTGTGGAGATGAGGGCAGATGTCTAGAGACGTCAGCTGACCTCCAAAGTCCTACATGTAGATGCTATGCTGCTGGTAGAGCTGTGTCCTTTGACCCCAGCACTAGAGCTGAGGTTGGGGGTGGGTAAATTAGGATACTGTGTCTTTCACACGGTGCATATACAGAGCTCCTTTGGTCCATAATCTTCATAACAACAAGCAACAGCAATGGACCCATCACATTTGCACATAATACTTTGTATTTTTAAAACTAATTTAATATGTATGATTCCATCACCCCCTTGTCTATGGTCACAGAGCCAGTCAGTGAAGAGCCTAGACTCTTGTTCCTGGGTTCCATATTTTCCTATAAATACCTCCTGGTTCTGATGTCTACCCTCTAGTGTTTTCCCATAACCACAGCTCCACTCTTCCTCAATGATGCCAGAAATGCCAATAGAATAGAGTGAGACAAGTGATACTCATGGTGGTGACAGCTACAGCTTCCTGAGTGACATGCTTCATGCTGTGTGTATAGCGTCTCCTGGGTTTTTACAAAATTCTGTGAGGTAGGTGGTATCTTTATGCCAGTTTTACAGAGAGGGACATTGAGGTTCAGAGACATCAACTGCCTCTAGATCACCATAAGTTTAGGAAGCAAAGAACAAATAAAAAACCAGGTCTGATTCCAAAGCCTGACTTGCCAGCAATAACCCGTATTTCCTTATGTCTAGGGTGCCTGAGGCTTTCAGTCACCTCTGCTGTGGTCTGTACCACGTCAAACATGAAATGAGCTTAGCAGACTCCAGTAGTTTTGGATGAAGCCTTTATCATCTCTTTTTATTACTTGCCCCATCACACACCTAGCGGTTTAGACGAAGACCACATTTATACAAACCATTTTGTTGAGGTATATGTCATATAAACAGACCATAAACAGTCACCTTTAAAAGAAATAAACTATTGAGATTTTTCTTCCCAAACCACGTATTCTGTCATGATAAGTGGAATTATCTAACGTGGACAATTTTATGAGGTAATAAATAGGAAAGAATATGGAGAAGGTCAGTTTTCAGGTTCAGGGAGGTGTTTGTCCTGAGACAGAATAACCGTTACACGGATAGATGTTCACATTTTGTGCTGCTGGCTTTACATTTAAGTCTGGTACTTCGCTCACGTTGCTGGTAGGGCAAACTGATAACAAACATCCCATGCCAGCCCCAAATGTTTCCCACTCAGACGTTAACTGTATTTGGGGAGGACTGCGGATGGCCAAAATTAGGTTAGGAGGAAAAGTAAATATGGTCATAAATTAAGCAATTTCTTGTGAGCAATATGTAATGTAATAACGAAGTGTAATGAAATGTAAAAATAAACTCACTAAAAGCAATAAGGAAGTGACAAGCCTTATCATCCAAACTGGGTCAGTTTCGAGAGTGAAGAAGGATGTTATTAATAACTGTGTCAGAATATCCTAAACTGAGCCATCCTAACAAATCATTCATACAATCACCTAACAGTAAAGAGTGTGGAATGAAGAGAAAGCCTCCTCAAAGTAAGTGTGTATAACCAAGAAGAAGTGGGAGAGGGAAGAGCGATCACATGATGGGGAAATTAGTGTGGGAGATGAGCTACTACAAAAATCGACAAAGCCAAAGAGGATTCATTAGACCCCTTCCAAGTTCCTAGCCATGTATTCACATGACCCTAGATTTTGTAAAAGAAGAAAAAGTAAGAAAGGAATCCTATCAAATCACATGAGCATGAGGCCTAGATGCTTCCCTGTTCATGAGGCTGATCCTTCTCCATAGCTGCCTCCAGACTCCAAGGCATGAGGCTAGGCTCACACCACAGAGACACAAAAGCTTTTCTAACATGCCAATGTTACTCCTCCAAATTCATAATTTTCTCAGGCCATGATTATCAGAGGTGGTCAGAGCAGCCAGCAGCCTGCCCACCCCAGGGATGAACTCCAAATTAGACAGTAAAGAGAGAGTCCACCAACTGGGTTACACTAAATTAGCCATTTAAATGTCACTGAATGAGTAGTTCAGGAAAAAAGCTGTATGTCAAAGGGAAGGTTACAGATGCTTTAGCTAAGTTTGTGTAATGGCCCAACATTGAAGTGTGTTTGGTCTGCTCTGTGGATGAAGCTGAATTCTGTCAGTTGCAAAAGCTCACATTTAACTACATGTGTTAGAGCAGCTGTTTCCCATTGTGTCAACTCATGAGCTTTCTCCTTTTGGGGCACAGCAAACTCACCCTTTTACCCTCTCTCCTTCACCACAGAGAAGCTCTGAAGACTGAAGAGCAAGCAAGTCAGAGCTTTCTAGAACAGGACTCTGGACACTCTAAAATCAAATACCAGCTTGTACTGAGGCACATATAAAAGATCGTCATTTTCTTAAGCAGAACCAGTGGAGGGGAGAGAGATGACAATTTCTTCCTCAGAACAATGAACTTCTGAGAGCTGAGTGGGAGAAATTAGTGACAATAACATGACATCTGTCAACTTTTGAAAAATTAGAATCAGGAAACCCAAAAGCAAAGTTGACAGAAGACAAATTAGGTTCTATCAAGATCTGACACATCATTGAATACCTGCTAATGGGGAAAAAAAAGATTTTATTTAAACTTTTTTATTGTCTTTATGCATAATACTTTTAAAAGCACATAACATTTTCATAAAAGCATAAAGAGTATTAAAAAAAAACCTTCCTTTTAATATGGAAAAGAGAGTATGAGAGGCATGTGAAGTTCATTCTCTAAAAATGGCAGCAGCTCATTCTTGAGTCTATTCTTTTTTTTTCAATTTTCTAATCTTTACTCTCAGGTGGAAGCAGAGAGAGAAGCTTTAAAGCATGTCAATTGTTCCTGTTCTGTTGGAAGTTTTAAAAAATGGATTGCAGTAAAGCCAGAAATGTGGCATGGAAGCAAAAGTGGGGACAATATTCTGACTTGAATATCTTCCTCAAAATATTGAATGGCAATTTTTCAGGGTAATTGACTGAGTCATCTTCTGCTATCAGCAAATGTGACAAAGTCACACTGCCAAATGGCTCCTTAAACTTGATTGACTGTTTAATAATGTTAATGCCAGTGATCACTTGACGATAACTGGTAATTATTTTAGGAGCATCCACGAAACCTGCACACCTTGGAAGACCTTGCTCCAAGACAACTTATTGTCAGCACATGTTTATATCCAAACAAAGGGCCATAGTTGAGAGACCTAGAGCGTGTAGGAGGCAGTCTAGAATCCAGGCTTTTAAGCCCCCATCTACCTCTTATGAATTGTATAACTTTGAGTAAGTGACATAATATCTCCAGACCTCAGCCTCATGTGTTATATGTATGCAAAGAGAGAAAAAAAATGTGGTATTGGGACCTGGAACCTTACAAGCCCTAAATAAAAGTTAGGAACACTTTAGGAGATTGGTGTCTGGCTTAAGCAGAAGGTATGAAAAAGGCCTTTTTACCTAAGTCAACCTCTTTATTTATCTTCTATCTTATGCTGACAAAAGAAAGGATTCAAGTTACATATCTCTGTAAGTACACAGGTTTTTGACAATTAAGGGAGATATTACCTTAGCAACTCCCAAAGAAATGAAGCATATACATGTTCGCAGTTAAATGATACATTTAGCGTGAATCATAGGTATTCCAAGGACCAAATTCCCAATTGTAAATTATCCAGCTTCCTGGATTCCCAGTGTCTCCTTCACACTTAACCTTGAGAACTCTTCCAGTCATAACATCTCTACTAGAAGGAGAGCAAAAGTAAGACAAAGAGGACAGGGTCACCCAAATGATCAACTTTATTCCTTCTGAAAAGCAACAGAGCTACACTTTGAACACTGTGTTGGTGATATGAGCCAAAGTAACAAAACCAGACAATGAAATTGTGGCATTAGAATTAAAAAGAAGAATATGCATGTGATAGAATTACACATCTGTGTAACTAAATTAATAGAGAACCACTGCCAACACTAAAAGAATTGAGCTAACAATAGTTTTAAGTTAATATTTTTTCAAATAGCCCTCACATATAAAACAAGCACCAATTAAAATATATAGAAAATATATATAGAAAAATATATAGAAAAGAAGATGCTATTTACATATAGAAAAAGTTACACATAAACTCAACAAGGTTAAGAAGTATATAAAACCTATGTGAAGAAAATCATAAAGCACTCCCCAAAACTGCAAGATTTATTGAAAAAAAGATGGAGAGATGGGCAGTATACCTTGGTAGAAACACTCAGAGCTATAAAGACATCACTGTTCCCTAGGGTGATTTATATGCTTAATGCCATCTCGGGAAATATCAACAGATACTTTTTTCCTAGAGCTAGACAAGGTGGATAGAAAGTTCACTGGGAAGAAGTCAAGCAAGAATAACAACAAACACCCTGGAAAAGAAGCACAATGAGCCAGGTTTAGTGGGGAAACTATTCCAATTATATATGAAATGATATTATAAATTATTGTTAGAGTATAAATGATAAAACTATATAATTAGAAAACAGGATGATATTGACTCATGAATACCAAGGCAGACTAATTAGAACAAAACAGAAAAATCCAGAAATAAACATAGTTGCATCTGAAAATTTAGTATATGGGAAAGGCAGAACCTCAAGGCATTGGGGAAAGGATGGATTTCTTAATAAAGTAATATTGGAATAACTGAAGAGCTATGTGGGAAATGATAAAATAGAATCTATTCATTACATTAGACACCATGAAAATTTTAAATAGGTTAGAAATTTAAGTATAAGAAATAAAACCATACAAGTATGAGAAGAAAAGGAGGAATTCCTTCATCACCTGAAAATGCACAAAGCTTCCCTAATTATGATTCAAAACACAAAAGCAAGAAGGGAAGGTACTGATAAATTTAGCTACATAAAGTTAAAGCACACTTGCAGAAGTAAAGTACAAGACAAATGGCAAACTAGGGAAATAGATTTGCAATACATATCACAGACAGAGACAAACAACTAATGCCCCTAATAAATATCAAGCTTCTAAAAGTAGAGAAGAAAAAGACCAACAATTGGATTTTTTAAAATGGGCAAGAGGTAACAATAAAAAATTCTTAGAAAAAGAAATGCAAATGGCCTTTAAACATATAACCAGATGATCAACTCTGTTCATGGAAAATAAATGTGATTTAAAATCTATTCTTTCTGGCAGCTAGGACAAAAATCCAAATTCTTAAACAGTATATCCACCACCACTTTGTCCCTCCAATATTCCACCAGTAGCTACAATAGGTATAAGGAGAAATAAACAGAAACAAAGATATATATAAAATTCTTAACAGCCCAGATGAATTCCTCATTCAGATGAATTCAGAAATTGGTCAGTTGTGAGGCTAAACTCTCTTCCTTAAGTCCTACCCACTGGGCTATTCAACAGCTATTCCTGAACACAGTTCAAAAGCTAGAAATGTTTCTTCCTAAAATTCTTCAATGGCTGTCTATTTTCCTTCTGCCTCTTCACAATTGATATTATTACTGTACATTTCTTATTTTCTTTGTACCTAAACCTGAAGTTTCTAGTTTCTTTATGATGGTGTCCAATTCTGCCAATAAGCACAGCATTGGTGTCTCTACCAGGAATGTAACAATTCAGTCCCCCAAATGGCTCTCTCTATGGAGCTGAAATAATTTTGACATTAGGTCTTCTCTACAGTCCAGTGGCATATAAAACTTCACAGCAAGCAACCAGGTGTCATTTTGCTATGTGTATTTCATCTTACAAGTCCAATAAGGACATTGGAAGATGTGGCTTATCACCTCTCTGGATGCTGAATGTCAGTACAGGATCCCTCCCCTCTGAGGACAAGAGACATTGCCAAGCAAGTACTCCGAAATGGAGCAAAGTACAAAAAGGCAGAAGGAAATGTTCTCACCATAAACATCTTACCTCAACTGGACATCTTACCTCAACTGGACAAAGGGAATTTCCTAAAATGTGCCCTTCTATAATTCAATCTGGTACACTTAATTGAGCATTTTCAGGATAATTGGTTCTTGTGGAATTTTAAAGCAAAATAGCCAGGTCTGTTGATGGAAGATCAGGTGTTGGGCCTTTCAAAATAACATTCACAGTCATTAAGACAGTTCCAGGAAAAGCGCTACTGGACAATGCGGTGCCCATTAGTCGGAACTGTGAGATTAAACCGACAGGCATAACATTATAAGCCTCCACCAGCTGCCACCACCAGAATGGGAAGCTCCCAGGGCACTATAGGCCTTTCCAGAACTCCTGCCCAGGTCCCCATCCTTTGGCCAAGAAAGAGAAAGAGGAAGTAGGGCTTCTACATGAACTGAAGGAGAACTGGAAAATAAAATCCTCTAAAATATGGAATGCTCTGATAGTTCCCAAATAGACATATTTGTAACTTTAGGGTTTCTGCTCTTTTCAAGTATGGAGTCTTTCAACTGTGCTTATCCTCTCAGGGTGTGAGATGTACTGAGACTCAAAGGAGCAGTAAAATCAAAGAACAGCTTTCTGGATGGCATCACTCTCAGTAGCCAAGAATAAAGGCTTTATTTTCTCCACCGATCATTATCCAAGTTTGCTTTTGACAGAACCCACTGGCTGGAGTTCTCCATCTTGGCCTATCACAAGGCATGTTTACTTCCTTCCAAACACCACCCCATGCCTCAAGCCCACAGTGGCAGAAGCACAGAAATCTGTGATCAGGAACCATGAACCTACTGTGGCTGTGGATGGATGGTTGCAGCAGCAGAACTAAAGGATTCGCCATAAGGGAGCAGCCTTGCTTTTCCAGTGGGGAATAAAAACGCAGACAGACCTGTGGCGAGAAAAGCCCAAGCAAACCTTTCTTCCAAAACGCATTCTACGTTTTAAGAGATGTGTTGTAAGAACTCTTCATATCATGTTTGACAACTTTTCCTCACAGGGCTCCTTCGGAACCATCAAAAATTCATTTTCAGGGTTTTAGTGCAGCAAACGGCAAAACACAGTTACTTTACAAACATTGTCACACTCAGGGGAAAATGCAGCAGAGTAGTTCACAAAGCCACTCGATACCATCTGCCATATAATTTTTCAGTTCCTTATTACTTCCACCGATGAAAGGTACAATTATACTTCCTCCTTTGCTACCAAGAACAGCAGATGCGTGAGGCACCCTTCCTTCATTAGCCGTAATCACATGCCTTGAGCAACTCTGTGCAAACTGCTTATCTCTAAGGAGCCTGGCAGTTTTCATAAAGATGAAATGGACTTTGCTTTCAGTTGATGTAACACTTTTTTTCAGTGTCTGATTCTTATTTCTTATTCTTTTCCATTTATTATTCTAGGTCTCACTGGGGTGTATTTGAGGGTTTGGCCATGCACAAGCTGGTATGGTACTATGTAGGTCTGCCCACAGAGAGCTAACTTAGGTAATTTGACAGTTCTATAACAAGGTGCCTGGATTTGGACTTTGTTACTGATACAGGATGAAGTCAGCAAAGGGGTGGAAATTCCATACCATTCAGGAATGTGAGAAACAACATTTTTTTAAAATTTGACATTTTAACCTTTTATTAAAAAAAGATTTTGTTTATTTGAGAGAGAGAGAGTGCACTCAGGGGTGGAGGGCCAGAGAGAGAAGGAGAAGTAGACTCTCCACTGAGCGAAAGCCCAGCCTGGGACTTGATCCCAGGACACTGGGATCATGACCTGAGCCCAAGGCAGACACTTAACCAACTGAGTCACTCCAGCATCCCTGAGAGGCAACTTTATATGAAAGAAAATTCCTGCTGCTTTTGAACCTCTTTCTAGTTTTATCTCCAACGTGATTTTTTTTTAATTGAGACAGGATTGACATGGAACACTCTATGAGTTTCAGGTGTACAGCACAATGATTTGATCACTTTGTACACTGCAAAGTAATCACCACAGTAAGTGTAGTTAACATCCATTCCAATTTGATTCTCGGTGAACAGCGCTGAGGTCTTATCTGGACATGCCCCACCTATTCCTCTGTATAGGGGTCTTAGTTAAGTTTTCTTGGAGAGGTGTTTTCTTACTTTAAAAAAAATACTAGTGCTTTATCTTTTTATGAAGAAATACACAGTACAGAAGAAAATTGGCACAGACTGCTGATGTGTTCTTTGGAAACACGGTCAGGCTGGTATTTCAAAGACAAAGCTGAAATTCAAAGAGATGTTTGCAGAGAGTCGAATGCCAGGACATGTGTCGGCTCCTCAGAAGATTATTCAAGACCTAAGTAGCAACACCTGTGCTTGTCCAAAAGATAGAAAGTATACGAAGATGCATTTTTATCAGCTTGTTTTCTAAACGTGGGTAGTGAAATGATTCTAGTGGCACAGAAAATATGCTTCTAAACGTATTTGTTTGTTTGCAGGTGAATAGTCTCACTAACCACATCTCACAGGATGCTTATTCCATTATAAATATCTTACAGATAGTCAATGATTATTGGTTGAGTTATAGTGAGCTCAATTAGTTGAAACCCAAGGAAAAGTTTTTGGATGCCACCAGCAGTGTTTTGCAAAATACTATATTGCTTTCTAAAAAACAAAAGCAAAAAAAAAAAAAATGCATGGCCAGTCTTCTACAAGGTTTTTTGTTTGGTTTTTTTTTTTTTCCTTAAATATTGTAGCTTTCAGTCAGCAGAGGACCAATTACTAGAAATAAATAAACTTGGAGTTTTGGAAATGTGACCATATGATGGATATGCATCCATCCACTCAATCAAATGTTTCCCTACACATCAGCTTGCCAGAGACCTCTGGGAGGTAGAAAACAAATAACTACCTGCCCCTTTCCTGTGTCCATTCTCTGCTCAAACTTGAGTAGCCTGCTCCCATACTTAGACAAGTGAAGAACAAGACCGCCTCACAGCAAAAAACAATCTGCAGGCATTTTACCCATCAGAAGCTGAGCACCCATTTTTCTCCCTCCACCAATCCCTCCCTCTCCCTCTCTAGGAGAAAAAGTCCACCTCCTTCTCTCTCCTTCCTTCTGTCCTCTTCCCTCTTAGACATAGAAGAGGCAGCACTTAAGAGCACTGGTAAGAGTTCTGAATCCAGCTATCTCTTAGCTGCACAGCTCTAAATAGTCAACTACTCTGTAAGTGTGGCTTACATTTTGCTGATAAGTGTTCCTTTCCATTAGTGGTGTTCACATTGCTTCCACAAGCTGGCCTCAGTTTTGTTCAATGGTGAATGAGAGAATGAACTAGAAAATAGCTAGGATGCCTGAACTCCATGGCCCCTATTTCCCAGGGCCTCAGCAAAGAGCGTCTTTCAAAAAATACTTGGCCTGGGGCACCTGGGTGGCTCAGTTGGTTAAGCGGCTGCCTTCGGCTCAGGTTATGGGATCGCAGGGTCATGGGATCGAGCCCCGCATGGGGCTCCCAGCTCAGTGGGGAGTTTGTTTCTCCCTCTGCCTCTGCCTCTCCTGCTTGTGCTCTATCTGTCTCTCTCTCAAAGAATAAATAAAATCTTAAAAAAAAAAAAACTTGGACTCCAGTTCAAAGAATCAAGTGCTTGTTGCATATAGAACATAGTGTTAAGGACCCAGAAGAAGAGAGGCATGAGTACAGTTCAGAAGAATCTCAAAAAGTTCCCAATCTCCACTGCGTTGACTGCCAGGGGATTAGGAATGAGCTATGGAAGCATCAGATACCAATATTCTTGTGTGTTAAAAGAGAAAGAGAGATACAGATATAAACTCCTGAAAGTTAAGTAAAAACCATGTAATCTATTACATAAATTAATAATATCATTCTAATTCTTGCTTATTAAAAAGAAATCTAGAGACAATAATGACACTTATAAACTAATAACACATTCTGAGTAATATTTATCACTAAAATGAATTAGGACTCCTTGGAGAAATAGTTAATTTCAGGTTTAAGGCAGGGTATGTACAACAAGAGTCTGAGACATCTATTATGCCAGAAGGCAAAGAAGATACAGGTGGTTGTGTCAAACACAGGACTAACTTGAGGTGCTGCTAGCCATTGACGATTTGAACACCAAAAACATCACTAATGCATAGTTTAAAACACATTAAATATGTAAGCTCCCTGAGTTCTTAAAACTCCAGAATGATAATGCCTCACTGAACACTGTTGCTAGCATACTGATTTATTATTATGAAAATTGAAAATAAAGGCATTTATCTTGCCTTTCTTGTATGCATTGTATTTTAGAGTAGACAAATAGTTGATGAGGAAAAGTTCTTTATGTAACAGTTCTTATCAGTAAATGCAGGAGAAAAAAAATCAGAACTTTATAGTCCTTGCTGACATCATTGATTTGGGCAATGGTAGTTAAAACCCTTGGGTGAGAAACAGATGGGGAACTTTATAATGGTTAGATCCGACTCACATTACCTAAACTCTTCAATTTTAACATCACTAGAAATGGTATAACTTGGTGTTACTATCACTTGATGTGATGCAATTTGGAAGTACATAACAACATCCACGACATGGTCTTTCCCCAAAAATAAACTTGTAATCAAATTGAGCCTCTAGATACACCTGTCAGTTTATAGGACATATATGGAATATATGTTAAACAATATCTCAAGGTTGCAATTGACTGAGCCCACAGTACAAGAAATTTTACAGAAAAAAATTACTTTATTTCTTTAACCCATAAATAGCAGGAAAAAAAATAAGATGGAGATTTACGAAATGTTTTAAAAAATCTTTACAAGACATAGCATAGCAAATGAAATGCAAGTCTCCTTATTTTGACTCTAATTTGAAAAAGGAAAACAACTGTTAGAAGTAACTTTTTAGAGAAAAATTGAGAAAAACTGAATATAGAATGCATATTGGGTAATATTGATAACTTATTGTTAATTTTATTAAGTATGAAGGTGGTATCTCATAACTGTTAGAAACACATACACTAGTAGTTGTAGGAGAAATGATATGGTCTGAGATTTGTTTTAAAATACTTAAAAATTAGCTCTTTCCACCATCTTTCCATGCCGCCATAATGGTGCCCATGAATGTCCTGGCAGATGCTCTCAGGAGCATTAACAATGCTGAAAAGAGAGGCAAATGCTAGGTTCTTATTAGTCCGTACTCCAAAGTCATCATCTGGTTTCTAACTGTGATGATGAAGCAAGGTTACATTGGTGAATTTGAAATCATTTACGATCACAGAGCTGGGGAAATTGTTGTGAACCCCTTGGGCAGGTTAAACAAATGTAGAATGATCAAACCCAGATTTGATATACAACTCAAAGGTCTAGAAAAATGACAGAACAATCGGCTCCCACCCCACCACTTTGGTTTCATTGTACTGACAACCACAGCTGCCATCATGGACTACAAAGAAGCAAAATGAAAACACGAAAGACAGAAAATCCTGGGATTCTTTTTCTAGGGATGTAATGCATCCGTGCAAATGCCTCAGTGTAAACAAACAAACAAACAGAAACTTAACAATTAAAAAAGGAAAATAAATGAAACCAAAAAAAAAGGCCAAATGTTGGTAATGATTCAAGCAGATATTCTGCATATGAAGTTTTATTTTTCTATTCTCTACTTTCATATATGATTGAAAGAATTTACATTAAAAATTTTTAAAGTAAGCATAGATTATGTAGCACATGAGTAAGAAGATATATTGCACAATATATCCATGACAGGGCTGTGTGCTCCAAAATTATTCAGAATCATAGGGAAGATGCATAGTGGAAAAAATATTAGGCTAGAAGCTGGGACACTGGGTTCCCATCCCTGATCTCCCACCAAATATCTGTATAACCTTAAGCAAGTCATTTCCTTCTCTGCATTTCAATATCCTCATCTGTATAGCAAACTTTAATTAAAACTTTCCCCCAATCATGCTGGTCTCAGAGTATTCTAAGGTTATAATAGACAATATATGATATGGCTCTCAGGAAGCATCCTTCCCTATTCAAGTTCTTATCCTGTTGCAGATGTTCCAGATGTTTAGGATAGGAGACCTTCGTGAAAATGCCCCATACAGTATCCAGCATATTATACATGCTCATTAACCATTTCACACCACCAAAGTTATTTTTCAATATGGATTCCAGGAGTAGAAAAGTTTTCCTTAGGAAAGATCTTCCTTTCTTTCTTTCTTTCTTTTTTAAGACAAGGGTATCATACATCCTGCTTTTTAAAAAAAGATTTTATTTATTTATTTGTCAGAGAGCGAGCGAGCACACAAGCAGGCAGAGTGGCAGGCAGAGGCGGAGAGAGAAGCAGGCTCCCTGCCGAGCAAGAAGCCCGATGTGGGACTCGATCCCAACATCCTGGGATCATGACCTAAGCCAAAGGCAGCGACTTAACCGACTGAGCCACCCAGGCGTCCCAGGAAAGATTTTTCTAAGGTTGCCCATTTAATACCAGAACCAAGAATATAAGTTAGATTTCTTAGTTTTTTCTTCCTAATAGGCCAGGCTGCATTGAAAGGACAAAAAAAAGTCACAAGACATTTAATTTTTAAACTCGGGCAGAAACCAAAAAGGCTAATAAATAAACTTCAGGGCCTGAATCATAGAGCCCAGAGGATGCTGAAAGAGTGCTATGACAGGAACCAAGGAGCACTACCCCAGAATGCCAGTCAGGAAAAAGAAGAGCAGACAGAAGGCAGGGCTTAGAGTTGGTATGAACACCCTGTGTGAACCCAGGACCGGAGTTCATGCCAGTAGTCACCCATTCCTCTGAGCTTTCAGTCCTGACGCTCTGACCACTGCTTCCTGTCAAGCCACATGGAGAGATGTGGCAGCCCCAACATAACAGGCTGATTAGAGCCCAACCTGCAGGCCTGAGTCTTGCACTTGACTGATGTAGTAACAGAGCTGTTGTAAGCAGCAAGCGGGCTTTAGTAACTAGCATGCTAGGAACCTCAGTGGCCTCAATAACATAAAATATTTAATGAGCATCCATTATTTATGAGACTATTCCAAGCATATGGAAGACATCAGAGTATCCTTCCAGTGAACTTGCTGTCCAGATAGGCTGATGACTGAACACTTGAGTCTGAACTGGGTTTTATAGAGAAAACACAGTACACTACACACAATAATCAGTTGACCTAGAATAGCTAGATAAATAAGTCAATGAAAAAATTGGAAATCTACACCTTATTTCTATCCTCTCCTATCCCAACCTCTAGACTGGAGGGTAGGGATAGAGATGGAAAGGGGCTGGGGCAAGGGAAAGAGATCCCTTACCTTTTTTTCTCCTGTCTTGGAGTTGAGAATTGGATTATCAAGTTAGAAAAAGAGAAACTACGGCCCCTTTTCAATAATGGCTCAGTATTCTTCCACAGTGTTTCCCAAATGGGCATGTAGAGAATGACTCACCATGGAGGTCATCTTTCCAATAGTATGCAATGAATCAAAGAACAGACTAATAAGAAATAAATTTGTTTTACTATAAATTTTAGTTAAGAGATTGAAATAGATGTATTTAATTCCTAATACAGATTATAGATAAAAACCGCTACAAAATAGTTCAGGCAAAATACAATTAAGAAAAAGATTAAAGGAAGGTTCTTTGTTTTATGACAAAGAACAGTCCATCTGTCTACTTGCTAATAAGAGCCAAAATGCTTTCTATTCTTTATTTATGACAATAGTATCAATTTCCATGTCCTGGTTATTTTGACCTCATTAAAACCCAAATGACTTCAGAGAAACTCTTCTGGAGACTTGCTATCTCAATCAAGAATCAAAACCAATAATTCCATGTGAGGCCTTCATGCCCTAAATTGCTACAACTCCCAGGAATTAGTGTGTTCATTTTTCTTTTTCTTCTTTCTGTTCTATTTTTGGGTGGCAGGAAGGTCCATGGGGCAGTGTTAGAAAAACTAAGATGTTTCCATGAAGAAGTCACTGAGGAAAGATAAGAGGGAAAATGCCAAGTAAAGCATGCCTGTGTTAATCCCTCCACTCTTTATAGAAGGCAGGAAGGAATGAGCCACCAGAGAAACCTCAAGAGTGGAACTCACAGGGTAATGAAGGAGAGTAGAAGAACAAAAACTAGGAATCCAAGTTCAGAACTTACAGATGGATGGGTGCCTCTGCTATGATGAGGAAGGAGTTAGTAAGACATTACTTGCACACAAAGCCAGGTCAACCCTGGCCAGGGGAATGGGCAGCTAGGAGGAGAGCAGTCTCTGAAAAATGATGGGAGGTGTAAGGTCCAGACATGAAAACATGAAGAGATGAACATGTAGGGGAGAAGGTGAGCAAAAAAACAGGATAAATGCCCAGAACCATGACTGGGAAAGTTACTAAGAAAATAAGTTACTTGTGAGCAAGAAGGGTACACTAAAAGAGAGCGAGGAAAACTGAGACAGCAGTGGAAGTTTGCTTAAAGCTGACCATACATAAACAAAAAAAGAAAAGAAAAGAAAAGAAAAAGGCCACTAAGCTTGTCACACGATTACTATACAGCTGCCACATGTCACACTGGTTCCTAAATTTGTGATACATTTCTTTAATTCCTGTGCAAAAGTACATTCCATACACTAATTAAGTCTCCATGCCAGCACATTTGAAAACATAGTAGCAGCATCTTGCTGGGTTTTTCTTCATCTGACAGGGGGCTTATTCCTGGATCTCTGAATGTTGGTGATACCAACCTCGGGGAAAGCCAAGTGTAGGAAACAGTCCAAACAATGGGCTGTTTTCGTTTGGTGTCAGTTCAGCTTCCTACAAACAAAATTAAAGCAGCATTTGGTTAGCAATTGGAAACACATATCAAAGGGAGGAAGCCTAACTCAAAACAGATTTTTCTAACCATCCTCAATATACGTGTGTAGAAAGAATGCATCTTTTATTTGTAGCACTGTAAATGTCAGTGATTATAAACATGTGTATCACAGCTTGCCAGCAATTTGCTCTTGCCCTTGAATGATGAGACTCATACAAAATCCAGGGCAGAATGTGGAACTCCCTTTGGCTTCAGCATGAAATACAGAGATATGAATGGTAGTAACAGGAATGGCACGAAAATCCTAAGGATAACCCTTTGCAGAGAAGCATGCTGGTCTCTACAAATGCTTATCTTCTCCCACCAAGCCTGAGACTGCTTAAAGAATGCAAATAAAACTAAGTTTATTTGAGAGCAAAATTAATGTCCAACAACTGGTAAAAGAGAAATAATTTTTGGAAGAGTTCAGAGGAAGGAAGGAAGTTCTGGGAAGATGGAGCGTTCCTTTTTTTTTTTTTTTTAAGATTTTATTTATTTATTTGAGAGAGAGAGAGGAGGATGAGGAAGGAAGGAGGGAGAAGTAGACTCCCCACTGAGCAGGGAGCCCATGTGGGGCTCAATCCTAGGACTCTGAGATTATGATCTGAGCCGAAGGCAACCGCTTAACCAACTGAGCCACCCAGGTGCCCCAGCTGGAGTGGTCTGATATGTACTGCCCCTTTTTCCCTTTCAGCAACCTGCATGTGTCTCACATTTTGTTTCCCAAACAAGTACTATATTTTAACCTAGAAGAAAAAAGGATTTATAAGTGTACATTCTAAAGTCCTTTGTAACAAAAAAGCCCACTTTAGTGTGTCTTAGAACGTGTAAGACAAAATGAAAATGTTATGCTTAGAGAAGTTTCTGAGTTAATATCAGTAAATAAAATGATTGCCTGTTGGTTTCTATTTCACCAAACAAAATGTAGCTGCCAATTAAACCAGCTGCAAAAGTACTCCTTATGGACTTACTCAAGAGAATCACGAAGTTGTTTTGTTTGCAGAAGTGATTTCCTTGGGTATTGTTTACTTTCTGGGGCTGGTGTGGGGAATGTTTGGGTTTCTTTACTGAGCCTTTCACACACACCCTATTGAATGTGGTGCTCTCCCTGTGAGAACGTTGAGATGGCCACCCCCAAATCCTTCAGTGTCTTCAGGTCTAACTCAGCTCCTGGAGAGCCTTTCCCAACCTCTCACCCCTGCAGGACCCTCCCTTTTCCCTGTGTACTTACCTTCAGTGTTGTGTACTTGATTACATGTTGTCTCATATGGTTATAAAATTCTTTGCTTTAAAAGCTCTCCTCTTGGGGCGCCTGGGTGGCTCAGTGGGTTAAGCCGCTGCCTTCGGCTCAGGTCATGATCTCGGGGTCCTGGGATCGAGTCCCGCGTCGGGCTCTCTGCTCAGCAGGGAGCCTGTTTCCCTCTCTCTCTCTCTCTGCCTGCCTCTCTATCTACTTGTGATCTCTCTCTGTCAAATAAATAAAAAATAAAAATCTTAAAAAAAAAAAAAAAGCTCTCCTCTTCAACTAGGTGGTAAGATCCTTATGGGTGGCGGTACCTTCCACATTTTCCTACATGTTACTCCAGAGTATGTTACACTGCATTCCACTGAAATGGAACCAGATATACAACAAGTACTCAAATAAAAATGCTCTGTTCTCTACAAATCTCCAAGTGCATAACCAATATGCAGATTATGAAGATATTTTCACACTAATCATTTGATGAGGAAAGAAGAAGAAAAAATATTCAGCATAAGAAAAAGCTGTGCGGTGTTAGTGATTCTGATAATGCAGGGGAGTGTTTCCACAAGAAAATAAAGGTAGAGTCAATGAGTAAACCTAAAGTGCTTAAACTATTTAACTGGGAACAGAGATTGAATTGAAGGACAGAGATTTAGATGGAGTGGGATGCAATGGGCTGGAGGGGAATTTTTTTTAAAGAATTTCTTTAGATTTCATGAAAATTGCAAGTTTCAAACAGGAGGATTCATCTTTCCCTCTTCTGGAAAACAATCCAGCACTTGATTGAAAACACTGGAGGCAAGACATAAACAAACAAATAAACAAGGAAATCTAGAGACCAAACTCTGAGGGTGTTTTTAATCAGAAAACAGAATCTTTAAGAAGAGTGGATTTTTAGCAATGTGGCAAACTAACTCTGTAGAGTCCCTGGTTTCTGCTAAAAACACATAAAATATGAGATAAGTATCTGAAGAGTATTTTCAAATATATAATCAAGTTTAAAATACAGGAAACTCTTTACTTGTCCAATACTGAGAATGAAATCAAAATCCAAACACTAAGGGGAATCTGGTGTTTCTAGGGGGCATAGGAACGGTTTTAGATCAAATATGGGAATTCTGACACCCACAAAGGAAGAAGTGCTGCCTTAGGTGGAAGGAGAATCTTAGGTGGAAGGAGAATCCAGTGAGATCCCTGCATGCACAGAAATTTTAAGAAATAAGTCAATAAATTAAAATAAACACCACTCTGGGACCATTGATACCACCAGGACCCATTAGCAAGCTAGCACAAAAATGCTATGTGATGTGACTTGCCCAGCCTAGAGTACTTCCACAGAATAAACACATACACATAAACATACAAATAAATGCTGCTGTAAAAAATCAACTCACTATAAAAAGCTACAGATGATATGAAAAAACAGGTCACAAAAGGGGGATAGGGAGCATTTCATGAAATACAAGTTTTCCCCCAAAGAACTCAAATTCATTGAAAAACCTAAAAAAGAGATTCCAGAACAATAATGTTCTAAGTGACTAAAGAGAAAATTAAATGACCAGAATCTTTAAGAAAATTTTTAAAAAGCGAACAGAACAGTTTGAAAAAATGAATAAGGAAACCTTAAAAAATTCTCCAAATGAAAAACAAAGTATAAACTTTAACATAAAAAAAAAAAAATCCAGTGAACAAAATACAACAGCTTAAGAGAGTGGGCAATTTGGAAGAGGACTCTGAGGAAATGATCCAAAATGGAACCCAAAGAGATAAAATGAGAGAAAATATGAAAGTGTGGTTATGAAATGGGAGACTACACACCTGAGATGCATGTCTAAATATAAAGCAGTAGGTCAATTGTTAACCTGAACAAAGAAAACACGCCTGACTGTCCCCAAAATCTGGGAACACAGAAGAAAAACAGGGTATATGTTGCATTCTTTCTTGACTAAAGATCAGACTCATCGCTTTAAATTTAGAGATTATTTTTTTAACCTGTCCGGAGGTTGAAGAAAAACATATGAGTCATATATTTTCCCTACCTGCTCTATCATATATATTTTGATATAACTAATCTATTGCTTAAAATAAGTTTAGGTCAGACTAAGGTTTCTTAGGCAACAATTTAAAAAAAAAAAAAGAAAAAATTAATAATTTTGACTCCATTAAAATTAAAAGTTATGCTCTTCGAAAGATGCTATAAGGAAAATTAAAAGACCGTTCACAAACTGGGAGGAAATATTTTTAAAACATATACTTAGAAAGGGTTAGAAAAGGACATGGCTATGAAGTATGTAAAGAACTATTTCAATTCAATAATAAGAACATGAACAACTCATTTTACTTTTTTTAAAGAGAGATTATTTATTTATTTGAGAGAAGGAGGGGGGAAGAACAGAGGGAGAGAAAGCCTAAGCAGGCTCCACACCCATCAAGGAGCCCAACATGGGACTAGGTCTCATGACCTTCAGATCACAACTCTGAGCCAAAACCAAAAATCAGACACTTAACTGACTGAGCTACCCAGATGCCCCTGAACATTTTGCTCATTTTAAAAATGAATAAAAGATTTAAATAATTTGCTGAATAATTTTTGCTTTAAATTTTTAACTGGCAATACAAAGGGCTAGCAAAGATACAGAGCAAATATAGTCTCCTACATTGCTGATGGGAAAACAAAATGGTATAACTACTTTGGAAAACGGCTTATTGGTTTCTTATAACATCCATAAGCCATCCCACACCTGAGAAGTTACAGTAACATCCCAGCAGCCCTACTTTTAATTTTGTTTAACTGAGAGCAATAAAAAAAAAATTGTATGTAAATGTTTGCAGCAATTTCGTTTGTATTCATTAAAAACCAGAAACAACTAAAACATCCATCACTGGTGAATATATAAATGAACAGATATACTCATACAATGGAAGACACTAGGCAATATATTAAAAAATATTAACTATGGATATAGGCCACAACTTAGATGAATCTCAAAAGCATATGAAAGAAACCAAATGCAAAAAGCTACATCCTCTATGATTCAGTTTTACGACATTTTCAAAAAGATAAAGGGATAGAGATAGAAACCACAGCAGTTATTTCCAGGAGCTCAGAGTCATGGAAATGATTAAATAGAAAAGGACATGAGGAAATTTATTGGTGTTAGGCATTTTTTTCCACATCTTCACTGTCATAGCAATTACATGAGGGCAAATATTTGTCAAAACTCATCAAACAAAACACCAAGAGAATATAATTTATTCCTTAATGAACTTAATATCTTTTTAAAGTTGGTATATACTATGTTTTCTGGCTTTGTAAACACTCTGTAGAACTAAAATTTCCAGCACACATTAATTGAAGTTGCACAGGTAAAGAACAGAGTGGGTGGGAAGGGATAGTATTCAAAGCATAATAGCTGAAATTCTTAGAAAATTAAATCATTTCTTCAGAGTAAAGAAGTACATTTAGTCAGAGCTGTATAAATAAAGCAAACTGACCCCAAAAGATGTTATAACTAATAAATAAATTCAGTACTGTAGCAAGACAAAAAATCAATATGCCAAAAACTATTGCATTTCTAGATATATTAATGAACTACCAGAAAGAGAAGTTAATAAAACAATCTCATTGACAACTGCATCAAAAAGAATAAAATACCTATGAATAAATTTAAACAAGGAAGTAAAGGACCTGTACACTGAAAACTAAAGGATTAATGAAAGAAACTGAAGAAGACAAAAATAAATAGAAAGATATTCCATGCTCATGGGTTAGAAGAATTCATATTGTTAAAATGTTCATATTACCCAAAGCAATCTATAGTTTCACTGAAATCCCTGCCAAAATTTCAATATCACTTTTCACAGAAGTAGAACAAATAATCCCCAAATTTGCATGAGACCACAAAAGACCCAATAGCAAAAGCAACTCTGAAAAAATACAAAGCTGGAGACATCACGCTCCCTGACCTCAAACTACATTACAGAGATATGGTAGTCAAAACAGTATGGTATTGGCATTAAAACCGACAAGGAGATCAATGGAAAATGATAGAAAGCCCAGAAATAAAACCATGCCTATGTGGTTAGTTAAATTATTATTATTTAAGATTTGATTTATTTATTTGTCAGACAGAGAGAGAGTGAGAGAGAGAGCACAAGCAGGGGGAGCAAACATCAGAGTGAGAAGCAGGCTTCCCCCTGAGCAGAAAATCAGATGGGGGACTCTATTCCAGGACCCTGGGATCATGACCTGAGCCAAAGGCAGATGCTTAACCCACTGAGACATCCAGGCATCACTAGTCAGTTAAATTATGACAAAGGAACTAGGAATCTACAATAGAGAAAAGAGAGTCTTAAAGAAAAGAAAGTTGGGAAAACTAAACAACTACATTCAAAAGACTGAAATTGCACCACTATCTTATATCCTATACAAAAATTAACTCGGAATGAATTAAAGGTTTGAATGTAAGACCTGAAACCATAAAACTTCTAGAAGAAAATACAGGCAGTAAGCTCCTTCACATAGGTCTTGCTGATGTTTTTTTAAATCTAACACCAAAGGCAAAAATAAATAAATGGGACTACATCAAACTGAAAAGTTTCTATACAGCAAAGGAAACATCAATGAAATTAACTATGACAACCTACTGAATGGGAGAAAATATTTTCAAATCACATATCTGATATGATATCATACCTGATATATCCTAAGGGGTTAATATCCAAAACAAATAAAGAATTTATACAACTCAACAGCCAAAGAAAAATATCTGATTGAAAAATGGTGAAGAATCTGAGTAGACATTCTTCCAAGGGAGACATCCAGATGGCCAACAGACACATGAAAAGATGTTCAACATCACTTATCATCAGGAAAATACAAATAAAAATCACAATGAGATATCTCCTTACACCTGTTAAAATGGTTGTCATCAAAAAGACAAATAAGAAATGTTGGTGAGGATGTAGAGGAAAGGGTACCTGTGTACACTGTTGGTACAAACATAGACTGGTGTACCCATGAGGAAAACAGTACGGAGATTCCTCCGAAAAATTAAAAATAGAACTGCTACATGATCTAGCAATTCTGCTTCTGGGTATTTGTCCAAAAAAATTAAAATACTAATTCAAAAAGGCATCCGTACCCTCAGGTTCACTGAGACATTATTTATCACAGCCAGGATATGGACACACCTAAACTGTTAACCAATAGATGAATAAACCTATTATATACAGTAATACATAATATAAATATATATTCATAAATATATATGTACAGACACACACAAAAAATGGAACATTGGTCATAAAAAAGAATGAAATATTGTCATGCATCCTTGTGACAACATGGATGGACCTTGAAGGCTTTATGCTGAGTGAAGCAAGTCAGGCAAAGAAAGACAAATACTGTATGATCTCACTTATCTGTGGAAACTAAAATTAAAAACAAAAAACACCAAGCTCATAGCTACAGAGAACAGACTGGTAGTTGCCAGAAAGGGAGTGGGTGGGTAGAAGGGTGAAATGGGTGAAGAGTGTCAAAAAAGGCCAAACTTCCAATTATACAATATGTACGTCATGAGAATGTAATGTACAGCGTGGTGACTATAGCCAATGATGCTCTCGTATTGGAAAGTGGCTAAGAGAATAGATCTTAAAAGTTCTTACCAAAAGAAAAAAATTGTTTTGTAACTATGTAAGGTGGCAGATGGTAACCATACTTATTATGGTGATCATTTCCCAATAAATACAACTACTGATTCAGAATGTTTGCTGTATACCTGAAACTAGTATAAGTCAATCACATCTCAATTGGGAAAAAAAAAAAAAAAGCTTGTCAAGCCAGCAGTAGAATGCCAAAAACTTCAGGAAGATTAGAATGTGTACCGCAGACCCAGCAGGGCCTGGCCACCTGAAGGACCCATGTCCCTTCAAGGCCAGCCACAACTCGGCCCCTAACTGTAGGTCCAAATGAGAATGCGAGCCTGGACAAGAGCCAGATCTGATTTCCAAAATAAGCTGAAAGTTCATACTTTTTTTTTTTAATTTCTTTTCAGCGTAACAGTATTTATTGTTTTTGTACCACACCTAGTGCTCCATGCAACACGTGCCCTCCCTAATACCCACCACCTGGTTCCCCCAACCTCCCACCCCCCGCCCCTTCAAGACCCTCAGGTTGTTTTTCAGAGTCCATAGTCTCTCATGGTTCATCTCCCCTTCCAATTTCCCTCAACTCCCTTCTCCTCTCCATCTCCCCTTGTCCTCCATGTTCTTTGTTATGCTCCACAAATAAGTGAGACCATATGATACTTGACTCTCTCTGCTTGACTTATTTCACTCAGCATAATCTCTTCCAGTCCCCTCCATGTTGCTACAAAAGTTGGGTATTCATCCTTTCTGATGGAGGCATAATACTCCATCGTGTATATGGACCACATCTTCCTTAGCCATTCGTCCGTTTGGAAGTTCATACTTTTATGTAAGATTTCTTATTCTTAAATACTGGACACCAATTCAAAATTTTAAAATATACCTTAGGACCCAAGCAAAACATCTCTGTGGGCTAATTTCCAACTGCTGGTCACTATTTTGCGAACTCTACTATAAAGAACTGGATCAACGGGCTCCTCCTGCCCAGTTTTTATGGCCCCTGAATTCTGAGAAAGAAAAGTTGTTGCATTCAAAGCTGCTTCTAATACTCCAGCCATCTGAAGTTAAACGTTCACTGCTATTCTGATGAAAAGCAAAAGTTGTAGGACTCATCAATTCATGCCTTTGAAGATTACAGCAAATAAAATTGGCCACCTGGCACCCCAATAAGACCATGATTTGCAGGATCTATTTGCAGTTGGTATGGTTTGAAGCAGGCCCCTGGGAGCATGGGCCATATCCAGTGATCCCCCACACCCAGGGGGAGCATGAGACAGCACCAAGATACTTCTCTTTCCTCCCTCAGTCTCTCTGTCTTATCCTCTCTATAATCACATTCTCTCAGCTCCTCCACCTCTTCTTCTGGTCACTGATCTGCACTTAGAAAGCTGACAGGTGTGGTAAGGGAAAAGAGGGGGTGCTGAAAAAGTCATGGGAGCTTCAGTGGCGTCAGGCATCATTCTACTTATTAATAAAAAGCTGTCTACTCTTAACTATGCTTCTAGCCCTGCTGTAAGCATTTTCCATCTGAAGTCTTAGAACAATCGTATGAAGTACTACATTTATGCTCCTTTGCAGATGAAGATGGGAGAGGTTATGCATTCAGTCAAGGCCATAAGAAGCAGAGCCAAGACCAAGAATCCAACCCCGATTGTCCCACCACAAAGCCCCAGAGCCCTGCTCTGAATCATTCCAGCACCTACCTCCTGGTCGACATGATTTCACCCAGTTTTTTTTTTATTTGCCCACTTTTTTTTTTCTTCCCATTTTATTTATTTTTTCAGCGTAACAGTATTCATTCTTTTTGCACAACACCCAGTGCTCCATGCAAAACGTGCCCTCCCCATTATTTGCCCACTTTTATATTGCCCAGCACCATTTAGTTTCCCCAACCCCAAAGAGAGTAAATGTGAAATAAGACCATGCATCTGTAGGACATACATTAACATTTTAAAGGGAGCTTTGGAATCTGTCTTGTCTTCATTATAATAAAAATAGAGTTTGTCCTTCATTAGGATAAAAATGAGCAGGTTCTGGGAAGGGCTCAGAGATGAGCTCATCGCCTTGATTTGCACTTTCTTTTTACAGATGTCAAGAGACTTGGAAAAAGACCATTCTCTCACATACAGCTGTTTGATAATGAGTGGTGTTTTCCTTGTATTTTAAATGAAAAAACAAAATGCACGTGTATGTGTGTGATGTGTGTGTGTGTGTGCATGTGGGGGTACTAGGTCTATGTGTGTGTGACAAATGAAGTTTGTGTGTGGTGAGTATGTATGTGTGTGGCTGATGTTTTTGATGTGTGTGAGTGTGCTATGTGTCAATGTATGTGTAGGTGTTTATGTATATATGTGTGCATATATGTGTGGTGTGTGTATTTGGTGTGTTTGAGTATGGGGTGTGTGTGTGTGAGATTTTCAAGGTACAATTCAGGGCCATCAATGCAGCCATGTGCTCGAAGGTCCGGAGGTTAGATCATTAGCCCAGGCCACATCCATCTGTGTGTGTGTGTGTGTGTGTGTTTCCTGTAGATACACCATTTCTGTGAGTAGAATCAGATGGTCCAACTGCATGAACCAGCTGGGGACCTTGTTTTTGTGTATACTCCTGAGCTCCACTCCAGATCTCCAGCATCACTGTGTGGGCACAGGACTAGGATCTGCACATTTGTTTAACAGGTGCCCCCGTCGAGGTGAATACACTCCTATTCGAGATCCATGGCTACCAGCTGTGGTTAGATGTATGCATATCAGGTTCAGGTTATACGTATCCAAATACTCATGATACAAGGGGAAATAATTTGGGCATAGCCCAATTTTCTCTTACTTTTCTTGCACTGAGTAAGTGGTAGAAAAAGAAACTTGGCCTTCCTTCTCACCATATACCCATGTACATACACACACATACACATACAGGTAAAACACTATCATGTTCTCAGCTTCTAAACTGGTTTTCATTTTGACAAACATATGAAGCCTTACCTGAGGGAGGCTTAGATTCTTTTGTTGAGGTTTATGATCACATAGCATCATTCTGGACGTTCCCATTCTATATATGTGGCTGTGTACTGCCAATAGCTAAGGTTTTTCTTCCCACAAGTCAAAGAAACAGTGTCTGTCTTTTAAAATGTTTGAAATGATTAATATATTTGAGGTCTCTTTGTTTGACTGGTGGGCCATTGTGGCTCTGAAATTGCACAGATAATTATTACTGATGTTGCAAATGAAGATTTTCCAAACCTAGGTGCTTTTGACCAAGCAGTTCTCTCCAGCAAGAGGTAGTTTAAGGTGTCAAACTGAAATTTCTTCCCCCTCCTCTCCCAAATACATCCATTTAAAAGATTTGAAAAGTTATACTATTTAAACTATAAACTTTGCAGTGGCAAACCACTTGCACACTGATAGGAATAAAGTGGTGAAAGAAAATCAAAGCTGAAACTGAGAAAGTGAATTAAAAATAAAGTGCAAGCCTCACTCGGGGCCTTTGTTTTCCTTTCCTTAACAGTAGTGAACCACTTCCTAAGGCGAGGTTTAAATGCCAAAGATGCAAGCATGGTCCTCAGGGACCCCTGTTCCATTTTGCTCCCAAAATATCATTCTTGCCTTTTGTGCAGAAAGACTTCCTCCTCCCCACCTCTGCTCTCTTGCCTTGCTTCTGTCTTCTCGGGAACATTACCACAACATGACACATAGCAAGCTGGTGAAAGTGATCCATCTGAGAAGCACTGAGGGCCAGGAAAAAAGCAGTGAGCATGGTGAAAGGGAGGAGGTGAGGGATTCAGGAGATGCTGAAACGGTAGATACACCAGGACATGAATGGATGGGAGGTAGAGATCTGGGAAGATGGAGGGGGTCACAGACAACAAGCAAGTTTCTGATTTGATTTCCCAGACATTAGAGCTTGCAAAGTCCTATGACTCTGGGGGGCAAGCAAGTAAAATATATTAATAAAGAAGTTAGTATTTATAACAGTAAAGATAAAAAAATTCTTCTCTCTCTAGTTGATTTTTTTTTTAATTAAGATATATCTATAATCTCGTCCAACAACCATGGAAACTCAAGATTGGGAAGGAACCTATTTTCGTCTGATCCAACTACACCTCTAATTCTACCCTGACATTCTATTACCCAGAAGTTGCTGTAATGGTCCTGAGCTACATCAGTCCCTACTCCCTACATCTATGTGCAGTGCTTTGGATTCAGAATCACTTGTTACCATTCCCTTTTATCTTTTTCAGGCTTCTCTCCTGAAATAACACAAGTGAGATGTGATTTGACACTTATCTTGTTAAGATGAACAATAGATAATTTGGATGCCAGTCAACTGGAGATATGTCCACATTTTTCAAATCAGTCAAGTAATTGTCAAATCACTTCACTCTGTTTTTCAGATATAGCTCAAGCTAGGAGAATTTCCAGAGTTTTAAATTCTGAGTGTTTTTTAATGGTCTTTGGAAACTAAACCAAAATGAACTCGATCTTGAAAATGATATCTTCATTCAAAAAACTTTTATTGAGTGCCTTTTATACACAAATACATGTGCCTACATAACAAGAAGAATAAAAAGAAGATTCTGGAAAGTCACCTACAGGCTAGGAGAGGAGAAATGCACTATCAGTATGAGAGTTTGTCCTTCTATTAAAAACAAAATAGACGTAGTTAACAAACAACTGGGAAATAAGCCTTAAAACAATATGATTTGAAAGAGATCAAAATGGGTTAAATGCTTAGGAATAAATTTTATAAAATGTGTGCAATACCTACACTCTTAGAACTATAAAACATTGCTGAGAAAAATCAAAGATCTGAATAAATGGAAAGATGTACAAGATCCATGGATTGGAAGACAGATGTTAAGATATCAATTGTCCCAAAACTCCTCTAAGATTTAATTCAGTCCAATCAAGATCCCAGCAGGCATTTTTGTGGAAATTAATGAACTAATTCTAAAGTTTATATGGAAATGTAAAGAACCCACGCTGCCTAAAACAATTACAAAAAAAGAAGACCAAAATTAGAGGGTTTATAGTTTGATTTCAAGACTTAATATAAAGCTATAGTAATCAAGACGGTGTGAAGTGTTAGCTTACAGATAGACATGTTGATCAGCAGAACAAAGAATCGAATAGAGAATTTGAAATAGATCCAAGTGATCTTTGTAGTCAAGTGATTTTTGACCAAGTTTCCAAGATAATCCAGTGGGAACAGTATAGTCTTTTCAATAAATAGTTTTGAAACCCTGGATATCCATTTTGGAAAAAAAATTAACTTTGACCCTTATCACAGACACAAATATTAACTTGGTATACAGCAAAGACCTAAACATAACAACTAAAACTATAAAACTTCTAGAAGAAAAGAGGAGCATGTCTTTACAACCTGAGGGTAAACAGAGATTTCTTAGATAAGACACAAATCTTTGGCTCTTCAAAAGACATGGTTAAGAAAATAACAAGACAAGCTTGACATTGGAAGAAAACATTCACTATTCACAGAATGTATTTATGACAAAAGATTTATAACCAGTACATAAAAAGAGCTCTGACAATTCAATCATAAAAAATAAACAATCAAATAAAAATGGACAAAGTATTTGAATTGACACATCACAAAAAATATGAATGACCAAAAAGCACATGAAAAGAAGTTCAACATCATTAAGTCATCAGGGAAGTATGAACTCAATTAGAAGGTGTCACTGCACATCCCTTAGAATGGCTAAATTTAAAATTTAAAAAGGATAATTTCCAGATGTCTGTCAGTCCCTGAGAGTAGATACAGGAGCAAAGGCAGATTTGAAGAGAAGATGACTAAAGTAGTTGAACACAGGCTAAGTTTGAGGTGCCTGGAGCACATACAAATTGAGATATGCTCAAGAAGACAGAGGAGGAGCCTGAACTAAAAATAAAGATTTAGGAATAACTGATAGATGAATAAAGGTAAAGTCTTAAAGTAGATGTGTAACTTCAGATGAGAGACAGACAAAACCATAGGGAATATCACCATTTAAGAGGCAGGTGGAGAAAGAAAAGCCCAGGAGATAGAGTAAGAAGGAACAATGGAAAGGCAAGAAAAAAAATTTCAGGGACAATTCCTAGAAAGAGGGCAAAGTCAACAGTGTCCAATACTGCAGACATGACAAGTAATATAAGGACTGAAAAGAGTTTCTTGGATTTTCATCTAAAAGGTTATTGCTGACTTTAACAAGTATGATTTCCCTAGAGTGGTAAGAACAAAATCAAAATGTCAGTGGAATAAGAATTCGTAGGAGATGAGAAAAGGCTAACCATTCTTGTTAGACCATTCTTGTTAAACCATTCTTCAACAATCTTAACTGGAAAGATAAGATAAAGTTAGGAGAGAAGTTGGGCAGAGAGAAGAATTATTACAGATTTAAGAAAATGCTCTTTTATCTTTTATTTTTTAAAAGATTTGTTTATTTATTTTAAAGAGAGAAAGAGAGTGGGGGTAGGCAGTGTGAGAGGGAGAGGGAGAGAATCTCAAGCAAATTTTCTGATGAACCCAAAGCCTGATGTGGGGCTCAGTCTCATGAACCTGAGATCATGACCTAAGGTGAAATCAAAAGTCAGATGCTTAACAGACTGAGCCACCCAGCTGCCCTAAGAAAGTGCTCTTTTAAACACAAGAGAGAAAACAAGCAAGTTTTTATGCTTAGGAGTGCAATATAAGAACAAACAAACAGTGGAAAGGCAAAGACTAACAGTACATTGGAGAAAGGAGTCGTCAATGAAACGAGCTTCCTTAAGGGCTTGGGAAGATGTCATGTGCAAAATCAGACACACTGGAAGTGAAAGAAGCAAATCGATTTGAAGGTCATACAGCAAGGAGCTGAAGAACTTGTCCTGAGTGAGTGTCCATTAACTAATGAGTGAGTGTGTGTCATCCTCTAGGGGACAATAATGGATTGGACAAGTGATAGTGATGATCCCAACATGCTCACCTTCTGTCTGATTTCCACATGTTGTCTGGGGTATGTGAAGTTAAAAAACAAACACATTATACTTGAAGAACAAAAAAATTTCTTCTCACCACATCTCTGCACGAGTCTTCTTGGAGGCATCCAGCTCCCTGTGGGAGTGGACATTGCAGAACAAAGGGGGCATATAGAAGTCAATGCTCCCTGTGTCACACTACCCTGAGTGACCGGTAGCTTTCCCAAAGACAACCACTCCCACCACCTCATGTGGCTGATCAGTCCCCTTCCTTCCTCCTCGCTCCTGCTTTCCCTGACCCACCCTACCAGAGACTTCTCAAGGCGGATCAATTCCACAGTCATACCACATTGCACCCTGACAGCTATCTTCACTGACGGGCTCCTTCCTGTCTCTCTGCCTTGTCCTAGGATTCTCTCTCCTATCTTCTCCACTTGTTCCAACTCTGCCCTCCTTTGGAGCCTCCAAGTGCCCTAGGCCAAGCACTTCTATTGCATCTTACCTCCCCTAATTTGCTCCGCCACACACAGAAATGTTGGAGATTAATGTTACACAATATATGCCAAATAAAATAACAATTGCTAAGACTGTGCTATTCACAAGTCATCTTTTCCAGCAACATCTTGTTACAATTTTATGAAGCAGTTTGCTACCTACAGCTATAATAAATTGCTCTATCAGTGTAATTTTTAATTTGGAGCACCGGATCCAGGTAGATTAAAAAAAACTGTTTCCTTCAGCCATTATCAAAATACTCACTTGCTTTCATTATTTGAACATGGCACTAAGGCAAACAAATCACAGCTTTGAAAATGAGAAGCCAAAAACATGACAATCCAGGAACTGAGAAAAAACATTTTGCTTCATAAATTCACACACCACAATAAAAATGGTCATTAATATAAACACAATACCTAACACGGTATGTATGTTAGTTTTTCACTTAACCCATGTGATAAATGTACATCTCTACTGTACAGATAAAAAAAATGGGGTTTAGAAATTCACTTTCTCAAGTGCATACACTCAGTTGATAGCAGGACAAAAATTAAAATGAGCATTTTCTGACCTTTAACTCTTAATAGAAATGTAACTGCTTTTCTTCATAAGATCTTGCAATGTGTAGTTTCTAGGATATCTGCTAAGATATTCATTGGGTCTAATCTTCCAATAAATGTATTATCAGATAAGAGCTTCAGAGTTGGAAAAAGGTATATATTTCAACCTTATTGTTCTCTTACTTCATTTTGTGCCAAGCAAGACCACCTTCTCTAGACGGATTTTTCACAAGCATGTTTAAAAAAAATTTCTAAGCTCTAATATCTATGGAAAACAAAGTACATACTAAAAGAATAATGATAGAGTTAGAAGTGAATGTCTGCAGGGTTTTTGCTATGTCCTAAATAATTTTACGGCAACATTTTAAATTGTTGAGTACATCCCATGAACATGGGAGCCATGGAAGATATAAGTATAATTGTACAAGTAAGTACAAGTACAATTGTTTAAAAACAATTTTACTGTGTACCTATACACAGCTCTGTGCTGTGGATCATAAGCAAAGGAATTCCCTCAAGAATTCCAGGTAAACTGGATCATGTGCATTTATTCTAGGGATTTGTCATTGCTCAAAACCTATTTAGGATTTCTCCTTTAGCACTGCCTTAATTGTGGAAATTGTTTCCTTGGTGGATGTTTTCATTCAGTCATTCAGTTAATATTTTTTGCCGTCTCTGCAGGTCCTGCAGGTGGGAAATGCAATTTGATTTTGGAAACAACCAAAAACAAGTCAAAGTCAAGTTATTAAATAAGGTTTAAGTCCAAAGGGGCAATATTATTTTCTAACATGACTAGTTCTCTGGTGTGGCTATCAAATATCTTCAAGGCAATTCCAAAAATCACTTTTTAAAAATACAAGCTGCTCAACTGATGAATGGATGAAGAAGATGTGGCATACATGCACAATGGAATATTACTCAGCCATCAGAAGCAATGAAATTTTGCCATACGCAATGATGTGGATGGAACTGGAGTGTATTGTGCTAAGCAAAATAGGTCAGTGTCAGTCACAGAAAGACAAATACACCATATGAATTCACTCATCTGTGGAATTTAAGAAACAAAACAGATAAACATATGGGAGGGGGAAGAAAAAGAGAAAAAGAGAGAGGGAAACAAACCATATGAGACTCTTAGAGATAGAGAGCAAACTGAGGGTTGATGGAGAGAGGTGTGTAGGGGAATGGGGATAAAGAAGGGCACTTGTGATGATGAGCACTGGGTATTGTACGTAAGTATGAATCACTGAATTATACTCCTGCAACCAACATTGCACTGTATGTTAACTAACTAAAATTTAAGTAGAATTTGAAAAACATTAAAAAATAATATGAAGTAAAAGAGAATAAAAGTCAAGCTACTCAGGAGTCCTTCAAACACCTGAACTTTTTCAGCTTGCAGCCTTTGCACAAACTTAGAACTTCCCAAACAGGTTGCCATGAATGACTTGTATGCCAGGATATACTCCTGTCTTCCATCTGTGGGGCAGCCAGGCCAGACATGAGGCTTTCGAATCCTCAGGATGGTTACCTCAGACCGAGCATAGCTTCATCTGTGGCTCCTCTTAAGACCTGATTTGGGCTGAGTCTGACGGCATGTCCAATCCAGCCCAAAACCAGAGAGTCAGATAAGTGACATCCAGAACTCACAGCAACACTGCAGCATGGTGTGGTAGTCAAGAGAATGTTCTAGCACATGGATATTACTGAGCAGCCAGTATACAGTACGTGCCACTTCTGTTGGACAAGGGGTCCTGGAGGTCCTGGAGGGGTGGTTTCCCTGTGGTTTCACTGGGCAGTGAGCATGGTGTCACAACCCAAACGGGAAACCGGTCAGGAGCCAGAAGGAGGGGATGAGCTAAACAGGGGTCCTAGAGGCAAAAGCCAGACTACACCCCCAAATGTCTATCTTCAAAATATGGGAAAATTATTTCTCTGTGGAGGGTGTGGGTTAATTCTTACAAACTGGCTGCATGGGATTGGTTGTGTGATCTGTGAATTAGAGGATCACCATTATTTTTTAAACACGTGATATGAAAAGTCTGAATTTGAAATATTTTTGTATTAGTGAAAGAAATGGCTGATATTTGTCGGTGAAAACAGGGAAATATCGTTAGACTCTTTACTTTTGTTAGAAATTTTATAAGGAGCATACGAATAACTTCTTACCAATAGTAACTAATAAGAACCTGAAGATCATTCTAATCCAGTGGTCAATCACCCTAATTCAGTGGTTATTTGTAGCTTCACTCATGGTGGGGATAGCTAGATATGTTTATGTGATGGAATATAAAGTTGAAATATCACCTAATGACATAATCTAGCTCAAAATATATTTAATTTGAATCTATCAAGACTTAAGATATATATTCCTGTTTCTAGAAAACGCAGGAGATAGAGGAACAAGATAAATGACACCACAGGAAGTAATTTAACTAGAGATTGTTTTCCATTTATTAGGTTTAAGTGTTTTTCATTAACATTTTTTAATGTTCTCTGTTAAGGCCCTGTGCCTCTTTTGTAAGATTTATTCTAAAAATGTTCTATACTTTATTAACATTATAAAACATACCTTGCTTAAAATTAAGTTTCTGTTCCTTGTTACAGTAAGAAATAAAATTAAAATTCAGATTCCTGGGGGGCAGTGGGGAGAAAAGAATTTATATATTGGTTGGATCCTGAGCTATATCTTCTCGGAATCTAAAGAGTCATAGTGTAACTTGTTTTATTAATGCTTAATACTCAAATTTATTTTTTCCTGTCTGAGACCTGAAGGCTTACCTTAGGAATTCTATTTCAATTCCAAGTTTACACATATGTATACGTTATGCTTGATGTGCTGAGCTTAGTTTCCTTTCCTTGCTATTTTTATTATTGTTTGCCCCTCTCCCCCTTGTCTTTCTCCAAAACATTGGCATAATTATCTATTATTTAAACTTACTCATGAGCAACTATGTATCAGCTCACTTCTTCCTCTAAGGGGTTTATTTTC
Source organism: Meles meles (assembly GCF_922984935.1). NCBI lineage: Eukaryota > Metazoa > Chordata > Mammalia > Carnivora > Mustelidae > Meles > Meles meles. Next base: position 95,913,653 of record NC_060066.1, read on the forward strand.
TTTCCTAGATTTCTGAGAATGAGAATGTACCGGCACTCATTTTCCCTGAAGTGGGAATTTATCATACCCTAAAAACATCTTCTTCCAACCAACCCCACTTACCACCTCTCTGTGACCTATTTCCTGAGCCAGGCTGAAGAATTCCTTGACAGGATCCTTCATGATAATGTGCCTAACTCACAGAATCCTAGCTTGCAAACATGTACTTTAGACTGTAACAGAAAACAGGTTAGTTTATCCTGCCTCTGACATGACTCCAAACATCTGAAATGTTAGAATGGTGTTTTTATGCTAAAACATTACACAATCCCTGGAGTGCGGAGTGCAGTGCAGAGCTGCTGTGGTCCCACTACTGATATGTTAGGGATTGGGGCAGAGGGATAGCAAGTTCCATAATAAAGTTTCTTATCTGGGTGGGGGGAAGGGGGCACAGGGGGAGAAACAGGCACCGGAAGGACATCATTCAAACTAGGCATCTTCCATCCTGAAAATGATGAAAGAAGACATTGCAACGCTTTTTAAATCCCTCGTACAGCTGCCAGAGCACCACTCATCACCAAAGTTTTACAAATCACCTTGTTATGGTCTCTGGAGTAAATCCCTTTCATCTAAAGTTTGGGACCTTAGGATCAGAAGAAGGAGTGGTCTTCATCCTGACACGGAAATCAGAATTCTCTGGATTAAATGCCTTAAGAGAAGGTTCTCTTCCCTTTTCTAAAGTCTGATTTCTAGAGCAGGCTTTTCTCAGAAGGTAACTACAATATCTATGAGTTTGGAATAAATATTTACAGGATCGGGGCACCTGGGTGGCTCAGTGGGTTAAGCCGCTGCCTTCAGCTCAGGTCATGATCCCAGGACCCTGGGATGGAGCCCCACATCGGGCTTTCTGCTCAGCAGGGAGCCTGCTTCCCCCTCTCTCTCTGCCTGCCTCTTGCCTACCTGTGATCTCTGTCTGTCAAATAAATAAATAAAATCTTTAAAAAAAATATTTACAGGATCATGAAAAGATGAATTCCGTGCAACCCACTACCACCATTCAAATATAAAGATATGAATACAAAAAATGCATGCCCTTTAGTCTCCAGGGTGGATGGGGAAGAGATTGGAAGAGATCATCCCTGGGGCGTGCAAACAATATTGACCCCTCACCACTTCCCTTGTATCTTCCAACAGTCAGGCGACACACAGCACCCACTGTGTCCCAAACACTGGCTGGGTACTGGGACACTAAGTGCCCTTGAACTTCTCCTGGGGGCAGCCTTTTTTCCCCTTCTCTTTCTCTCTTTTCTGACATTTAAAAATCTGCAGAGAAAGATGCAGATTCACCAGGAGAAAGGAACTCAGAGCAGGCATTCGTTTTTCCAACAGAAACAAAACAGACCTTAGGTAGATGCCAGGAAGGAGGCTGACCTAGAAAGGTATGGCAGAACCTGGTTTTGCCACTGTCTGGGCTGGTCACTTGGATGTCACTTGGACGCTTGGGACCTTGTTTTTCCCACCTATAAAATGAGGGTTGGGATAAATGATTCCTAAAACAACTTTGAACCTTAGGAGACCTCCCAGGTCTAGCACTGCATATCCTAAGGAAGCCACACGTGGTGTGATCATTCCACACACACACACACACACACACACACACACACACGTCCCAGTCTTCGTCCTTCGTCCTGATTGTGTATTTAAAGTTCTCCCGTGATGCCAGGCATGCAGGTGCCCATATAGCAAGATTTCTTTCCTTCGGGGTAGGATTTGTTCGTGCACTCCTTTTGCACGGGGTACAGCAGTGTAGTCCGCTGCCTTTACAAAGCGCAGGCTATTGGGAGAAATCTCATTCACAGATGTAAGCTCTCCTCTCCGTTGCAGAGGGTAAGTGACTGGAGACTATACCACCAGCCCCCTCCAGTGAAGTGCCCAAAATGTCCAAAGGGCACGTTATGCTTTTCTGGCAAGATATCAGTGCCGGCTTCTTAGAGCTGGGCACCCCAGCGCTCCCCTTTCCAGGACCCTGTCTGCAGAGTTGCCCTTGCCCAGAAGGCCGGCTGTGCACCATTGCAGCTGTGCGGTCACTTGGGGTGCAGGTGCCCGGCGGGCACTGAGACCCCCTTCTCTGCTCTCCCAAACCTACGCAGGAGAGCGCTGCCCTCTAGCGACCAAAATGGGAGGTGCAGCGCTGCCTGAGCCTCAGAGAGCGCTGAGGCTGCTGGTACCTGCGAAGGCTGAGGTTGTGGCCGGCCCTTGTGGAGGGCGCCTATGTGGCGGGGAAGACCCAAGACTCTCCCACTGCATGGGCTCTGGGACGGTTTGTGATTTCCCTTTAGGGCCAGGACGGATTGAGAAAAACACGGGTGGATAAATAAACAAGATGTATGACGGTTAAGTGACCGGTTTGTCAACCGAAAGGTAGATGGATGACAGATGATAGATGATTCGATACCCCTTTGCCAGAACTTTCTACATGTCAGACACAGGCTAAAGGCTTTCTCCCATTATTTCATTGCGTCTTTCCGGATTCTTAGGAATGGCTAATTACCTCTTGCTCCTATTTGCCAAATGAGAGAACTGAGGCCTTACACAGGTAAATAACTTGCACCTTGGAAATCTTCCGCAGAGCTAGGAAGCGGCGGGGTGAGATCTAGGGCTCTATCTACAGCCCCAGACCCCACGGTTGTCCCTTGGCTCTCTCCCTGCCAAAGGGATGTGCGCCCCCAAGCCCCAGGTGGCCAATGTACCGCGTCTCTCACCTATCCCTCGCCACTACAGTCCTGGCACGCTGACATCATACCCGTCCTGCACCCCCTCTCACTCATCAAACATCCCCAGGACATCCTAGGCAGCGCGCTTGAGGCAGAGTGTCCCGGACTTGGAAGCCCGCCTAGGGAGCAAAGACGGGTCCCCTCCCGCGGGGACTGAAGGCTTGCTGTTCTAGGAGGAACGCTATTCCCATCCACGTTTGGAAAGGGGTCTCACTAACGTGCAAAGGGAAACTCAGTCCCGAGATTTTAAAATTCCCGATAAGTTTCGATTTCTCCCCCCCTCCCCCTTTAACCCTTAACTGAGCGCCTAAGATGCACGGGCGCTGTTTGACGCTGCAGCAGGGAACTGGGAGTCCAATGCGGGCGGACAGACGGATGGATAAATGACATTCGGGACGGCCTTCCTTGGCACGTCCCGCGACCACCCACCGCCCCAGGAGGAGGCGGAGAAAGGGCAGGTTCACTAGCCCGAAGGGTCTCCAGCACATTACAGGAATCTAAGTCCATCCACCTGCCAAAATCTAAGTCCATCCACCTGCCCCTCCTAACGCCTCCACCTTGGCTATCTCCCTGGAGTCCGCACCCCCAGGGAGTGCAATTTCAGTGACCTCACTCGGGGGGGGGGGGGGTACTTGATGTCATCCTACTCTCTCCCCACATGTCCTAACTGCCTCGATGTGTCACCCAGCCGCTAGCTGAGCCACCCTGCGCCCCCCATCCCTGGCCCGCGTGCGGGTGATGGGACGGACCCCTCCCACGAGGGCGTCGGCGCGAGGCTGGCGTAGGGCCTGCGTCAGCTGCAGCCCGCCGGCGATTGGGGCGCGCTCGCCTCCTTGTCTTGGGGACTAATTATAAAGTGGCTCCAGCAGCTACCAGCCCCGGGACAGCGAGGCCAGTCGAGGCAGGCGCTCTGAGCCCTGCAGACGCAGAGGATCGCGACGGTGAGGCCCCTGTCTGCCCGCGCACCCGGCCGCTTAGCCCCGACGCCCGTCCAGCTCACACCTGCCTTCTTCTCTCCCTTCCAGAGCAGTGCTTGGGACCCGATGTCTCCGGCCAGCCTGCGCCATCCGATCGCCGTCAACGTGAGTGAAGTTGTCCAAATCGCGCCTTTGCTGCGTGCGTTTGGGGCCTTCCGCCTGCTCCGGTTTTTCCCCCCCTCCGGCATTTCCTCCATTGCATGGGGTACCCCAACTTTCTTCTGGTCCCTGTTTGTGACCCGGGTGAAAGCTCTTCCCCCCGCAAGGCTCCCGTTCTCTCTTGCATTTGGTCTTCGCATTCGGGTACTCTCTCCAGAATCCTTCTGAGGCAGTGGAAGTCCAGAAAGAGAGCCGAGCTCCCGGGCATCCCCGTGTACGGCGTGGCAGTGTCAACCTGGAAACCGCGAGGCGATCTACCTCTAGGCTTCCAGGAGCGGCGTCGGCCGGGCGCACAGGGGCCCAGGAAAGAGCATCCCTGGGACTTCTTGCTCAACAATCCCCAGCGGGGACTGTCCTGGCGAGAGGTCCCTCGGAGGGATCCGCTTTGCGGCCAGCACACTCGGAGTTCACGTCCCTTTCTCCCTGCAGCCCATGGCGCCGTTCCTGAGACTCTGCACTTGGCTGCTGGCGCTCGGCCCGGGGCTCCTGGCGACCGTGAGGGCGGAATGCAGCCAGGACTGCGCGACGTGCAGCTACCGCCTGGCGCGCCCGACCGACATCAACCCCCTGGTGAGTGCAGCCGCGGTGGGTGGGCTGGTAGCGGAGTCAGTCCGCACACAGCCCGGCCTGAGGCCGCAGGGCGCACCGCCTGGACACCATCGATTCCGCCGCCTCGGCGACGATCTCTGGTGACGCAAGTGTCCGACTGTTCCCCGAACGCCAACGAAAGTCCCGCTCTAGCTCTCAGCTTTGGGACCCGCGACCATCTAGGGACGGGTGAGGGCGGCAGCATTGCCACACAAACCAAGTTCGTTTTAACCCTGGGAACGCAGGAGCCCGGAGATATGCTCTCTTTGGCATCTTGGAGAGCACTAGGTTGTCGCCTCACCTGTCCCAAGGAAGATGCTCTATCACCTCAGTTCCTAACATATCCCACCAAGGGTCCCTTCCACACAATCCTTCCTTCCATCCTTCCTGCAAATAATGTCATTTTTTATTAGTGACGTTTCGTTATCTTTCTTTGGATTTCATTTCTCTAGCCCTTTCATCCTCAGATCCATCAAGCCCTTCCCCTCACCTTTGGGTAGGAGAGAGCAAAGGATTGGGATCCGGAGGAAGGGAGTGGGGAGTGGGGAGGAGCGGGGAGGAGCAGTAGACCCGAGAGAAAGTGATCAGCACCTTTGACAGGCAAGTGACACTGGAATTCAACTTCTGTCTTATCTTGGATGTACTTTTGTAATAGCAACTAAGGTAATTTAATTTGGCTACGAAATAGGCACAGAAGAGGTGGCCAGGTCCAAAGAGGTGACAGCAATGAAAAGATAAACTACATGACCTGAGATGGGGGTGGGAGGAGGGAAAGCTGAAAACAAAAAGAATACTCATTCTGATCAGAGTCCTGCTCTTAAATCACCTCTGAATCAGAATCAGAATCTCTGAATTTGGGACCCCGGGAAGCTTCATTTTAACTCACTCCTCCAACAATTCCTTTGCACTGTCTTCTCAATTTGTTGAAATTGTGTGATGACTTAAAAGGGTCAATGGAGAATAATGCATTAATCCAAGAAGTTAAACCCCTCATTTGAGCCTTTGAAGAAATTTTGTGATGTAGATGCATAAAATGGGGACGAAAATTAAGGAAAGAATTCCACAAAAGCCAAAGCATATGTTCCAGGTTAAATGTTTGCTTGTTTCATTTGAGTTACCTGATTTAACTTCATTCCATTTGTGCAGGTACTAACATGGCCCTAAAGAGAAGACACACAGTAGGGTTTTATATTTAAAGTATGGTGATGAAATGTTGCAACTTAAATAGGGGTAACAATCCCCTTCATCTATCTTTTGTCTTTCTGTTTTGTTTAATTGACTGTCTTTTTATTGGGGCTTATATGTAGGGTTGTTATTTTCTCTGTGACTAAAGGCTTTGTTAATGACTGTGTTGCTGCTCAGTCAATTTCAGCTCAGAGCAAAAGACATGAGAAATGAGGCCTCCTAACTAAAACTATGTAGAATGAATGTAACAAATACTGACCCTCTACCATCTGAAAGACACCTGTGCTTAGTTCTCTGGTGGATGAAAAGCTAAGCAGGCATGTCATGATTGATGTTCAAATTGAATTTGCTCTCTGATATGATCTTGACCACAGAACACAGAGTGTGATAAATACTATCAAAAAATGCATACACCTATACAGGAACTTATAAGTTAACTTGACCTGTTTAGTTTTATTCTGGTTATTAGTCATTATTTCTTTTTGAAGGAATCCCAACATTAAAAAGCCTTCTGGTAATAGTACACAAAATATTCAATGGTAATTTTTGGCAAGGAAATCATTTACATTTCATTTTAGAATGGGAATATTATTGACACCTGAAGCTTTCACATTTTTAACGATGTTTTTATTTCTTATATATCAAGAATAACATGGGGTCGTTTTAACTGCATCACTGCATCATCTTTAGATGTTTATACATGCACACATTTAATTTTCTTAGACACAAAGTGTAAATAATTATTAAGAGCTGGTTAAAATACCCTAAAGAGTTTTGTTGCATTCATAAATTGCTTTCTTGCATTGTGAAAATATTATGTGTGTATCTTATATAAATTAATATACCAATATATTTTTAAATACCAAGAAAGGACCTCATTTTTCTAAATCAAGTGTCTGTAACTTGCATTCTATAAGTATACTTCAAGTGGCTATCATAAGCCTGAAATGCCCAGAAATATTATATAAACTTTATAAATACTCATGTAATATTAGTTCTCTTTTTATCATACCCAAGTGATCTGTCAAATAGAAGAGAATCTTAACAAGGTTATTAGAACATATAGCCTAAATTCTACAATGATTAGAATTTAATTGTTAAATAATAAAAAGAAGAAATTATACACAAATCATTTCTCATTCCCATTTTGTCAAATAATATATTTCCATTGGGGAAAATTAAACACTTTTTTGTACACCAATAACTAAATGTTAAGAAACATGAATAATATGTGAGCATTTGCATATGATAATTTCATATCAGAGCTCATCATTACAAACATTTGGTTCAAGGTGATTAAATCTGTTTTAATCTGTTTAAATCTGTTTTCAATCAAAGGAGGGAGCAAAGCATCTCTATATTCAGCAAATCAGTAAATCATAATCCAAATAATTCACAGGACTTAAATTGAGTTTTAGAATGTCTTTCTTTTCCAATTTATTTTGAAATTGTTGTTTTTTTTAAAAGAATGGAAGTGTTTGCAAGAATACTCAATGTCATTCCAGGTAGAATAGTAACATAAGAAATTAAACAATCCTTATATTATTAATATTGACTGTATCAGTAAGACAAGAAGATAAAAGCGATCTGGGGATGATATCTCTAATTAGATAAAGAGAAATTTCTCCCTCTTGGTTAGAAAAGGTTCAAACAAAATGCGATCAACAGTGGAAAATTATCCAGTGAAATTAGATTGCGCCTGCAGCCAATCTAGGTTAAAACTAGGTGGAAAAAGTCTTTTACAATATTGAAATGTCACGGCAAATACAAACTATTAAAATGCAGAGAAAAAATCCTAACTTGATTCAATTAATTACCCACAGTGATTCCATTTCCCTTTGATTTGCCTGTTCCCTATATTGAAAAGTTGTACTAAGAAAATGGCAATTACCTTATTATATGAGACTTTCCACACTACAGCACACATGTTGTGGTTCACAAAAACGTGCTTACCTAATGAAATCAGAGAAGCCTCTTGGTATCACTAAATGGAATTTTTTTCCCAGGCTTGCACCCTGGAATGTGAAGGGAAGCTGCCCTCTCTCAAAACCTGGGAAACCTGCAAGGAGCTCCTGCAGCTGTCCAAGCTGGAGCTCCCCCAAGATGGCGCCACCGCCCTCAGAGAGAGCAGCAAGTCCGAGGAGAGCCACCTGCTGGCCAAAAAGTACGGGGGCTTCATGAAAAGGTATGGAGGCTTCATGAAGAAGATGGACGAGCTTTATCCTCAGGAACAGGAAGAAGAGGCCAATGGAGGGGAAATCCTGGCCAAGAGATACGGGGGCTTCATGAAGAAGGACGCGGAGGAGGAGGACACCCTGGCCAACTCCTCAGACCTGCTCAAAGAGCTGCTGGGAACCGGGGAGAACCGAGAAAGCGGCCCCCACTCCGAGTTTGGTGAGGATGAAGAAGTGAGCAAGAGGTACGGGGGCTTCATGAGAGCCTTAAAGAGGAGCCCGCAACTGGAAGAAGAAGCCAAAGAGCTTCAGAAGCGCTACGGGGGCTTCATGAGGAGAGTCGGTCGTCCGGAGTGGTGGATGGACTACCAGAAGAGGTACGGGGGCTTCCTCAAGCGCTTCGCCGACTCTCTGCCCTCCGACGAAGAAGGGGAAAGCTACTCCAAAGAAGTTCCAGAGATGGAGAAGAGATATGGCGGATTTATGAGATTTTAACCCCTTGGCAGCCAGCGACCCCGGGCCCCAGCAAGCCTTCCTCTCCCCCTCCCCTCCACCCCCCACCCTGCCCCGGGTCAATCGTGTCTTAGTATCCCGCATTGCTTGTACTGTAGAGTTGCCTTTATTGTCTGGATAACTAACTATACAACCTGAAGGCGCTCCCTTCAGGTTCTGTGTTCTCTTGACGGTGTTTATGCTCAGTATTGGTCTATTGCAGCTGTGTCGTTTTCATGCTACAATCGCTGTTTTTCCCTTGCCCTTTATTTTTGACAAAACCCCAATAAATGCTTAATTGTAAATAGAGACAATAAACCCATTACCCCAGCTGCATGACATTCTTGTAAGTTTCTTCTTCTCCGAGGCCCTGGCTGGCTTTCCTGTTCCCACGTATATCCTAAAGTTGAAGATACTGAAGCTCTCTGCTCTGGGCAGAATCATCACTAGCTTCCTTCACTTTCAACAGTTGAGGCTACAAAAACATTTTTCATTTAATTCCTTATATGTAAAGTCCTAGATGAGTTCACACTTTGAGCAAAGTACAGTGTATTTCTACTCTTCTTTCTGGAAATCAGATACAGGAAGTAAAACCAAAGCCTAATAGAGAAACTATCTATGCCTTCATACAGAAGGAAATCTGTACTTACATCCAGAGGTGCATGTCTGTTTTCTTCAACAAAGTATTTTACAAGTTAGTAAGAAACGAAAGATAATTTAGCCCCATTTCACAAATGCAGATGACGCCCAGAGAGGTTAAATTGTTGAACCAAGGTTGCCCAGCAATTGAAGGACAGAAATAGAGTGAAGACCCCAAACTGAGCAATGTCCTTTATACTCCCACTCCCAGTCTCTCACTCAGATCACTACCAAGAATCAGAAGAACTCTGTTACATCCAAGTTTTCGCATCTGAGAGACCACCAAGGAGCCAACACCAATGCAATCACACGAGGATTTATTTAACAAGCTTAAGCTTGGGCCCAAGTATCCAAGTATACTCAACACAGCGGAGTAGGGACTTGGACCCCAAACCAGATTACAATCAGAGTTTTTAAAGGCAGAGTAGGGGGTGGACTTGGTGGTGGGTGAGGACAAAGGGGATTATGGATGATGTAAATCTCTAAGGAATTTTGGAAGCAAGGTCTCCAGGACCTTGAGGGGCTAGGTATTGTTGGGAGAAAGGTTATTTATAACCTTTATAACTAGTATAACTAGTATTTATAAATAGTGAGACCCTTTAGATATATATCAGTGGGTCATATGCTTGGGAATGATTGCTGACACTATCTTGGAGATTTAGAGATAAAGTTTCACATTTCTCTTATCAAGTGTTCTTGTTAGTGAGATTTAGGTTTAGAAGAAATTTAACTTTATTTCCATTTCCTTCCGCCTCAGCCTCCTTCAGTTTTATGGCGGGGTGGGCAACATTAGGGCTTGAGGAACTGAGTTACTTGCCTCTGGAAATTGGGCTATTGATAAGATAGCTTCTTTGTTGTAAATCTCTAGGACATTTGTAAACCGAGGGAAACTCCTATCTTGGATTGTGATCTCTGCAAGTTAACTATTCATTTTTCTTTTAGGGCAGCCACGAGTGGCTGGGGAATGTCACACATACTACCCAGGGGAGGGGAGCGGGTGGAGAGGGGGTGCAAGGTGCCAGCTTTTGCTTTGCCAAGATGACTGTACTTATGTCAGGGCTAGACTTGAGGTGGGTACGGCCTTGTTTTTCTTGGCCTCCACACTTGGGACCGTAGCTTGTTCACTAGTGTATATCCTTACACCACCATGAATGGTGGGTTCTCCAGTATCTGACAAATGACATATGAGTGAATAAAAGAATGAAGGAATTTGGTGATCAGATTACTGGAAAAGATATTATAGATGTTTTAGAAGGCAAATTATCACACAAAGAGGCTTATGGCTACTTCATATTAATTAAACCATTTCGGGCAACATTCGGGAATAACCAAAAAAGTAACATGTCCTCCTTTTTCTAATTGAAACCACCTGCAGCTAAACTCCCATCCACTAGGTCATTTCTCCAGAACCCTCCCCTATTCTCTCTTTTGGTGTACTTCCCCCAAAATTCAGAGTTTAGCAACTCAGAAAAATAGAGAAGAGTCTTTGTCCTGTGGTCCAGCAGCATGCAAGCTTGTGTGTTCTGTTCTGATGAGGCAGCTCCGCTGTCCTGGGCAGTCTGTCCCACTAAGTCCAGCCCTACTGGGGTTCCTGGGACACCAAACATGGCTGTGCACTATTAGAAGACTCTTCTCCTCCTGATCAGTGCAAGAGGTATTAGTCAGTACCCTTCAGAGCCATACCACAGACTATCTTCCTGACCCCTGGCAAACTAACTTTTTCTTCCAGGTGAGAGGCTTCTCCTTTTGATATAGAATTGGAAGTCATGAAAGTGTTTGAAGCAAATCAGTAGAAAGGTGATAAAGAGCAGCTGGCTCTAGGAAACCAGTGTCTTGACTCTAGGAAACCAGTGTCGTGAGCAATAAGGAGTGGTAAGTCTGTAGCACTTTGGAGGTACTAGGTCTCCACACAGCCTTAACCAATTGCTTCCCTGGGAAATGCCAGTACCATATTGCCAAGCTTTTCCAAAGAAACCTAAAACCCAGATTTTTGTAGTAATAGCCCAAGTTTTTAATTTGGGTCATTAATTCCATTTAAAACAGTGTGGACCAAATAAAACCCATCTGCAAGTCAGATTGGAGAGACATGGGGCTAGTCTTTTGAGAAAAAAATTACAATAGGGTTTGAGAAAAATCACAATTTTCACAATCAAATGAACACAATATTTTTCAAATAAAGAACAGCTCTTTAAGTAGGAGCCCCTTCTTTTGCATTTTGGGGTAGCTGTGTAGATCAGACCAGAACTCTCAGAGTGGTTAACAGACCTGTCACCTCTTTTGCCACCTGTCACCTTGGCTAAGGGGCCAGCAATGCCTGGGGCGGGACAGTATCACTCACTCTTGTGTTTCTTCCCTCTCCTCATGCCTTGTGGAATATGAAGAATCTAGAGCAAGTACTACAAATGCTTAGGGAGGAAGAGAATAGAGAAGAAGGATAGGGAAAGAGGAAAAGAAGAAAGAAAGAGGAAAAGGCGGTCGGCCGCGAGGGCACCTTCTCCCTGGCTGCCTATGAGGATGCCTGTTCCAGCATGAAAGTTCAAATGAAGCTGAGCCTCACAGTAAGTATCACAGTTGTCCAGGAAATATGACTCGAGGGGTGCTCTACAGGTCTTCCTGGGTTCCCAAATATATCTCACATTGTCTGGTCTGCTGTCTGAAATCCATCATTAGAATTTTGTGCCTTTAACCCTTAAAGGCTTTGATTTTCAAGAATGTCCTAATTAAGGATGCCTGGGTGGCTCAGCTGGTTAAGCATCTGCCTTTGGCTGAGGTCAGGATCCCAGGTTCCTTGCTCAGTGGGGAGCGTGCTTCTCCCTCTCCCTCAGCCTGTTGCTTCCCTTGCTTGCATTTGCTCTCTCTCTGCCAAATAAATAAAAATCTTTTTAAAAAAATTGTCCTAATTAGATTCCCAGCAGCCTCTGCCTGAGTCATGAGGGATGCGTTTTAAATGCAGAGAACTGTGGATGTTTAACTAATAACTCAGAAAACTGTGACTGTCGACTTCAATGTGCGCTCAGCACATGTGTTCAGGGGTCCGGAAACATGGGAGGGACTAGGGTTACAACTAGCATAGGAGGAGGATTTAGGGTTAGCTAGGCTGATTGCACCAGGAGTTCCAAGTGGCGAAACTCTCCAAGCCCTTAGCGTGAAGGGGCACCCTCCCTGCAGAGGGCGCTGCTGCTCCATCGTCACCTTTCCTAGCACTCAGCTTTCCCCCCCTCCCCCGCCCCACCCCACTCCCCTTCATCTCCATCTGCTCACTCCTGTGGCACCAATTCCACCTGAAGCCTAGTCCTGGACTGGGTTCCTTCTGAGAGCTGATAGCTCTAGTAACTCTGTGCATCAACTCTGACCAGGCTGCCTGGGTGGAAATTCCAGCTAGTTGTTTGATCTGAAACTCTTTCCTCCTTAGGTGGTTGGGCTAACTCCCAGTTCTTATGTAGAGATATTGGGCTTTTCCCTACCCGACCCTGCCTCATCCTGGGCTTCTCAGGAATAAGGTGCTCTGTCAGGACTGTCGGGGATGGGGAACTCTCTGTGAGCTTTGGTCTGGGGACAGCCTAGGAAAACCCAACAACACCGTTTTCTCTTCTGAGGTTTGTGTCTCAAGGAGCAGGAAGGATTGCAGTGGCGCTTAATACTCATCTTCACTTTCTCAATCTTTTACTACAAACATGGAAAACCTGTGTAATGAGAAAGTTACCCCGAAATCAAAGGCATGAAGAAACTGAGTCTTGAGCTACAGAGGTTTCTTCTTCTTTTTCTTCTTTTTAAAGAATATTTATTTATTTATTTATTTATTTGACAGAGAGAGAGCACAAGCAGACAGAGTAGCAGGGAGAGGGAGAGGGAGAAGCAGACTCCCCGTTGACGAAGGACCTCCCCCCCTCCCTCCCATACTGGGCTGGATCCCAGGAGCCTGAGAGCATGACCTGAGCCAAAGGCAGTTGTTTAACCAACTGAGCTATCCAGGTGCTCCCAGAGGTTTCTTCATAGGAGAAGGTGAAGGAGGAGCATACAGCTTTGAATGCTTTGAAACTATGACTACTGTGAATATTTACAGCTTTTTTTCTGGAAGTATACCTAAGCACCCCACGTGAATCATTTCATTCATTCAATAAATAATAGAGCTACTACATTAAAATTGGTGGAAAAGCATTCCAGACTGAGTGAACAATGAGTGCAATGCCCCAGAATGGGGACATATGCATAACTGGAGGAATAAGACTTATGAGGCCTTTAGGGCTCTGGGTTTTAGTAGACTAGATTCAACAGAAAACAATTCATGTTGAGAGCAGGTAAATGGCAAGATAAGCTGATGTGTTTCAATTTGCTGCCAAGTAGAACAACTTTCCTCACTCCCCATTCTCCTGAGAGAAGAATGTACCAATTACATCAATTATGTCCATCATCCATTTTTGTCATCCTTTGGCACCCTTCAAAGCATCCTGGTTTATCTGGGCAGATGGGGGCAGTTATAAAACTTTCATGTTTTATGATGAAAATACAATGAAGAGATTTTCTTAATCAGTGTCTATACCAAAAACCAGCACTTGCAAAGTTCACTTATTGCTTAGAGAGTGGAAAGCAAAAAACAAAGCATACGGTTATATTAGTGACCAGGAATGCCTGCCTCTGCAGAGAAGGGAGTACCACAATCACTCAGCAGAAGGAACCTGGCAATAACAAGTATACCCATGTCACAGGCTTACGATTTTTCTCTTAGGTTTTTTTTTTTTAATCAAGTATAACATATCTACAGAGAAGTCCACATTATCACAATAGCATGTCTCCCTGAATTGCTAGGAATCAAACACACTGGTTAAAGAATGGTTTGGTAGGGCAGCAGCTTTAGGTGAATTGGGAGTGGGCAGAACTTGCACAGTGAGCCAACTCTTCTCTTTTCGCTGCTAAAGTTATTCAATGAGTAAATTTAATGGAGCATATCCTGCACTACTTTAGGTCCAGGGGTTGCAGAAAACAAAAGCCCAGCCCACTTTCTGCTTTCTCAAACCTATGTTATACTCGACAGAGTGAAACACTAACCAACAAATAAAAAAGGTAATTTCAGCTAGTTTTAAGTGCTCTACTTATCTTCCAAAGAAAATTCAAACTAATGCAGAATGATACAGTGTTACAGCGAACTTCCCCTTTCATCTCCCATACCTTCCTCAGAAGTAACTATTAAAAGTTTGGTGTTTATCTGAAATATATGTGTATTTTCATTAATGAATACACACACATGCCTGCATGGATATGCAGTTTTATTTTCATTGTCAATATGAATAAAATAATTCTGTACATATCATTTTCTGTCACCTTTGTTTTTCACCTAATATACCTTGGCAATATTTCTACATCAACATGTAAGTCTTCCTGATGCTTTTCAATTAGTGCGTGGTTAATGTGTAAGATGTGTGCTTTGCTTTTTTAAAAACAATTCTCTTGGCAGTTTTTTCAGATTACCAACAGTGCTGCCATAAACGTCCTCATAAATATATAGGTATTACATTACATGTTCTATCCTGTATAAAAAGTGTGTGTGTGTGTGTGTGTGAGAGAGAGAGAGAGAGAGAGAGAAGCACTAGTAGTTGTCAAGCAAAGTACCACACAATCCCAAGGGAAGACTCCAAACTCTTCTGCCCATTGTATCTTGTTATCAGAGTCACCAAGGAAAATACAGTACAGTCAAGCATTGGATGGACCAATGTTTCGCCCATATGGAGAAGAGACAGGGCAAGATCAGCTTCAATACTGGGCATTTGGTCCCCCAATGACCAGAAGGTCTCTACCCACAGTCAATATAGCAATATTCATCTACCCGCACCCCTCTTGTGTAGCATTGGAAGGAACACCATCCCCTCCCTGCAAAAGGACAGATACTGCAGTGGGGTTGGCCAGGTGTCATTGTCACACATACCACACTTTAAGCAGAGGCAAAAGAGCATTCACAGAGCATGAAACAAAGAGATATTCCCACACAAGTAGATAAGCTTCCAAAAGGGTGTGTGCGTTCTTTATCTCAAGAAGGAAGTACAGGTCAAGGTTCATTCTTTTTTTTTTTTTAAGATTTTATTTATTTATTTGACGGACAGAGATCACAAGTAGGCAGAGAGGCAGGCAGAGAGAGAGGAGGAAGCAGGCTCCCCACCAAGCAGAGAGCCCGATGCCGGACTCGATCCCACACCCGGAGATCATGACCTGAGCCGAAGGCAGAGGCCCAACCCACTGAGCCACCCAGGTGCCCCTCAAGGCTCATTCTTATACAGACTGCTTATGAGACTGCCTTTCTTACAGTTCTTTACATTCCAACTGTTCCATAGAATAACCTCCTAAAAGTAAAATTGCTGGGTCAAATTATATGCATATCTAATATTTTACGGTTATTGACAAATAGCTTCCAAAAATACCATACCAATTTATATTCCCATCTAATCTATATCTATATCTATCTATCTATATATCTACTTAACTCTTTGGTTGTTTATCTTTTTCTGAATTTATTTCTAAGTAATCTTTTGACAGATTATATTCAATAATCCTTTTTTTTTTATATACTGAATCATGTAATTAAGAAGTTCAAGTTTTCCATCATGTGTATCTTAAGCTGTAAATGTAATGCCTCAAATTACGAGTCTCTTGGAAAAGCTTTGGAATTACACTTTCTCAGAACTCTAGAAATCATATAATTGTGTTCTGAATGGGACAATTACTCCAAGGAAAAAACAAGTCTGTCTGCTGATGGTGGCTTTAATGTGATACCATTCTTTGCAAAATAAAGCACAAAAAAATGCAGAAGCTTTTGCAAGTTGGAATACATCACATGGCAACTCCTTTATCCCCAAATAATCTCACAAACAAGCAGTTAGTTACTAATGCATGCATTCAATTATTGACCTAAACAGCTTTCCAAAACTGTAGCAGAGCCTAGTAATGGCTGCCATAGCAAAGAAAATATATGGGACTTCAAACAGAAGAATACTGAGTCATAGAAGGAAGGACTGAAATGATGGGTTTCACAGAAGGAAATCCAGGCCAAAATGTCTTGATATGATCAAGAGTCTCTAAATTAAAACCTGACATCCACCTTGAAGTAGCTTGGGAAGATTGGCCCCATTGAGCATCTTTTGTACTTGAAGGTCTTCAAGTGAAATCAAAACTAAATTTTATATGACTGGATCCTTGCTGCACAGGGTCTTAGATATTCTAGAATAAAAAAGAAAATTTATAGAATTTTATCAGAATTTAAAGCCACTAAAATAAAACATTTCACTTAAGATCAATCAACCATTATAAACCAATTGCACTAGAAAGCCAGTTGATGATTTATCCTATTACTAATGACTTCCAAGGGTCCACTTCACTCCTCCCTGCTTAGTGGCCCCAGGCTTGTCATGTTTTTTCATTATAGCTCTCACAAAACACTCTTTTTTTTTTTTTTGACTGTTTGGTTTATTTTTTTTCCTTCACAGTACATGTTTCATTTTATAATTATTTGGTTAATTTATGTGATTGATTTCTGTCTCAACAAGTGGGAAAGTAGAAACCATCTCCATTTTACCTGTCATAGGCATTCAATAAAACAACATTATGAGTCCATGCTCCCATCTGAACTCATAGCAAAAATATGTAAATTGTTTTAATTTTGAAAACATGACTATGCTCAGAAAAAGATGAACTTGACTGGGTGATACACATTTATGGGGATATATGTCGTAATGAGCACTGGGTATTATATAAGACTGATGAATCAGTCTTATTCAGATATACAGACCTGTACCCCTGAAACAAATAATACACCATATGCTAATTTTAAAAAAAGAAAAAGAAAAAGATCAACCTACATGTAGCTTAGGCTACAGATAGAAACACACCGTGCTGAGCAGGAGCTGAAATGATGGTTTCCTGGGCTCTGAGCCTAAAGACTAGTGGAGGTGGCCCTCTACTTTACTTTTCCATGATAACTGGGACCAACGAGCAAAATATGAGTGCCAGGTCCATTGCCAAAGACCTCAAATAGGGGCAGATCTTGCCGATCTATTGAAAAAGGCTGAAAAATTTAAGAATGCTGACCAGGACTCTGGTTTCTTGAGGTGATAGAAATAAGTAGACACAGTTAAAGAACCAGTATCTGGGCAAAGCCACCTGTCAGTTTAGCCACTAGATTTGCAATATGATTAACTTCATCATGGGGAAGCATCTCCAAATCTCCAACATAAATTCCATTTCTGAACCAAAACTGATAAATAAGTAAGAATGGGGAAAGAGAGAGAGAGAGAGAGAGAGAGAAATACTCCCATTTTATACAAATGGCACTATAAAATTCTAAAATAGGTAAGGAAAAATAACTTCAAGAAAAGTCAGCAAATGTAAAAACTTCACTCGTGATGAAATGCAAATATTAAGATCATCTGAAAAGAAAGTTTAAAACAAGTATTACAAGATCTTCAAGGAAATAAAAGGAAAAGAAAATCAAGAAACAATGAAATTAAAATATTTAGCAGTAAATGTGGTATATCGTTATTTAGAAAAAACTAATTAAGCAAGATAAATTCTAGACTAGAAAGGTCACAACTGCATTAACTTACAGAAAGTTAATAATGGCATCATCCACAAAAAAAGCATTTTTAATTGAAAAAGTATTTAAGTGACAAGAATAGATTGAATAGCTTCAATGGTATCTTTTAGAAGTTCCAAAAATTGAGACTATGTAAAAGGACAGAGAAAAAAAAACCAGTAACCCTCACATCCACTAGAATGGCTACCATAAAAAAGATGGCCAATAACAAGTGTTTTCAAGGATGTGGAAGGGTTGGAACCCTTATACACAACTGGGAAACAGTTTGGCAATTACTCAAAAAGTTAAACATATAGTTGCCATATGCCATTGCTAAGTATATATATATGCAAGAGAACTGAAGGAATATGTCTGCACACAAACTTTCACACAAATGTTCATAGCAACACTATTCATAATAGTCAAGAAGTAGAAACAACCCAATACCTATCAGCAGATGAGTGGATAAGTAAAATGTGGTACACCCACACAATGAAATATTATTCAACCATAAAAGGGAGCAATGTGTTACAACCTGGATGAAACTTGCAAACATTAGACATACTGAAAGCAGCAAGACACTGAATGTTACATATTTATAATTCCATTTATATTAAGTATCCAGAATCCATAGGGGCAGAAAATAGATTAGTGTTTGCCAGGGGTTGGGGGAGAAGGTGAATGGGGATTGACTGCTCATAGTTCTGAGGTTTCTTTGGGGAATAATAAAAGCATTATGGAATCATACAGTAGTGATGGTAGTAGCCAGAGGAATGTTGAAAGAGAAAACCAAAGTTGGTGGCATCACATTTCCAGACTTCAAGCTCTATTACAAAGCTGTCATCATCAAGACAGTGTATTACTGGCACAAAAACAGACACATAGATCAATGGAACAGAATAGAGAGCCCAGAAATGGGCCCTCAACTCTATGGTCAACTAATCTTCGACAAAGCAGGAAAGAATGTCCAATGGAAAAAAGACAGTCTCTCTAACAAATGGTGTTGAGAAAATTGTACAGCCACATGCAGGAGAATGAAACTGGACCATTTCCTTACACCACACACAAAAATAACTCAAAATGGGTGAAAGACCTCAATCCATCAAATCCTTGAGGAAACACAGGCAGCAACTTCTTTGACTCAGCCACAGCAACTTCTTCCTAGAGACATCACCAAAGGCAAGGGAAGCAAGGGCAAAAATGAACTTAGGACTTCATCAAGATAAGAAGCTTTTGCACAGCAAAGGAAACAGTCAACAGAACTGAAAGACAACTGACAGAATGGGAGAAGAAATTCACAACTGACATATCAGATAAAGGGCTTGTATAAAAACTATGAAGATTTAACACCCAAACTTAACACCCAAAGAACAAATAATCCAATCAAGAAATGGGCAGAAGACATGAACAGACATTTCTGCAAAGAAGACATCCAGAGGGCCAACAGACACATGAAAAAGTGCTCAACATCATTCAGCATCAGGGAAATATAAACCAAAACCACAGTGAGATACCATCTCACACCAGTCAGAATGGCTAAAATTAACAAGTCAGGAAGTGATAGCTGTTGGTGAGGATGCAGAGAAAGGAGAACCCTACTACACTGTTGGTGAGAATGCAAGCTGGTGCAGCCACTCTGGAAAACAGTATGGAAGTTCCTCAAAAAGTTGAAAATAGAGCTACCCTATAACCCAGCAATTGCACTACTGGGTATTTACCCTAAAGATACAAATGTGGGGATCTGAAAGGGCACATGCACCCAAATGTTTATAGCAGCAATATCCACAATAGCCAAACTATGGAAAGAACCTAGATGTCCATCAACAGATGAAAGGAATACTATGGAATAATATTCAATGGAATACCATGCAGCCATCAAAAAACTGAAATCTTGCCATTTGCAACAACGTGGATGGAACTAGAGGGTATTATGCTAAGTGAAATCAGTCAATCAGAGAAAGACAATTATCATATGATCTCTCTGATATGAGGAATTTGAGAGTCAGGGTGGGGGGTCATGGGGAGTAGGGAGGGGAAAAATGGAATAAGATGGGATCAGGAATGAGACAAACCATAAGAGACTCATAATCTCATGAAACAAACTGAGGGTTGCTGGGGTGTGGGAGGGAAAGGATAGGGTGGCTGGGTTATAGACATTGGGTAGGGTATGTGCTATGGTTAATGCTATGAAATGTGTAAGCCTGATGATTCACAGACCTGTACCCCTGGGGCAAATGATACATTATATGTTAATTTTTTAAAAAGGAAAGCAATGAAAAGAAAAAAAAAGTTTGGTAACGTATTAAGAACAACTTTATTGTACATTTTCAAAAAGTGAACTTTAACATGTCAATTATATATCAGTAAGTTTGTAATTTAAAAGTACAATATCTAAAAACTTTGTGAGATTGAAGAAGGGCTTTTTCCAAAGATAGAAAACACAAAAAGGGTGCCAAGCAGTTTACATAAAAGTAAATACATAATTAGCTGCATGATAGTGAAATTTAAAGCATCACTGGAAAAGAGAAATCTAAAAACCTACCATAGGTAAAAGAAAAATTACTTATAAAGGAATAACAGACAAACTGAAGGTCTTATGTTGACATCATATATAAATACATTAGAAAGTGTCTTTTAAAAATGAAGGCCAGTTGGGGGAGACAGGGAGAGATTCAAGCCAAAATCCTATATTTAATTAGTTTTTAAGACTGTAACATTGAGACATTTGGAATAGCATAGATATTAGGAACACTTACAACTTTTTCTGAAAGATATGCTAAAGGATACACTTCAGCAAGAAGAATAATGAATACAGAAGAAAAGGGTAAACTGAAAGAAATAACACTGAGACTCTTGAATCTTAATATTAATTTATTGACAACTTCAAAACTAAATTTATATTTTTAAAGTGAAATAAAAATTCTGGATAAAAATAACTAGGAAGAAAAGAGGCAGAAAATTCAGTGGGTAAATCGTGATAGAATCAAAATTGTTTTCAAAAATAGCAGGAAAAGAAAACAAGGTAGTCAATTCTTTTTATAGGGCTAGAAAAAATTATAACAGTGTTATTGGTGTATAATTGATACAAAGTAAACTGTACATATTTAAAGTGGAAATTCTTATGAGTTTGAAATATGTATACAAATGTGAAGCGATCATCACAATCAAAATAATAAACTTAATCTTGCCTTTTAAAAGTCTTCCACTGCCACTTTGTGATTCATCCTTTCCTTTCCAACTCTGCCTATCCCTATACACCATTTTTTTCTGGACAATGGTTTGCATTTTTTAGAATTTTGTGTAACTAGAATAATACAGAATATACCTAATATATTCTATTTCATCTAGCTCCTTTCATTAAGCATAATTATTTTGAGATTCTTCAATGGTATTACATACATCAATAGTTCATTCCTTTTTTTATTCCTTTCTATGGATAGACAAGTTTGCTTCTCCATTCACCTAATGATTTTTCATTGTTTCCAATTTGATGTTATTAAAAAATAAAGCTATCACGGGCATTCATGCATAAGTCTTTGTGTGAGCATGTGCTTTCATTTCTCTTAGATAAATACCTAAAAGAAGAATGACTGGGTGGTACGGGAGATGTGTATATAACTTTATAGCAAGCATAAAACTTTTTTGCAAATTCTTTCAAAGTAGTTGTATCATCCTTTTTTAGTTCTATTAGCTTTTTTCATCTTTTTGTGGATTTCTTTGGATTTTCTATATGAACAACAGTGTCATCTGTAAATAAAGATATTTTGGGCTCTTCCTTTCAAATCTGTATACATGTTATTTCAATTTTCTTGCTCTATTGAGTTGGCCAGAACCCACAAGAAATGGTAATAGCAGACATCCTTACTTTCACTTATATCTTAGAGGGAAAGCATTTAGTTTTTCAGCATTAAATATGATGTTAACTATAGGTTTTTCATGGTTGCATTTTATAATATTGAGGTTTCCTTGTAGTCCTAATTTTCTGAAAGTTTCTAAGAGAGATGGGTGTTTTATTTTGTCAAAATCATTTACATTATCTTCTAAGCATGTTTTAGCTGCATCTCACAAATTTTGATGTCCTGTTGTCTTTATTCCATTCAAAATTCTTTCGAATTTTCTCTTTGATTTTTTCCTTTGACCCACTTCTTTTTAGAGGCGTATTATATAGTTTTCAGAAGGTATACTTGGGGATTTTTCAGATATCATTTTGTTACTGACTGCTAATTTAATTCCACTGGGATCAGAAAACATACTTTATATGATCTAAAACTTTTATGTTACCCAAGACTTATCTAGCAGCCAAAAATAAAATCTATCTTGGTAAATACTTTATGTATTTTACCCTTGTGGAGTAAAATGTCTCAAATATCATGTAGATCAGTTGGTTGATAGTGTTCTCAAGTTTATAGCCATACATTTCTTTTTCCTTATTCTGTCAGTTAATGAGTGTAGGCTATTGAATTTCTGACTATAACTGTAGACTTCTCTATTTCCCCTTGCATTTCTATTGGATTTTATATCAGATATTTTTGAAGCTCTGTTATTAAGTATATAAGCATTTAGGGATGTTATATTCTCTTTTTTTATTTTAAAGATTTTATTTATTTATTTGACAAAGATCACAAGTAGGTAGAAAGGGAGAGGAGGAAGCAGGTTCCCTGCTGAGCAGAGAGCCTGATGTGGGGCTTGATCCCAGGACGCTGAGATCATGACCTGAGCCAAAGGCAGAGGCTTCACCCACTGAGCCACTCAGGCACCCCTCTTATATTCCCTTGATTGATTCCTTTAACATCATGAAATAACCCTCTTTATTCCTTGCTCTGACATCTACTTTGTCTGATTTTTTTTAATATAGAAACAATAGTTTTTTACAAACCACGAAAATAGTATATCTTTCCCCACCCTTTTATTTTTAGCCTACTTATATCTTCATACTTAAAGGGTTTTTCTTACAGTTGGGTCTTGCTTTCCTTTATCCAATGTTTATGATACTGCTCTTTAACTGGGATGTTTAGGCAATTTCATTTCATGTGATTCTTTATATGAATGAATTTATATATGCCACATTGCCAGTTGTTGAATAGTTATATCTTCTTTATTCCCTTTTTCCTCTCTCACTGCTTACTTTTAGATTACCTGAGTATTTTTAATTATCCTATTTTATTTCCTTTGTTGTATTATTAGCTCATCTATGTTCTATTCCTAGTAGTTGCTTTAGGATCTACCTTCAAGTAATATTATACCATTTCAGGTATAGAATATATATCTTACAATAATAAACTTTCATTACCTCTCTCCTAGCCTTAATGTTATTATCATATATTTTACTTCAACATATGATATGATATAAACCCTATAATTCATTATTACTATTGGTGCTTTACATTATCATTACCTCTTAAAGAAAATAAGAAAGGAAAAATGTTTATTTCCATAACATTTATTCTTTTCTGTAGAGTCAGATTGCCATGTGGCATCATTTTCTTTTGGTGTGCAGGACTTCTATGATTGATTTACATTCTTTTTCTAGTACTTGTATGTTGGTAATGAATTCTTTTACCTTTTGTATGTCTGAAAAAGTACTTTGCCTTTGTTTTTGAAAGATATTTTCACTAGGTGTAGAACTCTAGTTTGATGGGGTTTTTTTAAGATTTTATTTCTTTATTGACAGAGATCAAACTAGGCAGAGAGGCAGAAGGGGGGGTGGGGTGGGAAGCAGACTCCCCGCTGAGCAGAGAGTCTGATGCGGGGCTCCATCCCAGGAACTGGGATCATGACCTGAGCAAATGGCATAGGCTTAACCCACTGAGCCACCCAGGTCCCCCGGGTTTTTCTTTTTCTTTATGTATTTGAAGAATATTACTTCACTGTCTCTATGAGTATGTGCTTCTTACAGTCAGTATGCTGTCATCCCTCTTTTGTTCCTTTGTATATAAGATGGCATTTTCCCCCTCTGGCTTCTGTTTTTTGTTTTTGTTCTTGTTCTTGTTGTTTTTTTGTTTGTTTGTTTGTTTGTTTTTTAATTAACACATAATGTATTATTATCCCCAGGGGGTACTGTGAATCACCAGGTTTACACACTTTACAGCACTCACCATAGCACATACCCTTCCCAATGTCCATAACCCAACCAACCTCTCCCTACCCATCTTCCCCCTCCAGTAACCTTCAGGTTGTTTTGTGACATTAAGAGTCTCTTATGGTTGTTTCCCTCCCAATCCCATCTTGTTTCATTTATTCTTTTTCTACCCCCCAAGCCTCCCATGTTGCTTCTCCACTTCCTCATATCAGGGAGATCATATGATAGTTGTCTTTCTCCAAATGACTTATTTCGCTAAGCATAATACCCTCTAGTTCCATCCACGTCATCGCAAATGGCAAGATTTCATATCTTTTGATGGCTGCATAGTATTCCATTGTGTGTGTGTGTGTATATATATACACACACACACCACCTCTTCTTTATCCATTCATCTGTTGATGGACATCTAGTTTCTTTCCATAGTTTGGCTATTGTGGACATTGCTGCTATAAAAATTCGGGTGCACATGCCCCTTCAGATCCCAACATTTGTATCTTTTTTTTTTTAAGATTTTATTTATTTTTGACAGACAGAGATCACAAGCAGGCAGAGAGAGAGGACTGAGCAGAGAGCCTGATGTGGGGCTAGATCCCAGGACCCTGAGATCATGATCTGAGCCAAAGGCAGAGACTTTAACCCTCTGAGCCACCCAGGCGCCCCCCTACATTTGTATCTTTAGGGTAAATGCCCAGTAGTACAATTGTTGGGTCTTAGGGTAGTTCTATTTTCAACATTTTGAGGAACCTCCATGCTCTTTTCCAGAGCAGTTGCAACAGCTTGCATTCCCACCAACAGTGTAGTAGGGTTCCCCTTTCTCTGCATCCTCGCCAGCATCTGTCATTGCCTGACGTTAATTTTAGCCATTCTGACTGGTGTGAAGTGGTATATCACTGTGGTTTTGATTTGTATTTCCCTGATGCTGAGGGATGTGGAGCACTTTTTCATGTGTCTGCTGGTCATCTGGGTGTCTTCTTTGCAGAAATGTCTATTCATGTCCTCTGCCCATTTCTTGATTGGATTATTTGTTCTTTGGGTATTGAGTTTGATAAGTTCTTTATAGACTTTGGATACTAGCCCATTATCTGATATGTCATTTGCAAATATCTTCTCCCATTCTGTCAGTTGTCTTTTGATTTTGTTGACTCTTTCCTTTGCTGGGCAAAAGCTTTTTATCTTGATGAAATCCCAATAGTTCATTTTTGCCCTTGCTTCCCTTGCCTTTGGTGATGTCTCTAGGAAGAAGTTGCTGTGGCTGAGTCAAAGAAGTTGCTGCCTATGTTTCCTCAAGAATTTTGATGGATTCCTTTCTCACATTGAGGTCCTTCATCCATTTTGAGCCTATTTTCATGTGTGGTGTAAGGAAATGGTCCAGTTTCATTCTCCTGGATGTGGCTGTCCAATTTTCCCAACACCATTTGTTGAAGAGGCTGTCATTATTCCATTGGACATTCTTTCCTGCTTTGTCGAAGATTAGTTGACCATAGAGTTGAGGGTCTATTTCTGGGCTCTCTATTCTGTTCCATTGATCTATGTGTTTGTTTTTGTGCCCTCTGGCTTCTTTTTTTTTTTTTAAGATTTTATTTCTATAAATAAAATCTTTTTAAAAAGACAGACAGATCAGAAGTAGGCAGAGAGGCAGGCAGAGAGGGGAGGGGGAGAAGCAGGCTCCCTGCTGAGCAGAGAGCCCGATGCGGGACTCGATCCCAGGACCCTGGGATCATGACCTGAGCTGAAGGCAGTGGCTTAACCAAATGAGCCACCCAGGCGCCCCCCTTCTGGCTTCTTTTAAGAATTTTTCTCTACAACGAGTTTACAGTAATTTGATTATAATGTGCTTTGGTATATATTTTTTTAATTTTATTTATTTATTTGACAGAGAGAAGATCACAAGTAGGCAGAGAGGCAGGCAGAGAGAGAGGAGGAAGCAGGCTCCCTGCGGAGCAGAGAGCCCGATGCGGGGCTCGATCCCAGGATCCCAAGATCATGACCTGAGCCAAAGGCAGCGGCTTAATCCACTAAGCCACCCAGGTGCCCTGCTTTGGTATATTTTTATTCATTTTTCTTGTGATTTGGGGCTTGCTGCATTCATTGAGCCCATGGGTTTGTAATTTTCACAAGATTTGGATGATTTTTGACCAATGCATCTTCAAATATTTTATTTTATCCCTTCCCTCTTCCTTTGGAGATTCCAGATACACGTACATTTTCCTTTTTGAAGTTGTCTCACAGCTCGCTGATTTTTGTTAATTTTCTTCTCAGGACTTTTATCTCTATGCTAAAAAGTGTTAAGCATTTTACCTATATTACCTCATTTTCTCTCACAACAAACATATTAGTTGGGTAATACTATCACCTCATTTAGAGGAGTAAAAGTTAGGTAACTTTTACCAAATTACAAAGTTAGTCACTGGAGTACCAGCATTCTAACCTAAGCAATCCACTTCCAGAGTTTGTGATTACTCCTTTCCATAGCAAAAAGAACACAGGTAGGCATAGCTGTGTGAGTCAACTACTTCTTTCTCTTTTTTGCTTTAGAGACACATCACTC
The DNA here is from genome assembly GCF_922984935.1 of Meles meles. Taxonomy (NCBI): domain Eukaryota; kingdom Metazoa; phylum Chordata; class Mammalia; order Carnivora; family Mustelidae; genus Meles; species Meles meles. Next base: position 95,939,807 of record NC_060066.1, read on the forward strand.
AATACATCTTAGAAGTGAAATCTGGCAACAATCCAAAAGCACACTTTCCAAGGTTCTTGCATACAGGTACTGCTCTTCCTAAAGCATTCAAGTTGTCTGATGCTACATGGAATCAACCATGAGCTCCAAGCCTTCCCTAGAGCACAACCTCAGGTGTTAACCCAGGTCTCAGGAAGAGCTGAAAGGACAACTGGAACTTGACTCAGTCCATTAACCATTCCATCAAGAAGTCAACTCTAGACCTTTCTTCTAGTTCATTAAAACTGGAAATTTAGTATTAAAAGATGTAGTGTTTGGGGCTTTTGGCAGCTCAGTTGGTTGAGCAACCAACTCTTGTTTTTGGCTCAGGTTATGATCTAGGGGTTGTGGGATCAAGACCTCTATCAGGCTCTGTGTTCAGCTGGGAGTCCGCTTGCAATTCCCTACCTTTCTGTGTGCTCCTCACTGGGCTTGAATGTCCTCTCTCTCTCAAGTCAAAAAATAAATCTTAAAAAAAAAAGATGTGAGGCTTGCATGTTACAATCCATATCCCACTCTCTCATTTTTTTTCAGACTTTAAATTTATTTTTGTATCAATTTTACTACTGGTTTTAATATAGCAAGGTCCATTTTCAATCTCATTAATTATATAAAGACTTCCCCCCCTATTCTTTCTTTTTTTTTCTTTTTATTTATTTATTTTTTATAAACATAAAATGTATTTTTATCCCCAGGGGTACAGGTCTGTGAATCGTGAGGTTTACACACTTCACAGCACCCACCATAGCACATACCCTCCCCAATGTCCATAACCCCACCGCCCTTTCCCAACGCCCCTCCCCCCAGCAGCCCTCAGTTTGTTTTGTGAGATTAAGAGTCACTTATGGTTTGTCTCACTACCAATCCCATCTTGTTTCATTTATTCTTCTCATACCCCCCTAACCCCCCATGTTGTATCTCCACTTCCTCATATCAGGGAGATCATATGATAGTTGTCTTTCTCTGATTGACTTATTTCACTAAGCATGATACCCTCTAGTTCCATCCACATCATCGCAAATGGCAAGATTTCATTTCTTTTGATGGCTGCATAGTATTCATTGTGTATATATACCACATCTTCTTTATCCATTCATCTGTTGATGGACATCTAGGATCTTTCCATAGATGGCTATTGTAGACATTGCTGTTATAAACATTCGGGTGCATGTGCCCCTTCAGATCCCTACATTTGTATCTTTAGGGTAAATACCCAGTAGTGCAATTGTTGGGTCATAGGGTAGTTCTATTTTCAACATTTTGAGGAACCTCCATGCTGTTTTCCAGAGCGGTTGCACCAGCTTGCATTCCCACCAACAGTGTAGGAGGGTTCCCCTTTCTCTGCATCCTCGCCAGCATCTGTCATTGCCTGACTAGTTAATTTTAGCCCTTCTGACTGGTGTGAGGTGGTACCTCATTGTGGTTTTGATTTGTATTTCCCTGTTGCTGAGGGATATGGAGCACTTTTTCATGTGTCTGTTGGCCATCTGGATGTCTTCTTTGCAGAAATGTCTGTTCATGCCCTCTGCCCATTTCTTGATTGGATTATTTGGTCTTTGGGTGTTGAGTTTGATAAGTTCTTTATAGATTTTGGACACTAGCCCTTTATCTGATATGTCATTTGCAAATATCTTCTCCCATTCTTTCAGTTGTCTTTTGGTTTTGTTGACTGTTTCCTTTGCTGGGCAAAAGCTTTTTATCTTGATGAAATCCCAATAGTTCATTTTTGCCCTTGCTTCCCTTGCCTTTGGTGATGTTCCTAGGAAGACGTTGCTGTGGCTGAGGTCGAAGAGGTTGCTGCCTGTGTTCTCCTCAAGGATTTGATGGTCCTTGCTAACATTGAGGTCCTTCATTCATTTTGAGTCTATTTTCATGTGTGGTGTAAGGAAATGGTCCGGTTTCATTCTCCTCATGTGGCTGTCCAATTTTCCCAACACCATTTGTTGAACAGACTGTCTTTTTTCCATTGGATATTCTTTCCTGCTTTGTCAAAGATGAGTTGACTATAGAGTTGAGGGTCAATTTCTGGCCTCTCTATTCTGTTCCAATGATCTATGTGTCTGTTTTTGTGTCACTATCATGCTGTCTTGATGATGAGAGCTTTGTAATAGAGCTTGAAGTCGGGATTGTGATGCCAGCAACATTGGCTTTCTTTTTCAATATTCCTTTGGCTATTCGAAGTCTTTCCTTGTTCCATAAAAATTTTAGGATTATTCGTTCCATTTCTTTGAAAAAAATGGATGGTATTTTGATAGGGATTGCATTAAATGTGTAGATTGCTTTAGGTAGCATAGACATTTTCACAATATTTGTTCTTCCAATCCATAAGCATGGAACATTTTTCCATTTCTTTGTGTCTTCCTCAATTTCTTTCATGAGTACTTTATAGTTTTCTGTGTATAGATTCTTAGCCTCTTTGGTTAGGTTTATTCCTAGGTATCTTATAGTTTTGGGTGCAATTGTAAATGGGATTGACTCCTTAATTTCTCTTTCTTCTGTCTTGTTGTTGGTGTACAGAAATGCAACTGATTTCTGTGCATTGATTTTATATCCTGACACTTTACTGAATTCCTGTATAAGTTCTAGCATTTTGAAGTGGAGTCTTTTGGGTTTTCCACATATAGTATTATATTATCTGCAAAGAGTGATAGGTTGACTTCTTCTTTGCCGATTTGAATGCCTTTAATTTCCTTTTGTTGTCTGATTGCTGAGGCTAGGACTTCTAGTACTATGTTGAATAGCAGTGGTGATAATGGACATCCCTGCCGTGTTCCTGACCTTAGCAGAAAAGCTTTCAGTTTTTCTCCATTAAGAATGATACTTGCGGTGGGTTTTTCATAGATGGCTTTGATAATATTGAGGTATGTGCCCTCTATCCCTACACTTTGAAGAGTTTTGATCAGGAAGGGATGCTGTACTTTGTCAAATGCTTTTTCAGCATCTATTGAGAGTATCATATGGTTCTTGCTCTTTCTTTTATTAATGTGCTGTGTCACATAGATTGATTTGCAGATGTTGAACCAACCTTGCAGCCCTGGAATAAATCCCATTTGGTCGTGGTGAATAATCCTTTTAATGTACTGTTGAATCCTATTGGCTAGTATTTTGGTGAGAATTTTCGCATCTGTGTTCATCAAGGATATTGGTCTGTAGTTCTCTTTTTTGATGGGATCCTTGTCTGGTTTGGGGATCAAGGTGATGCTGGCCTCATAAAATGAGGTTGGAAGTTTTCCTTCCATTTCTATTTTTTGGAACAGTTTCAGGAGAATAGGAATTAGTTCTTTAAATGTTTGGTAGAATTCCCTTGGGAAGCTGTCTGGCCCTGGGCTTTTGTTTGTTGGGAGATTTTAGATGACTGCTTCAATCTTCTTACTGGTTATGGGTCTGTTCAGGTTTTCTATTTCATCCTGGTTCAGTTTTGGTAGTTTATATGTCTCTAGGAATGCATCCATTTCTTCCAGATTGTCAAATTTGTTGGCATAGAGTTGCTCAAAGTATGTTCTTATAATGTCTGTATTTCTTTGGTGTTAGTTGTGATCTCTCTTATGGATTTTATTTATTTGGGTCCTTTCTCTTTTGTTTTTGATAAGTCTGGCCAGTGGTATATCAATCTTATTAATTCTTTCAAAGAACCAGCTCCTAGTTTCGTTGCTTTGTTCTATTGTTTTTTTTTTTTTTTTTTTTGGTTTCTATTTCATTGATTTCTGCTCTGATCTTTACGATTTCTCTTCTGCTGGGTTTAGGGTTTCTTTCTTCTTCTTTCTCCAGCTCCTTTAGGTGTAGGGTTAGGTTGTATACTTGAGACCTTTCTTGTTTCTTGAGACAGGCTTGTATCACTATATATTTTCCTCTCAGAACTGCCTTTGCTGTGTCCCACAGATTTTGAACTGTTGTGCTTTCATTATCATTTGTTTCCATGAATTTTTTCAATTCTTTTTTAATTTCCTGGTTGACCCATTCATTATTTAGAGGGAGGCTCTTTAGTCTCCATGTATTTGGGTTCTTTCCAAATTTCCTCTTGTGGTTGAGTTCTAGCTTCAGAGCATTGTGGTCTGAAAATATGCAGGGAATGATCCCAATCTTTTGATACCAGTTGAGACCTGATTTAGGACCCAGGATGTGATCTATTCTGGAACATGTTCCATGTGCACAAGAGAAGAATGTGTATTCTGTTGCTTTGGGATGAAATGTTCTGAACATATCTGTGATGTCCATCTGGTCCAGTGTGTCATTTAAGGCCTTTATTTCCTTGTTGATCTTTTGCTTGGATGATCTGTCCATTTCAGTGAGGGGAGTGTTAAAGTCCCCTACTATTACTGTATTGTTGTTGATGTATTTCTTTGATTTTGTTTTTAATTGCTTTATGTAGTTGTCTGCTCCCATGTTAGGGGCATAGATATTTAAAATTGTTAGATCTTCTTGTTGGACAGACCCTTTGAGAATGATATAGTGTCCTTCCTCATCTCTTATTATAGTCTTTGGCTTAAAATCTAATTGATCTGACATAAGGATTGCCACCCCAGCTTTCTTCTGATACCCATTAGCATGGTAAATTGTTTTCCACTCCCTCACTTTAAATCTGGAGGTGTCTTCAGGTCTAAAATGAGTTTCTTGTAGGCAACATGTAGATGGATTTTGTATTTTTATCCATTCTGATGCCCTATGTCTTTTGATTGGGGCATTTAGCCCATTAACATTCAAGGTAACTACTGAGAGATATGAGTTTAGTGCCATTGTATTGACTGTTACTGTATGTTGTCTCTGTTCCTTTCTGATCTACTACTTTTATGCTCTCTCTTTGTTTAGAGAACCCCTTTCAATATTTCCTATAGAGCTGGTTTGGTGTTTGCAAATTCTTTCAGTTTTTGTTTGTCCTAGAAGATTTTTATCTCTCCTTCTACTTTCAATGATAGCCTACCTGGATAGAGTATTCTTGGCTGCATGTTTTCCTCATTTAGTGCTCTGAATATATCATGCCAGCTCTTTCTGGCCTGCCAAGTCTCTGTGAATAAGTCTGCTGCCAATCTAATATTTTTTCCATTGTATGTTACAGACTTCTTTTCCTGGGCTGCTTTCAGGATTTTCTCTTTGTCACTAAGACTTGTAAATTTTACTATTAGGTGACACGGTGTGGACCTATTCTTGTTGATTTTTGAGGGGGATTCTCTGCACCTCCTGGATTTTGATGCTTGTTCCCTTTGCCATGTTAGGGAAATTCTCTCCAGTAATTCTCTCCAATAGACCTTCTGCTCCCCTCTCTCTTTCTTCTTCTTCTGGAATCCCAATTATTCTTATGTTGTTTCGTCTTATGGTATCACTTATCTCTCGAATTCTCCCCTCGTGGTCCAGTAGCTGATTGTCCCTCTTTTGCTGAGCTTCTTTATTCTCTGTCATTTGGTCTTCTATATCACTAATTCTTTCTTCTGCCTCATTTATCCTAGCAGTGACAGCCTCCACTTTTTATTGCACCTCATTAATACCTTTTTTTATTTCAATTTGGTTAGATTTTAGTTCTTTTATTTCTCCAGAAAGGGCTTTTATATCTCCAGAGAGGGTTTCTCTAATATCTTCCATGCCTTTTTTGAGTCTGGCTAGAACCTTGAGAATCGTCATTCTGAACTCTAGATCTGACATATTAACAATGTCTGTATTGATTATGTCCCTAGCCTTCAGTACTGCCTATTATTCTTTTTTTTGTGGTGAATTTTTCTGCCTTGTCATTTTGTCCAGACAAGAGTATATGAAGGAGCAAGTAAAATACTAAAAGGGTGGCAAAGACCCCATGAAAATGCGCTTTAACCAAATCAGAAGAGAACCCAAATTGTGTGGGTGGAGAAAGGGGATAAAAAGAGGTTCAGAAAAAAAAAAGAAAAAATTAAAAAAAGAAAACAAATAAAGAAAAAATATTTAAAAAGAAATATATATATATTTATTAGATAAACTAGTTTAAAAGTGTTAAAAAAAGAAAATGGTAAAAGTTAAAAAAATTTAGCAGAAAATGAAAAAAAAATTGAAAAAAAAATTAAATTAACCACAAGACTAAAGAATCATGGGGAGAAAGCCATGTGTTCCTTGCTTTGCTTTCTCACCTCTGGAATTCTGCTGCTCTCCTTGGTATTGAACCTGCTCTCCTTGGTAGGTGAACTTGGTCCTGGCTGGATTTCTTGTTGATCTTCTGGGGGAGGGGCCTGTTGTAGTGATTCTCAAGTGTCTTTGCCCCAGGCGGAATTGCACCACCCTTACCAGGGGCCAGGCTAAGTAATCTGCTCAGGTTTGCTTTCGGGAACTTTTGTTCCCTGAATGCTTTACGTAGAGTTCCTGGAGGATGGGAATGAAAATGGTGGCCTCCCAGTCTCCGGCCTGGAGGATCCGAGAGCTTGGGGCCCCAATCCTCAGTGCGCCCTCAGAGAATAGCGCCCAATCATTCCTGTCTCCCTGGCCTCTGGCCACGCTCCAAGCTAATCCAGCCTGTGACCAGTTCAAGGTAACCCTGAGCTGAGAGCTCACTCCTCAGCTCTGTCTCTGTAGCCGGCTTCCCCATTCTAATACCTGCAAGCTCTGCAACACTCAGACACCCCCAATCCTTCTGTGACCCTGCAGGACCTGGGGCCATGCTGACCCCATATGGACTTCACACCAATTTAGCCTCTGGAGTGATATCCCTCAGTAGAACAGACTTTTAAAAGTCCTGATTTTGTGCTCTGTTGCTCCGCCGCTTGCCAGGAGCTGGCCCCTCCCCCCGTGGTCTTTCTTCCTGTCGCTTTGGATTCACGTCTCCGCCAGTCCTACCTTTCAGAAAGTGGTTGATTTTCTGTTTCTAGAATTGCTGTTCTTCTCTTTGATCTCCTGTTGGATTTGTAGGTGTTTGTAATGTTTAGATAAGCTATCTAGCTGATCTCCTGCTACCTGATGTAGTCTCAGCCTGCTACTTCTCCGCCATCTTCCACTCTCTCATTTCTTAAGAGAGGTTTTAACATTTGTCCAACTTTAAAAGCTCAGAAAGGAATTCCTGTCCAGCATAAGGAAGTGAAAAGCACTAAAAGGATCTCAAAATGTACAGGAGAGAGTTAAATATGAGCCACAGCATATACCAAATAACGACTTGTTAACATAATAGCACTGAAAATATGTTTCCAAAAGTAGGAATTTGGGGTAGGAGGTAAAAATTCTTAAGAGAAAAGTCAATGTTGTCTGGACTTTGGTCTACTCAGGTGCATCTTGACCAGGAGTTAACTCTTTCACCCAATCAGGGTAGGAAATGAATAAAACCATACAACCTAAGGAAGGCAGTTAGGGTCATCAACCAAGGAAGAACCTGGAATATGGAAATAAAGACTGCTGATCAAATGAGAGACAGTTTGAACAGAAGATTAGTCAAGAGAGTATCAAAGTAGTTAAGCCTATTCATTTCTTTATCAAACTTATTAAGCATTTTCTAGGCTGTGCCTGGTTGAAAAGGTCTTCAAACTGGCAGTGCTAGGTAAGAAAACCAAAATCAATCACCAGATACAGAAGGGGAACTGGTAACTACAGGAGGGCCAGAAGTTGGGAATTGAGGCAAAACAAACTGTACCAAAATTTAGAAGTCATTGTGTTAGAACACTCAAGCTTCACCTGAACTGATGGCCACAGTTTACCTCTCTGAAAGTGGCCAGATTTTGTTTTAGGCTTGTGAGTGTCTGGTAAATAGCCTCTGTGCTGGGTTTTTTCCATTTTCCCTCCATCTTCTCCACTTTGCTCTGTGTCCCCAGGAAGCATAGATGAAATCAATGTGTTGCATTGCTCTCTGGCTTCCCATTGGGTTTCACTAAGTAGAAGAACTAGGGGACTAGAAAGTAAGTGCTGGATTATTTATACCTCTAGCTTCCTCCATGCAGGGTTGCCACAGGCTAACTGGGCCCCTGGATTAAAGGTTTCAGATTTAAGAGAACAGGGGCACCTGGGTGGCTCAGTGGGTTAAGCCTCTGCCTTCAGCTCAGTTCATGATCTCAGGGTCCTGGGACCGAGCCCCACATCAGACTCTCTTCTCAGCAGAGAGTCTACTTCCCCCTCTCTCCCTCTGCCTATTTGTGATCTCTCTCTTTCTCTCTCTCTCTCTGTTAAATAAATAAATTGAAAAAAAACCCCAGATTTAAGAGGACAGCCCATCTTCATACAGCGTCTCTGACTTTACCTCTGGTAATGCACTCCTTTGCTCCTCTAGACCTAAGGTGGCAAAGTCATCTGCTGTTTTCATACAGTTGGCATTGTACTCTCTCTTGTGATTTTCTCAAGACCTACCCACACTTCTGTAAATACACTCTTTATTCAGCTCCACTTGAATTATCTTAATTTGAGTGTTTACTGCTGGGGCTATAAACATACAGTTACTGAGACCCAGAAAATAATGATGAGATCTCTAATACACAAAAACAAATTATTAATTATATTAAATTAAATTAAGTGACATAATATACTGACAGAAAAAGAAAATAAAGGGAAAGAAAAGAAAAGAAAAAAGAAATTCTTGAGATTGGAGGAAAAGAAAAGACAGTAGGGAACCAGTAACCATGATGGGGCTAGCACCTGCAGTGAGACCAGATTATTCTGTAAGGTTAACCATTTACACAGCCACACTGGTCAAGAATCTAGAAAAATGTAACTGGTGATATCACTGTGGCATCAGAGGGGATTTGAAATTCTTCAGTTGCCCAGAATTGTGACCAATATATTGTGATTAGAGGGACCAACGCCACTCATCTGAAATCTACTCAGAGTCTATCCTTCAGTTCTTAGAGCAGAGCACATCAAAATATATTATAAAAACATTTGAATCTCCTTACGAAAAGCATACTCAACCCCAGGAAAGTGATTCATATTTTCTGAATAAAAACACACGTGCAGTAATTTTAGTGGATTATTTTAATGCAACATAACTCTCTGGGGCCTCTTAAGACCTTGGTTTACCAGATCTTCTGCATTGCTAAAGAAGGCTATATCCTGCCACATGTTTCTCTTAAATGGATTTTGTTCTATTACAGTTGTTTTGACCTATAGCTATTTTTAAAAATTTTATAGATATTTAATTGTGCAAATTTTCCACATGCATTGTGGTGGAAAGAATACCAGGCTGTGAGTGAGAGCTCTGGGTCCAGCACTGAGTCACCTACATGACCTATGCATGATATCCCCAAACTCCAGGTACATTTTTGGTCAATTAGGTGGAGGTGGTAGTAATCAATCTCCTTTTGAGCATTCTTGCAACCAATGTCTTTATTTTAGTTTCACAAACTCTTCATGCCTTACATAAAATAGGATACTATATAAATACAAAGGTTAGTATTCTGATAAGGGAGAGGGTCTTTTGTAAATTTTATTAAAGCAAATCAGATGTACATTTCTTTGGTCAGCTAAAAATATTTTTTGAAGATGAGTTTTACTTAATTCTCTACTACCACTATTATTTTAGTCTAACTAGTTACAGCAAGATACATTTGTTACAATTAACCTTGTACATAGTATGTTGTAAGAATTTCAAAAATGACTTGGGCAATTATGAAAATTTCACAACAGCCCAAAATGTTAATTGTCCTTTCAAGTTTTCTGTGCCAATGTATTAGCAAATGCTGTTTCTTCCTGCTTGCTTTATCTGACTATGAACTTTAATCTGGTTTGACAGTCTTATGGCAAAAGACCACATAACCTCAAAGGATCTAACACTGCTCTAAAATCCCATTTCAGAATCATAGGACATATTTCAGTAAATTCCAAAAAGTAAAAGGAAACCACGTATCTACTCACCCAAAACTTTTTTTAAGTATAAGAAGCTAAAAATATTTATCTTTAAATCTATCGTCACTTCTCCTCCATTTGATAAGAATTAGGTTTTATGTGCTTTATGGATGATATAATTTCTGATTTGCTCACAAATAGTTAATAAATAGCTATTGTATACCCATCATGTGAAAAATGCTACAGGGTAACAAAGTATATAAATCTTACTAGGTAAGATCTATTTTAGTTTCTCTGACACACTACATCTTTCCTCTGTCACATATAATTGAAATTGGTTCTGCTCAATTAGTTATCTATTTGTCTTTCACTAAACTTCTAAGAAAAAAAAAATCTTTAGTGCTTCGTCCTAGCTGTATCCCAGGAGATTATCACACAGTTCTCAAGAAAACAGGTATTTGAAAAATATTTGTTGAGTAAATGAATGGCTTCCAAACTGGTTGGAAGGAAATGCATATTTTTTATTTAGAGTTAATTATCAATACAAGGAAAAAAATATGGTGTCAGAAAATAATTCAGAAAAGGCAGTGTTTCTGTGTGCTATTCGGAAGAGTGTGGGAGGCCACAATAAGGCTTGAGACGAGGACCAAACCAGGCCCTGACTTGTGTCTCCTTTAAAGTCCGAATAGCCTAACAAAAGGCTTATTAGGATGGAAAAGTTGAGTTGCACTGAGAAAGGGTCTGTGCTATGTGTTGTGCGCTTGCCTAGGTGACTTCCCACACGTTTACTAGTGAGATGAGAGCAGTTTGGGTGGGGTCCTCAATTCTTAACTGGTCCTTGCTGTTCCAGCACACCTCCTAAATCACTCTCAGGTTTTACTTCTTATGAGACAATTGTACTAACATCAGCCATTGCCTATAGGTATTGATCTGAAGTGGGCAAAACAGGCCTGGTCTGGAGGGTTTTTGTGCACGTAGCAAAGTCTTGTGTAACCAGCTAAAAATAGTTACTGTTACTGCCCTGAAAAAAGTCGGCACTGTTGGACATCCTCCTCAGTGTTCCTCCTGCCCCCATCTCTTTGTCTCTTTAAATTCTTTTCACCATCCTCTTACCCTCACATTTCCTGGTTGATTTGTTGCCGGCTGCAACAGAGGAGATGGAAACTCAGCTAGAATTGGGCAGAGGACCTTCCCATCCCAAGATATGTTGTGGGAGCAAGATAAGAGAGGGGAGGCTAGGAAGGAAACCTGACCCGACATAACTGTCTCACATACATTCAGTCATTGAAGTTACACCCAAAGTTCTGAAAGATGACTGTGTTCATTACAAAGCACAACACCTGAACATCACCATGAATTAATATTTTTAAAAATCTGGTGGTTGTGTCATTGTCAAAATTATACTTTGCTGTGTCTTCTGGACTAAATAGTATGACTCATCAAATACAATATTTGAAGGTACATTTTTCGTTCTGGTATGGATGGAATATAGACTTTACCCTAGTTATCACATGAGATTAATATATAGTAAGATCTGACAAGGATTTAGGCCATGTCAGAGTTCAGTAGACACCTGCTAGCAACATCCGTCATGAAGGTGGGATGGAGGATGGCTGCCCGTGATCCCTGACTTAGGTCATATGCATGTCTGAACAGGCAAGGATTGTTGACAAGGCATCCAATCCAATGGGAAAGCATAGTAGGCAGGAATAAGGCAAGAATGCCCAGTACTATTCAACACTGTCCTGGAGGCATCAGTCAAATGTATTTGACAAGAAAAATTGCAAGTATAAGGATTGAAAAGGAAGAGGTAAAACTATGCCTCTTTACAGACTGTACAAATGCAAGAATATCAACTGAAAAGCTACAGTCAGAAAATTCACCAAGGTAATAAGAAAGTTGACAAAGAAACTAATATCATAATGTACATGTAAACAACCAGTTAGAAGATGCAACTAAGAGAATGCATTGCTCACCTCTAACTGTTGCTCACCTCTTTCCATAGCACATAGGAAACTTGACATCCAGCCTTCCCACAGACAGATAAGACCATGTGACTAATTCTGAGCATTTCCAGTAGCCACTGTATTTTAAGGAAACCAAATAAAGATAGATCTTTATAGAAGAAGGCGAGCTAACAAGATAGAAGGAACGATCGAATTAGAATATCATCATCTGTAACACCTAATGAGATTATTGATGCATACAAGGAATATATCAGTATTAAATGTATTAAGTGTATAAATTACTGCACATAAATGTGAAAATGTAGCCATCAAATAAAGTTACCAGATGCTCATTACGCTGATCCAACAGGCAATCTTGGCATTATAATCTAAACTAATTCAATATCTAAATTTCCTGAAGTGATGCAATGCGAATTACACAGTAACTATCATCTGTCTAAATAAAAACGATGAGCATTAATCCTCAGCTTTTATATCTAACTTTCAGTTTATAGAAAATGCCATAGGTAGAACAACCTAAATTGCACCATATGGAAGAAACCAGAAAAATTCAAAGACGTGCAACCCACAGGTTAGCACCTAAGCCTCTTCAACATGCTGGTGTCAGGGCCTTTAAAAGGGGAGAAGCTCATGGCAGGGATATACTCATTATAATTCCAAGTGCTTCTCTACATATCCAACTTCCCTTGTCCTTAGGTTGGGACCACGCAGCTAGTTGTGGGTAAAGGATTGTGATGGATGTCAATTCTGGGCCAAGACAGTTAAGAGCCAGTGGCCCTTCTCCATTCCTTCCTTGGAGACCATCTTCCAGATCCAGATGGCCAAGTGCAAGGTGGGAGAGGGCCACCCAACCTTTGTTGAATTAAACAAGTTAAATGGAAGTCTTTGTCAGCTGTAAAATCTAGCATTAATTATTCTTTACCAATATAGGGTCTGTGCTGAACTTAAAAACTTAAAAAACTTAAAAAGACTCAAACACAAAGCAACAGATGTACTATATCATTTTGAATTGGATCTCAAGCTGGATAAATTGCTGAAATAAATATTTGGGAATCAGCTAGAGAAATTCAAGTATGGACTGAGGGTCCAGCAGGATGCTGGGCAACAGGAGGTAGAGTGACAGGTATGCGCTGGCCCTGGGAAACAAACCCAAGTAGAGAACGCAGCAGGAGACACCATTTGGTAGAAGCTCACAAGAATAAAAAGGGGAGTCACTCTGGTGCAAAAGCCAGAGAGAAACTTACCCATGGAGAGGATCCATGGCTCCCTATAGCATTGTAATACAGCCCAAAGTTGTAAGCAGGATGCAGTATTTTGAACTGAGTATTTAAAAAAGACTAGGCTTTGCATCACCTAGGTGGCTCAGTTGGTTAAGTGTTGTCTTAGGCTCAGGTCATGCTCCCAGGGTCCTGGGATCAAGCCCCATAGCAGGCTCTCTGCTCAGTGAGGGGCCTGCTTCTCCCTCTCCCTCTCCTTCTGTGCTCTCCCTCACGCACACAAATCAATAAATAAAAGCTTAAAAAATAAAAGAATTGGTGAATTAAACTTCTAAAAAAAAGACTAAGCTTTAACCTAGAAGAAATAGGGAATCACTTCAAATTGGTAATGTTAATTATCTGCTATCATTAAAAATGGAGGCTTGAGGACTAAGAAAAATCAATTTTTGGTTAATTTAAAGAGTTGGTTGTGCACTTGGGTCTTATGGCTCATTGAGAGTGTGGAATATAGGTGGGTCATGGTTAATTGATGGTTAAGATGTCAGTGGTAAAGGAGAAGGCTCTTTGAAGGAATGGGGTTTTGAGGACAGGCGTCTGTGGACAAATGTATGAGAGGCAGAAAGAGAAATGCAGACAGCCCATCAGTCTGTGCTCACCCTTTCTGGTCAGCAACATCCAGAGACACAAAAGATCCCTCCTCACTAAACTCAGGTCTCCTCCAGAGCTGGGTGGTGGGCATCCCAAGGGCTGCCTCACCTCACACAAACCCCCAGGGTAGCCAGGTGATGCTCTGGTAACTCTGATTACAACAGAATTATTGAGCAAAATGATAATGTGCAAATTCAGTAACTACTGAATAAATAAGCAGTGCCTGAGTAAGAATTGATTGGATCTTTAGGACAAGTGGGGAACTTTGGATATGGATTAATATTAGATGGTATTATAGAACTAGTGTTAGTTTTACTAGATATGATCATTTTATTGTAGTTACATCAGACAACTTTCTGTTCTGGAAATAAGTGCTGGGTACCTACATTTGTGGCTTTTCTGCAACTTACTCTGAAATGGTTCACCAAAAGAGAGGAAGAGATAAAAAGCAAATCGGGTAAAATGTTAACAACTGTTTGGTCTAAGTGTAGAGATTTGGAACACTTATGTACTATTTCTTTAACTTGTAGGTGTATTGGAAATTTTTCACAATAAAAATGTGGGGGAAAATTGTGTGTCCTGATTATCAAATTATTTCACAAATAAGCAACTTTCACTTTCCTAGTTGAGCTAAGGAAGTAGTTCTGTTCTCTTAATGTAAAAGGAATAACATCAGTGTACCTGTTGGAGGCCTGACCATAGGGCAGTGTTATACCTGTAAATTACCTAAAACATGTGCCTTCACAGGATACACCTTTACTCCAGGCCACTGGCAAAATTAAAAGCATTGGACTTACGTCACACATGGCTTAGACACAAGTAAGATCTCATGGTTGACACTCTTTTATCTGACAACACCAGAAATAGTGAAAGGTAGAGGGGGGGTCAAGATGGTGGGGAAGTAGGAGGAGGCACCACTTCAACCTGTACCCTAAAGTGAGCTGATTACCTACCAAAGAACTCCGACCACCCATGAAATCAGCCTAAGATCAGAATTATACACGTCTGGATCTCTACAGGAGCAGAAGATGCCAGTGGCAGGTAAAGCAGACTGGGAGCGTCGGACTGATATCGGAAGATAAACAAAAGGGGGAGGGAGCCACCAGAGGTCACCGATTGGAAAGTAATACCCCAACATGAGAGTGCTCTGCATCTGGGGACCAGCATTAACTTGGAATCTGGTTAAAAGCACTCAAAAAACAAAGAGCAAAGGATTGCGGGGGGGGGGGGGGTAATAGTGGGAACCTGGGCAGTTAGGGTCAGGGACCTAAGTCCCCCGACCCAGGACAGCCTCCCCTGGCGCTGAGCCAGAGAGAGTTAGGCGGAGAAATCAGGTCTCCATCCCTGAGCCGCCAGTGCGCCTGAACGCCAGCGCGCCCGAGAACGAGTGGGGTCTGGCTCCCGTGAGGGGCTGGGAGCTTGGCCAGACTGCAATCCTGAAACGCGCGCGTCCCACACCCTCCCTTGGGATACGTGCTCATAGGCGCTAGCCTGGAGCTCTGGCATCCAGAAAAACCAGACATTCCCAGCCCGGGACAGCAGGAAAATCTCAGTGTGCAATCTCTGCTCGGAACATCTCTGGCGGTCTGAAGCTGCCTAGACAGCCACCGCTGCCCTGGTTGTGGGTACAACGAGGAGCTCCTGCATCCCCAGGGACAGTGACTCAGAACCGACTCAGCCAGCAGCTTTTCCAAAACATTCTGGGGCTTATCTCTGAGAGGGAGGTCGGAGTGCAGTTTGCTCTCCTCTAAACCTCAAAAAACCATCAAAAGCTGTCAAGGCGAGAGAAAGCAGATGAAAGAACATAAAAAACCCCAGAGAACAAAAGGCTGAAAAAAACAGTTTCCTCAGAGCTCACCCCCTTGAGGGGAGCGGGAGGACCTAACTCAGGGAACATCATTGTCTGAAAACCCACGTGGCAGGCCCCTCCCCCAGAAAACCAACCAGGAAGGAAGAAAAAAAAAAAAAAGACTACAAGAGAACAACCACCACTACATCATAAATACAACTTTTATTTTTAACTCTTTACCAATATTCTGGTTCCTTTTTTTTATACATACAGATAATTTTTTAACCTATTTACCACCACACTGAGATGTCCAGTAAATCAAATTCTTTAATAACCTTCTAACCTGAACTTTTTGATACATACACCCGTGTTTTTCTTTTGCTTTTCTATTTTTTTAATTCTTTTTTAATTTTAACTTATTTTAGTCTAGTTTATTCTTTTTTAATTTTTATTTTCTACTATACATATAGAGTTAAACTTCAAGGTAATCCCCTTTCCCCAATCAATGCTACCCCTATAGGCAAACCAGTTTCTAATCCCCCTGTAACTTAGGAAAGTTGAGTCCCTTAACAAAAACATCAAGATACCATCAGGAAGAATCAAAATAACCTTCCTCACCCACACTGAGAATTTATAACCACTCTCCCAATTTTTCCTTCTGTCAGTGTTTCTGTGAATTTGTGTTTGTCCTGATAATATATAAATCTTATACGTGGGGTTCTTTCTGATGAGGTTCTTCCCTTTTTTTTTTTTTTGCTTATATATATATACTTCTTTTTCTCTTGTCATATACTTTTATCAGTCTTTTTGTTTGTCTGTTTTTGTTTGTAAACTTCATAAATCTTACCTTGTGGCCCATTTGGGCTGAGCCTTCTCTTTTATCTTCCCTTTTTTTCCTATCTCTCTTTCTCTCTCTCTCTTTTTTTTTCCTTTTTTCTTTCCCCTTTTTTTTCTTTCTTCTTCTCTATTTCTTTTTCTTTTCTTTTTTCTCTCATTTGGGTGGGGAATCCTGATTGCACAGAAGCGTTCCAGGGTGCACATTGACTACACCACATTGACTACACCACTACACCATTGACTACACTACACACAATTGATAAGTCCAGCTGCATCTGTTCAGTCATCTCTTTCCAAAATGACTAGGAGGAGGAATACCCAACAGAAGAAGAGGATGGGTCTTCTGCAACAGAGCTAATGGCTATCGACATAGACAATATGTCAGAAAAGGAATTCAGACTAACAATTATCCAGGCAATAGCTAGGTTGGAGAAAGCCATGGATGACCAAACAGAATTGATTAGGGCAGAACTGAAAGCCACCAGGGATGATGTTCACAATGTTAGGGCAGAACTGAAAGCCACCAGGGATGATGTTCAAAATGCTCTCAATGAGTTCCAATCTAATCTAAATTCTCTAAAAGCTAGGGTAACTGAGACAGAAGATAGAATTAGTGATCTGGAGGACAAACAGAGAGAAAGGATCAGGAGGAAGCCTGGAACAAGCAGCTCAGAAGCCACAAAAACAGAATCAGGGAAATAAACGATGCCATGAAACGTCCCAACGTCAGAATTATTGGAATCCCTGAATGGAAGGAAAAAGAAAGAAGTCTAGAAGATATAGTGGAAGAAGTTGTCTATGAAAATTTTCCCAATCTCACGAATGGAAACAACATTCATCTACTAGAGGCAGAGAGATTTCCTCCCAAGATTTTAAATTCTTGTAAGTCCTCATGACACCTTATAGTTAGAATGAGGAATTATGTTTCAAGAGAGACCCTCTTAAAAGCAGCTAGGACAAAAAAGCTCCTTACGTACAGAGGAAAGCCCATTAGAATAACGTCAGACCTTTCCACAGAGACCTGCCAAGCCAGGAAGGGCTGGCAAAATATATTCAGAGTACTAAATGAGAAGAACATGCAAACAAGAATACTCTATCCAGCAAGACTGACATTTAAAATGGATGGAGAGATAAAGAGTTTCCAAGACTGGCAAGGCTTAAAAGACTATGCAACCACCAAGCCGACACTGCAGGAAATATTAAGGGGGGTCCTATAAAAGAGAAAAAATCCTAAGAATATCATTGAACAGAAATATAGAAACAATCTACAGACAGTAAGACTTCAAAGGCAACACGATGTCAATAAAAACCTATCTCTCAATAATCACTCTCAATGTGAATGGCCTAAATGCACCCATAAAATGACACAGGGTTGCAGATTGGATAAAACGACAGGATCCATCCATATGTTGTCTACAAGAGACCCATTTTGAACCTAAGGATACACCCAGACTGAAAGTGAAGGGATGGAGAAGCATCTTTCATGCCAATGGGCCTCAAAGGAAGGCCAGAGTAGCGATTCTCATATCAGATAAATTAGATTTTAAACTAAAGACTGTAGTCAGAGATACAGAAGGACACTACATAATTCTTAAAGGGGCTATCCATTAAGATGACCTAACAATTGTGAATATCTATGCCCCCAATATGGGAGCACCCAATTACATAAGAAAACTATTAATCAAGATAAAGAGTCATATTGATAAGAATACAATAATAGTAGGAGATCTTAATACGCCTCTCTCAGAAATAGACAGATCATTGAAGCAGAAAATTAATAAAGAAATAAGAGCATTGAATGAAACATTGGACCAGATGGACCTCATCGATGTATACAGAACATTCCACCCTAAAACAACAGAATACTCATTCTTCTCAAGTGCACATGGAACCTTCTCCAGAATAGACCACATACTGGGTCACAAAGCAGGTCTCAACTGATACCAAAAGACTGATATTATTCCCTGCATATTCTCCGATCACAATGCTTTGAAACTGGAACTCAATCACAAGGAAAAGTTCAGAAGGAACTCAAACACCTGGAAGCTAAAGACCACCTTGCTTAAGAATGCTTGGATCGGGGCACCTGGGTGGCTCAGTGGGTTAAGCTGCTGCCTTCGGCTCAGGTCATGATCTCAGTGTCCTGGGATCGAGTCCCGTATGGGGCTCTCTGCTCAGCGGGGAGCCTGCTTCCCTCTCTCTCTCTCTCTGCCTGCCTCTCTGCCTACTTGTGATCTCTCTGTCAAATAAATAAATAAAATCTTAAAAAAAAAAGAATGCTTGGATCAACCAGGAGATCAAAGATGAACTTAAACTATTCATGGAAACCAATGAGAATGAAGACACTTCGGTCCAAAACCTATGGGATACAGCAAAGGCAGTTCTAAGGGGGAAATACATAGCCACCCAAGCCTCCCTCAAAAACACTGAAAAATCCAGAATACACCAGCTGTCTCTACACCTTAAAGAACTGGAGAATCAACAACAAATCAAACCAACTCCACATGCAAGAAGGGAAATAATCAAGATTAGAGCAGAGATCAATGAGGTAGAAACGAGAGATACACTAGAACGTATCAATGAAACTAGAAGCTGGTTTTTTGAAAGAATCAATAAGATCGATAAACCATTGGCCACACTAATCCAAAAGAAAAGAGAGAAAGCCCAAATTAATAAAATTATGAATGAAAAGGGAGAGATCACAACTAACACCAAGGAAATAGAAACAATCATCAGAAATTATTACCAACAGTTATATGCCAATAAGCTAAGCAACCTAGATGAAATGGATGCATTCCTGGAAAACTACAAACTCCCAAAATTGAACCAGGAAGAAATTGACAACCTGAATAGACCGATAGCTAGTAATGAGATTGAAGCAGTGATCAAAAACCTCCCAAAAAACAAGAGCCCAGGACCTGACGGATTCCCTGGGGAATTCTACCAAACTTTCAAAGAAGAAATAACACCAATTCTCCTGAAGCTGTTCCAGAAAATTGAAGCAGAAGGAAAACTTCCAGACTCTTTTTATGAAGCCAGCATTACCCTGATCCCCAAACCAGGCAAAGACCCTACCAAAAAGGAGAATTTCAGACCAATATCACTGATGAATATGGATGCAAAGATTCTCAACAAGATCCTAGCAAACAGGATCCAGCAGCACATTCAAAAGATTATCCACCATGACCAGGTGGGATTCATCCCCGGGTTGCAAGCCTGGTTCAACATTTGCAAATCAATCAATGTGATAGAACAAATCAATAAAAGAAGAGAGAAGAACCACATGGTCCTCTCAATTGATGCAGAAAAAGCATTTGACAAAATCCAGCATCCGTTCCTGATGAAAACGCTTCAAAGTATAGGGATAGAGGGAACATTCCTGAACTTCATAAAATCTATCTATGAAAGACCCACAGCAAATATCATCCTCAATGGGAAAAAGCTTGCAGCCTTCCCGTTGAGATCAGGAACACGACAAGGATGCCCACTCTCACCACTCTTGTTCCACATAGTATTAGAAGTTCTAGCAACGGCAATCAGAAAACAAAGAGAAATAAAAGGTATCCAAATTGGCAAGGAAGAAGTCAAACTCTCTCTCTTCGCAGATGACATGATTCTTTATATGGAAAACCCCAAAGACTCCACCCCCAACCTACTAGAACTCATACAGCAATTCAGTAACGTGGCAGGATACAAAGTCAATGTACAGAAATCCGTGGCTTTCTTATACACTAACAATGAAAATACAAAAAGGGAAATTAGAGAATCGATTCCATTTACTATAGCACCAAGAACCATAAGATACCTGGGAATAAACCTAACCAAAGAGGTAAAGGACCTGTACTCGAGGAACTACAGAACACTCATGAAAGAAATTGAAGAAGACACAAAAAGATGGAAGACTGTTCCATGATCTTGGATTGGAAGAATAAACATTGTTAAAATGTCTATACTGCCTAAAGCAATCTATACTTTTAATGCCATTCCGATCAAAATTCCACCAGTATTTTTCAAAGAGCTGGAGCAAATAATCCTAAAATTTGTATGGAATCAGAAGAGACCCCAACTTGCTAAGGAAATGTTGAAAAACAAAAACAAAACTGGCGGCATCACGTTACCCCATTTCAAGCTTTACTACAAAGCTGTGATCACCAAGACAGTGTGGTACTGGCATAAAAACAGACACATAGACCAGTGGAATAGAGTGGAGAGCCCAGATATGGACCCTCAACTCTATGGTGAAATAATCTTCGACAAAACAGGAAAAAATATTCAATGGAAAAAAGACAGTCTCTTCAATAAATGGTGCTGGGAAAACTGGACAGCGATATGTAGAAGAATGAAACTTGACCATTCTCTTACACCATACACAAAGATAAACTTGAAATGGATAAAAGACCTCAACATGAGACAGGAATCTATCAGAATCCTAGAGGAGAACATAGGCAGTAACCTCTTCGATATCAGCCACAGCAACTTCTTTCAAGATATGTCTCCAAAGGAAAAGGAAACAAAAGCAAAAATGAACTTTTGGGACTTCATCAAGATCAAAAGCTTCTGCACAGCAAAGGAAACAGTCAACAAAACAAAAAGGCAACCCACGGAATGGGAGAAGATATTTGCAAATGACAGTACAGACAAAAGGTTGATATCCAGGATCTATAAAGAACTTCTCAAACTCAACACACACAAAACAGATAATCATACCGAAAAATGGGCAGAAGATATGAACAGACACTTCTCCAATGAAGACATACAAATGGCTCTCAGACACATGAAAAAATGTTCATCATCACTAGCCATCAGGGAGATTCAAATTAAAACAACATTGAGATACCACCTGACACCAGTTAGAATAGCCAAAATTAGCAAGACAGGAAACAACATGTGTTGGAGAGGATGTGGAGAAAGGGGAACCCTCTTACACTGTTGGTGGGAATGCAAGTTAGTGCAGCCACTTTGGAGAACAGTGTGGAGACTCCTGAAGAAATTAAGAATAGAGCTTCCCTATGACCCTGCAATTGCACTGCTGGGTATTTACCCCAAAGATACAGATGTAGTGAAAAGAAGGGCCATCTGTACCCCAATGTTTATTGCAGCAATGGCTACGGTCGCCAAACTGTGGAAAGAACCAAGATGCCCTTCAATGGATGAATGGATAAGGAAGATGTGGTACATGTACACAATGGAGTATTATGCCTCCATCAGAAAGGATGAATACCCAACTTTTGTAGCAACATGGACGGGACTGGAAGAGATTATGCTGAGCGAAATAAGTCAAGCAGAGAGAGTCAAGTATCATATGGTCTCACTTATTTGTGGAGCATAACAAATAACATGGAGGACATGGGGAGATGGAGAGGAGAGGGAGTTGAGGGAAACTGGAAGGGGCGATGAACCATGAGAGACTATGGACTCTGAAAAACAACCAGAGGGTTTTGAAGGGGCGGGGGGGGGGGGGGCTGGGAGGTTGAGGAACCAGGTGGTGGGTAATAGGGAGGGCACGGACTGCATGGAGCCCTGGGTGTGATGCCAAAACAATGAACACTGTTATGCTGTAAATAAACAAATAAACGAAGAAAAAAAATAATGAAAGGTATAGAAGGTCACATAAAACGAAAATAATTCAAGAAATAACTTCTAGCTTCTAGCTTGCTAGACTCTTGTGCCACTGCAGTGCAACATTTCTGCAGCATTTCTGCATTAGGTCCTTGGGCATCTCAAGAGAAAATGCTAGGTGCCTGCTGCTGAGGCCAGTCATCTCTGGGCACAGTATAGTACAGTTCCCAAATAAGGGCATGTGGTAATTCTATTGTCATCTCCAATATTCTTCTTTTCTGGCTCTTTTTGCTCACTTTGCTGAATTTCTGCAGGGTGAGACTTAAGATGTAGGGGAAGCTCAAGGGAGAGCCAAGAAGGTGTGAAGGTAGGTTTGTTTGTGGGCCCTGCTATGTGCACCTGTGAGAGCATTTATCTGGAGACAAGGTCACACATTCACTAACAGCCAAGGTGAAGGATATGGTTCATACGAAATTTTATGCAAACTCTCTCAAGCCCTTGGCAATTTCACAGTGGAGGCACAATATTAAATTAATTAATTAGTTAATTATTTTTTCTTGAAAAAAGGATACTGGCAGAAAAATAGACATGTAGATCAATGGAACAGAATAGAAAACTCAGACATGAACCCACAACTCTATGGTCAGTTAATCTTGGAAAAGCAGGGAAAAAATATGCAATGGGAAAAAGACAATCTCTTCAACAAATGGTGCTAGGAAAACTGGCAGCAACATGCAAAAGAAAGAAACTGGCCCCTTTGTTACAGCATACACAAAAATATATTGAACATGAATGAAAGACCTAAAGGTGAGAAAATGAAACCATTAAAATCCTAGAGAAGAACATAGGCAGTAATCTCTTTGACATCAGCTGCAGCAACTTCTTACTAGTTATGTCGCCTAAGGCAAGGGAGACAAAAGCAAAAATGAACTATTTGATGAAGTTCAAAAATGAACTCCATCAAAATAAAAAGCTTCTGCACAACAAAGGCAACAAAACTAAAAGGTGAATGGAATTGGAGAAGATATTTGCAAATGTCTTATCAGATAAAGGGCTAGTATCCAGAATCTATAAAGAACTCATTAAATTCAACACCCAAAAAAACCCCCAAATAATCTAAATTTAAAACTGGCAGAAGACATGAATGACACTTTCCCAAAGAAGGCATACAGGTGGCCAACAGACACATGAAAAGATACTCAACATCATTCATCATAGAGAAACACAAATCAAAACTGTAATAAGATATCACCTCACACCTGTCAGAATGGCTAAAATCAGCAAAGCAAGAAACAACAAGTGTTGGCAAGGATATGGAGAAAGGGAAACTCTCTCTCACTGTTAGTGGGAATACAAACTGGGGTAGCTACTCTGAAGAACAGTATGGAGGCTCCTCAAAAAGTTAAAAATAAAACTACCCTATGACCTAGCACTTGCACTACTAGGTATTTACCCAAATAATACAAAATACTAATTTGAAGGTATACACACACTCTGATATTTATAGCAGCTAGGTTATGGAAAGAATCTAAATGTCCATCAACAGATGAATGGGTAAAGAGGCGATATATACACACACACAGGGGAATATTACTCAGCCATAAAAAAGAATGAAATCTTGCCATTTGCAATGATGTGGATGGAGCTAGAAATTATTATGCTAAGTAAAATAAATCAGCCAGAAAAAGAGAAATGCCATATTATTTCACTCATATGCAGAATTTAAGAAACAAAAGAATGAGAAAGGCAGGTGTAAGAGAGAGACAAACCATAAGAAACTCTTAACCCTAGAGAGCAAACTGATGGTAACCAGAGGAGAGGTGGGTCGGGGATGGGTGAAATAGGTGATGGGGATTAAGGAGAACACTTGTGATGAGTACTAGGTTTTGTATGTAAGTGCTGTATCACTAAATTGTACACCTGAATCTAATACTACACTATAAACAAACTGGAATTTAAATAAAAACTTTTAAAAAAGGAAAAGGAAAGATTTCTGTGCCTTGATAGTAGGAAACTTTGGGATGACTGGCTGCAAACTGACTGCATTACCAGAGTCTTTTTTTTTTCTTTTTTTGTTTCCACATATAAATGAGATCACACAATATTTGTCTGACTTATTTCACTTAGCACAATGCCTTTAAGATCCATCCATTTTGTTGCAAATGGTAGGATTTCCTCATGGGTGAATTATACACACACACACACACACACACACACACACACACACACACGTTGGGATATGCATATACATACATATCCCAACCTCATTATCCATTCATTCATTTATGAACACTTAGGTTGTTTCCATGTCTTGGCTATTGTAGATAATACTGCAATGAACATGGAGGTGCAGATATCTTTTTGAATTAGTGTTTTTGTTTCCTTAAGATAGTTTCCCAGAAGTGGAATTGCTGGATCATATGGTAATTCTATTTTTCATTTTTTTTAAAGATTTTATTTATTTATTTGACAGAGAGAGATCACAAGTAGGCAGAGAGAGAGGAGGAAGCAGGCTCCCTGTAGAGCAGAGAGCCTGATGCGGGGCTGGATCCCAGGACCCTGAGATCATGACCTGAGCCGAAGGCAGTGGCTTAATCCACTGAGCCACCCAGGCGCCCCTATTTTTCATTTTTTTAAAGGAAACTCCATACTGTTTTCCATAATGGCTTCATCAATTTCCATTCCCACCAACAGTGCAAAAGGGTTCCTTTTTTTCCCCACATCCTTGCTATATGAAGAAATGAAACTGGACCCACATTTTACACCACTCACAAAAATTAACTCAAAGTGGATTAAAGACTTAAAATGTAATACCTGAAACCATGAAACTCCTAGAAGAAAACAGGGAAAAATCTGCTTGACATGGGTCTTAGCGATGACTTTTTGAGTACAACACCTGAAGTACAAGCAACAAAATAAAAAACAAACAAGTGAGACCACATCAACAACAGGGCAACCCTTGAAAGAGTTAAATAAACTGAGATGTGCAAAATGTTTAGAACTTGTATAATAAACAAGAAGATTCCAAAAGTATTGTTGCTATTATGTTTATGATCATGATTACTATGCTAGTGGTTGTTATTTCTGTGAGCAGCTGTGGTCTGTTTTAATATGAGTTTTGTAGCTGTCCACATTTAATTTCTACATGAAATTATTGTGTAAGAATGTTCAAAGTTTAACATATAATTGTCAAAAATCAAGAAATGTGACCAAAAACAAAAAATCTTCTATTATTTTTTTAAAAGGTAAGTCTGGGAAAAGAATACATTAGCTCCAAGAAAAGCCAGCTCTGATGGTAAAGGCCTGTACTTTGTTCAGGAGACCTCTGTTCTAATCCTGATGTTATCTATTTTATTAGCTAGCTGTGTGACCTTGAATAAAGATACTCCATCTTTTTCTCCTCCCCTCAAGTCCTCACTATAAAATAGAAATATAGTTATTTCTATATAGAATATATAGGTAGATATATAAATATAGTTATATATATGTGCATATATATATATAGTTATTTCTGGCTTGACTTTTAGAGGGATGTTGTAAGTATCAGGTAAAAATATATCACAGCCTTATTTGTATTATAATGCTATTCCTATATTACTGAACAATGCCTAATGAAAAGCAAAGTTCTAGCAGATATGAGATCTGAGATTATCAGGTGAATTCATATAATAGTAAAATGACTTGACTGAGAATTCAGATCCTTGGTTTACTAGTTACATAATGTTGGGCATTGAGTCAAGGCTCAAAGACCTTATTTCTATAACTATAAAGCTGTCTTACTAATCTGTGACCTCCCTCTGGGTCAAATTAAATTATGTATAGGAAAGTGCTCCATGAACTGGAAGTAGTCTTGTTATTATTTATATAATTTAGTAATTCAGTGATTGTAGCTGTTGTTGCTGAAATATGTATTTTGGTGAGTTAAGTCTCAAAGGTAAATCCCCTTACACTAAATGTGTTATGTGCACCATGCTTGTACCTTCTCATTTGTTTTTATATGGGAACCAAGTGACCTTTTTTTTAAGACTTTATTTATTTATTTGAGAGAGAGAGCACACAAGCCCATGAGATCATGAGTGGGCGGAGGGGGGGCTTTGCAAAGGGAGAGGGAGAAGCAGACTCTGCTAACCACGACCTGAGCCAAGGGCAGATGCTTAACTGACTGAGCCACTCAGGTGCTCCCTTAAGTGACCTTTTAAACCTATTAATCAAGCCATTTCACTTCCTTGATTAAAAATGTTCAGAGGATTCTAAATGTACTTGGAATAACATGCATTATCTATTGAGGCCTATAAGTCTCTCCATGATGTGGCAATCTACTTCTCCTTCTGCCACCCACCTCTCATTTTCTTTCCTTTCTGCATACTTTCTGTACTTGAAGGATCTTGGTGAGATCCCAGAGCAAATCAAGCTCTTTCATATATGAGCACCTTAGCACAAAAAGTTCACTCTAACAAGAATATATTCTTTCTCCTGATTTTTGCATACCTGCTCCTTCCCATCTTTCAGGCCTCAGTAGGGTCTGAACTTGTACCTTTATCCTGTGTGTTCTATTCTGTTTGTCTTGTTTCATTTACATTCATAGTTACAGTAAAAGGTATTAATAGGCACACATAGCCTTCTTGTTACATGTCAGCAAACCTTGAGAGAGATAATGCTGAACAACCACTAAAACCAGAGAAATCAACTTCCATATGACAATTAGGAAAGGAATCTTCATTCACTTCTGCAAAATTACAAAGATTTAATTTTTTTTTACTGCTGTTATTAGCCCCTGTATTCCAAGACTAGGAAACCCAAACCAAGAAATGTCTCTGCCAAGTTTTGCCTGCAGTATTTTAAATTATGACAGCTTTCCTTTTCTTGAGGTCCTCCCATCTTGCCAAGGTTCCTAGCCTCTAAGAAATGATCTTCCCTGATACCTATAAGGCTGGGAGAAGCCCTGTTAGCCACAGAACAGGTATAAGTCCAGCTTCCTGGGGAAAAAGCTTGGTAGGCATCAGTGCCACAAATTGACTACAGCCGTTGTCCCTAAAATGTGAGCTTGTTGTACATGATTAAATGACATGTCTTAAATATGACACACCTGTGCTGTGTTATATTATCAACCTCTTCAATTACATCCTGGTAAAAAGAAGACCTGGTTCTTATCCAACCTATAAAAATAAGTACATGGCAAGATTTCATTTCTTTTGATGGCTGCATAGTATTCCATTGTGTATAGGATGGAACTAGAGGGTATCATGCTTAGTGAAATAAGTCAATCGGAGAAAGACAACTATCATATGATCTCCCTGATATGAGGATGTGGAGATGCAACATGGGGGTTAGGGGGATAGGAGAAGAATAAATGAAACAAGATGGGATTGGGAGGGAGACAAACCATAAATGACTCTTAAACTCAGAAAACAAACTGAGGGTTGCTGGGGGGAGGTGGGGTTGGGAGAGGGGGAGGGGGTTATGGACATTGGGGAGGGTATGTGCTATCATGAGTGCTGTGAAGTGTGTAAACCTGGCGATTCACAGACCTGTACCCCTGGGGATAAAAATACATTATATGTTTATTTAAAAAAAATTGGAAGGGGAGGCAAACCATAAGAGACTATGGACTCTGAAAAACAACCTGAGGGTTTTGAAGGGGTGGGAGTGGGAGGTTGGGGGAACCAGGTGATGGGTAATAGGGAGGGCACGTATTGCATGGAGCACTGGGTGTTGTGCAAAAACAATGAATACTGTTACGCTGAAAAAAATAAATTAATTTAAAAAAAAATAAGTACATGGCCATAAAAGAGGAGGGATCTCAGTAATAGTCACTGTGATAGAATCCGTCTTCTGCTCTAAATAGGTTCATAAACAAAGGAAATTAACATCTTTCATGTTATCAATAAAATGGTTTAATTGTTTATGGATATTTGGTTAGAGTAAAATTTCATTCCACATATTTGTCTAAGCTTAATTCATTATCAAGACGTTCATTTGAAATCCATGTTCAGAATTAGAATTGGTCTTCTGCACACTTGTTGGTTTATAGTCTACAATAAGATTCTCCATAACAGAAGGAGGAAAAGAAAAAAAAAAATGAGGGACAGGTGCCCTCCTCATCACAACAGGTGCCCTCCTTAATACCCATCACCCATCTATAGAGCCCACCACCCATGCACTTTCTATCCTTCAACCCTCAGTTTGTTCTTGGTCATTAAGAGTCTCTTATGCCTTGTTATGCCTTATGCCTTGTTATGATGAGAACTGGGTGTTGTATGTAAGTGAATCACTGAATTCTACTCCAGAAACCAATATTGCACTATCTGTTAACCAACTAGAATTTAAATTTAAAAAAAAAAAGATTCCCATAAGGCATTTCAAAAAGAGTTTTATGGTAACTTACATAAGCATAGATTTCTTCACTGAAGATCAAAAACAGATCAAGAGGAAAGGAATAGGACTTCATATGCTCATCAGAAAATAGAACATTGACCACATTTAAATTTCTCTAATTGACTCCATCATCCAGCCCTATGAAATTATTTCTATTCTGCTGGGTCCTGGTCTGAATCTGTTTTCATATTATCAACTGCTTCTGGACTAAAGAGGCCCAAGGGACAGAATTCACCTCCTGTTATGGCTTTACAACTGTGACAATGTCAGTGGTTCATAATGGGAGGCCCAAACCAATGAGCTGACTTCTTGGAACAGCCCTTTCCAGAGTGACTTTTTAGTGTTTCCTATTGTACTGTATCTTCCACATGACACCATTTCTGGCTTGTAACACCAGAACCTTCAGGTAGATGAGAAAATCCTAGAAACTTCCTGATGGCAAAACTGAATGGACCTAATTCAATGGTTTTGGTAACCCAAAACATCAACTGGAGAAAGGAGAAACCTCTGCTTTGGTGAGAGACATAACCATTTTACATGGATTTAGTTAATTATTAGAGTGAAAGCACTGACAATACCCAGAACCCTTCTCTCCATCCTGACAAATATAGAATCTTTGATGAAGCATATTTGTATGAATATATTTTCTTGGGAAAGATTTAGTTTCCCTTTTTGACCCGATCAATTTTCCCCACATTTTCTTAGGACAAATCCTATAATAAGGATATGCTAATGAAGAAAGGTAGAGCATACCAAATATATACTATTGGTCTCAGCATCCTTGTTGCCACTGATTGCCATGTCATGGATTTCAATTAAAAGAACAGGCCTTGGGGCGCCTGGGTGGCTCAGTGGTTTAAGCTGCTGCCTTCGGCTCAGGTCATGATCTCAGGGTCCTGGGATCGAGTCCCACATCGGGCTCTCTGCTCAGCGGTGAGCCTGCTTCCCTCTCACTCTCTCTGTCTGCCTCTCTGCCTACTTGTGATCTCTCTCTGTCAAATAAATAAATAAAATCTTTAAAAAAAAAAAAAAAAAAGAAAAAAAAAAAAAAAGAACAGGCCTTGGGTATTTTGATCACCTAAGAAGGGCCAAAGATGACTTTGCATGTAATAGCATCTTCAGTTTTATTTTTCTAAACAAAAACATAGCTGAAAAGTTACATTGTATACCTTAATAGTTAGAGTTACAGTGTAGTTTTTTGGTTTTTTGTTTTTTAATAGCAGAACAGGGATGCTTGGGTGGCACAATTGGTTAAGCATCTGACTCTTGGTTTTGGCTCAGGTCATGATCTCAGGGTAATGAGATTGAGCCCCACATTGGGCTCTGTGCTCAGTGCAGAGTGTGCTTGTTCCTCCCTCTGCTCCTCCCTCCTGGTTACTCTCTCTCTCTAAAATAAGTAAATAAACAGAACAGATGGTAACAATATTAATTAATTGAGGGACAATAAGAGACTTAAGAGCTTTCAGATGTGACAACTTTTTATTCATTGTTTTAACAATTCAATTGTATGACAAAATTAGCAAAAGGACTTGGGGAATTCCAACAAGGTAAGAATCCCCAGTCTCTGGACAGATTACACTAAGGTAGAGAATAGTTCTTGTTTACAGCATACTGAATATTTTGAGGCCAATTTTAAGCTCCCAGTTCCCTTGACTTTATCATACATGCATTTTTTGTTTATTAATTTATTATGCATTAATATATGTGTATGATCTTAAACATATAGAATATACATATAGCTACATAACAATATCAGTTTTAGCTTTCAATCTTAACTTTAAAATATAATTCTCTTTGTCATCATATTAGAAAATTAAGTATATGCCACATTGAACTTATCTTCTCAATTCAAGCTTTACAAAAAAATAAGTCAAAACTGTACTAGGTGGCTGTACACATTTGCACTGTGAATTTTTGTTTCTTTAAAAATTTTATGGGAAACCAAAGATTTGTCATAAATTTACTTAATATTAATCCCAAAGTCTTCAAGTCATTTAAGTTGACAATGCAAAGTAACACAATCACTGGTGATATTTAAAGATTATCAAAAAGATGGTATCAACAAATTATAAAAGACAGGGCAAGTGGGATAGGCAAGGGTCAAAACTAAAGTTCTAAAACACTAATCCTTTTCTTACAATAAAATCATCATTTACTGTAATTCAATGTAACAACACATGTTTGCATTCTTCATAACCTGAATTAATTTGTGGAAACAGTGATAACTTATCTGACCTATAATCAGTGTGAAAATTTTTAAGAAGTTTATGAATTAGAATTTTGCAGGAGAAAAACCAAGTCTTGGGGGGCTGGGGTGGAACAGCTGGTTAAGCACCTCTCAGTTTCAGCTCAGGTCATGGGTCCTGGGATTGAACCCCATGTTAAGCTTTGTGCTCAGCATGGATTCTGCCTGAGATTCTTTCTCCTTCTCCCTCCACCCCTCCCACTCATATTCTCTTTTTCTCTCCCTCTAAAATAAAAAAAAAATCTTTAGGAAAAAAAAGAAAAATCAAATCTTACATCAAATGCAACAAGAGAAAATCAAGAAATTCTGATGCTTACTTGCATTATATTTCACACATGGTAAAATTACAGAAAATAGAGCCGTTTATCAAAAAAGTCTCATTAATTCACAGATTCACCTTGATTAAGAATAATGTGTAAATCTGGATTCATGTATAATTCCGTATTGAGTTTCTGGCTTAAAATGCTTTATGAAACTTTTATTAATACATTTTTTGATGAGTAATTGCTCACTCAACATTTATTTCTATTCCTTTTTCTTCTTTTTAATAACAGATATATATACAGTTAGAACAAATGATGAGCTTCTGTAATTAATTCATCTTGAGAATGTCCCTAAAAAATAGTCCTCCACTGATATGCAAGGCAACAAACACAAAAGATCCCTGATGTATTTAGTCACTTTCCCTTTGGAAGAAAACTTTTCTCAAATGGAAACACAGAAAATTGGTAGTGACTTTGACCCCAGTCCAAAAGTAAATATACATACAGATACATCATATAGATAAATAAATACTAACCTCTGTTCAGAAATAATAAGATTAAAAAAGCACAGTGTCAGGGGAAGGAATGGAAAGTTTCCCTGACAGAATCAAAGAGATACAAGGATGACAAAACTGGGACTATTTCATGATGTGGGGAATAGAACACTGAATTAATATCTTACTTGGATAAATGAGTAAATTTTACCAAAATAGCTAAGAATATATTTAAGTCATGCTAGACAATTCCAAAGCACTTTACTTACCAAAGCATGTTTTCCTTGATTTTAAATCCACCTTTCCCTGAGGTCCTTAACCTGCAAGGGTAGAAACATTAGATTGGCAGAAGACCTGCCCACAGAGACCTGCCAGGACAGAAATAACTGGCATGATATAGTCAAGGTGCTAAATGAGAAAAATATGCAGCCAAGAATACTTTACCCAACAAGGCTGTCATTCAGAATAGGAGAGATGAAGAGTTTCCAGGACAAACAGAAACTAAAATTTCTGATCACTAAACCAGCCCTGCAAGAAATATTAAAGGACATCTTCTGAGCAAAGAGAAAGCCCAAAAGTAATAAAGACCAAAAAAGAACAGAGACAATCTACAGGAACAGCAACTTTACAGGTAATACAAAGGTACTATTCATATCTTTCAATAATTAGTTGGAAGGTAAATGGACTAAATGCTCTAATCAAAAGACACAGGTATGGATTGAAAAAAAAAAACCCCACCCATATACTATCGACAGGAGACTCATTTTTTAGACCCAAAATCACCCTCTAGATTGAGAGTGAGGGAGTGGAGAACCATTTATCATGCTAGTGGATATCAAAAGAAAGCTGATGTAGCAAACTTTATATCAGACAAACTATAATTTACACCAAAGACTATAATAAGAGGTGAATAAGGACACTATATCCCATGGGACACTGTCCCATAAGAAGATCTAACAATTATAAATGTTTATATTTATATAAATTATATATTATATAAATAACAATTGTAAATATTTATGCCCCTAACTTGGTAGCAGCCAAATTGTTAATTTAATTTAATAATAAAATTAAAGAAAAACATTGATAACAGTGCAATAATAGTGGGGGACTTGAACATCCCATTCACTGCAATGGACAGATTATCTAAGCAGAAGAACAACAAGGAAACAAGGGCTTTGAATAACACACTGGACCAAGTGGACTTCACAGATATATTCAGAGCATTCCAACCTAAAGCAACAGAACACACATTCTTCTCAAGTACATATGAAACATTATCCAGAATAAATCAAATACTGTGTCATGAATCAGATATCAACCAATACCAGAAGATTGGGATTATTCCCTGCATATTTTCAGACCACAATGTTTTGAAACTTGAACTCAATAACAAAAGAAAACTTAGAAGGAACACAAATACATAGAAGTTAAAGAGCATCCTACTAAAGAATGAATGGGTCAGCCAGGAAACTAAAGAAGAATTTTTTTTTAAATAATGGAAACAAATGAAAATGTAAACACAATTCAGAACCTTTGGGATGCAGCAAAGGAAGTCCTAAGAGGGAAATATTTAGAAATACAGGCCTTTCTCAAGAAAAAAGAAAAGTCTCAATATACACCCTAACCTTACACCTAAAGGAGCTGGAGAAAGAGAAAATAAAGCCTAAATTCAGCAGGAGAAGAGAAATTATAAAGATTAGAGCAGAAAATAGAATGAAATAGAAGTCAAAAGAGCAGTAGAACAGATAAACAAAACTAGGAGCTCATTTTTTTAAAGAATTAATAATATGGATAAACCAATAGGCAGACTTATCAAAAAGAAAAGAGAAAGGACCCAAATTAATAAAATCATAAATGAAAGAGGAAATATCACAGCCAAATTGACGAAATACAAGCAATTATAAGAACATATTCTAAGCAACTATATGCCAACAAATTAAGCAATCTGGAAGAAATGGATGCATTCCTAGAATCGTATAAACTACCAAAACTGAAACAGAAATAGAAAGCCTGAACAGACCTATAACCAACAAAGAAGTTACAGCGGTAATCAAAAATCTCCAACAAACTAGAGTCCAGGACCAGATGGCCTCCTAGTGAAATTCTACTAAACTTTTAAAGAACTTATACCTATTCTACTGAAGCTGTTTCAAAAAAATAGAAATGGAAGGATAATTTGAAAACTCATTCTATGAGGCTGACATTACCTTGATCCCAAAACCAGGCAAAGACCTCATCAAAAAGAAGAATTACAGACCAATCTCCTTAATATACATGGATGCAAAAATCCTCACCAAGATCCTAGCTAATAGGATCCAACAGAACTTTGAAAGATTTATTCACCATGACGTAGTGGGATTTATTCCTGGGCTGCAAAGGTGATTCAACATTCTCAAATCAATCAATGTGATACACCACATTAATAAAAGAAAGAACAAGTACCACATGATCTTCTAAATAGATGCAGAAAAAACATTTGACAAAATATAACATCCTTTCTTGATTAAAACTCTCTGCAGTATAGGGATAGAGGGAACATACCTCAATATCATAAAAGCCGTATATGAAAAACCCACAGCAAATATCATCCTCAATGTTGAAAAACTGAGAGCTTTTCCCCTAAGGTCAGGAACATGACAGAGATGTCTACTCTCACCACTATTGCTCAACATAGTACTGGAAATCCTAGCCACAGCAATCAAACAACAAAAAGAAATAAAATGCAAACACATTGGGAAGGAGAAGTCAAACTTTCACTCTTTGTAGATGACATGATACTGTATGTTGAAAACCCAAAAGACTATGCTCAATAATTGCTAGAACTGATACGGGAATTAAACAAAGTTGCAGGATATAAAATCAAGATGCAGAAATCAATTGCATGTCTATACACTGACAATGAGACAGAAGAAAGAGAAATCAAGAAATCAATCCCACATACAATTGCATCAAAAACCATAAGATACCTAGGAATAAATCTAACCAAAGAGGTAAATGATCCGTACCTGAAAACTGTAGAACACTTACAAAAGAAATTGAGGAAGACAAAGAAATGGAAAAATATCCCATGACCATGGACTGTAATAACAAATACTGTTAAAATATCTATGCTACCCACAGCAATCTACATATTCAGTGCAATCCCTATCAAAATACCATCAACATTTTTCACAGAGCTAGAACAAACAATCCTAAAATTTGTACAGAACCAGAAAAGAGGCAAATAACCAAAGGAATGTTGAAAAGAAAACCAATGCAGGAGACATCACAATTCTGGACTTCAAGGTCTATTACAAAACTGTAATCAAGACAGTATGGTACTGGCACAAAAACCAATGCATAGATCAATGGAACAGAAGAACCCAGGAATGGACCCTCAACTCTAGGCCAACGAACCTTTAACAAAGTAGTAAATAATATCCAATGGAAAAAAAGACTCTCTTCAACAAATGGTGTTGGGGAAATTGGACAGCCGCATACAGAAGAATGAAACTGGACTCTTTCCTTACACCACACACAAAAACAGACTCAAAATGGATTTAAAGACCTAAATGTGAGACAGGAATCCATCAAAATCTTAGAAGAGAACACAGGCAGAAACCTCTATGACCTCGGCCACAACAACTTCTTGATAGACATATCTTCAAAGTCAAGGGAAACAAAATAAAAAATGAATTATTGAGATTTCATCAAGATAAAAACTTTTGGGGGCGCCTGGGTGGCTCAGTGGGTTAAAGCCTCTGCTTTCGGCTCAGGTCATGATCCCAGGGTCCTGGGATCGAGCCCCACATCGGGCTCTCTGTTCCGCAGGGAGCCTGCTTCCTCCTCTCTCTCTGCCTGCCTCTCTGCCTAGTTGTGATTTCTCTCTGTCAAATAAATAAAATATTTTTTAAAAAATTCTGTAAGATAAAAACTTTTGCACGACAAAAGAAATAGTCAACCAAACTAAAAGACAACCTAAAGAATGGGAGAAGGTATTTGCAAATGTCTTACCAGATAAAGAACTAATATCCAAAAATCTATAAAGAACTTACCAAACTCAACTACAAGAAACAAATAATCCAGTCAAGAAATGGGCAGAAGACATGAACAGATATTCCTCCAAAGAAGATATTCAAATGTCTAACAGACACATGGAAAAGGGCTCAAAATCACTCAGCATCAGGGAAATACAAATCAAAACCACAAGGAGATACTACCTCACACCTGTCAGAAGGACTAAAATGAACAAGTCAGGAAACAGCAGATGTTGGGGAGGACGTGGAGAAAGGAGAGCCTCCTTACACTATTGTTGGGAATGCAAACTGGTACAGTCACTCTGGAAAA